>NC_143481.1:68375530-68975530 GCF_027475165.1 Benincasa hispida | reverse complement strand
GTTCTTTTTCAGCAATTTTAATATGGCTACCACGACTCTTAGTTAACTTGCCGCCAACAAATTAACTGGCGAGAACTATGCTAGTTGGAAAAACACGATAAAGACAATTTTAATCATCGATGACTTATGTTTTGTCCTATGGAGGAGTGTCCTCCCATTCCACCTTCTACTGCTCCTTGAAACGTTCGGAAAGTATATGAGCACTGTATAAGGGAAAATGAGAAGGCCTAAGCGTATATCTTGGCAAGCCTTAACGAAGCCTTGGCTAAGAAGCATGAGCTCATGGTCACTACACGTGAGATCATGGAGTCCCTGAAGAAAATGTTCGAACAACCGTCTGCACAGCTCAGGCATGACGCTCTCAAGTACATCTTCAATTCACGTATGCAAGAAGGGTCATCTGTTCGGGAACAGGTTCTCATCATGATGATCCACTTCAACGTGGCGGAGATGAACGGGTCAAGCATCAATGAGGCCAGCCAGGTTAGCATCATTATGATCTTTACCAGAAAGTTTCCTTCACTTCTGTAGCAATATTGTTCTGAACAAAATTGACTATGTTGTAGACTTCTCAATCCTTTTTAAGGAACTCGTTTTAAAGAGATCCTTGAGAAGAAGCAGATCGTCCAAATTCCATTTTGATTGGAAAAAAATAAATTTACAGTAAACATACAAGATATGTATTCTAAACAAATTACAACATGCTTTTTGTAAAGAAAAGGATTTAAGAGATACTACCTTTGAAGAATTTTTCTTCTTGTAAATCCCTCGATCTTTCACGAACCTCAAACTTAGTAAACTTTAAAGACCCTATTCAAGAATTCTCGAACCAACAAAAGACACAACCACTGGGAGCCTTTGGTATTCTCAGGGTGAGAGTCCAGGAGTGGTGGACTTTGACTATTTTGGTTTGGAGGGTTTTTTTTAGTTTGGAGGAAGATGAAGATTGAAGAAGACAGAGCTCTTCGGTTCACTCTATCGTATAGAAAACTTCAATCATGTAGTTTCTCACGTAAGTCTGTAAGGAAGAAAAGAAACTAAATTCTTGTATTCTATTTGCCATAAAACCACTTAACCATCCATTAAGGTAGTTGGAGAGAAAAAAAGAATTATTATTTAAAATAATAAAAAATAATATAAATAAATATGATAACTAGCTTATCATATCTTATTTATATGACACTATATGTTATGTCAAATATAACATAACCTATAGTTTTAATATTGTATCATATACAATATAAAACATAGTTCATTTTCTCTATTTTATAACATTTAATATAAATCATATTTACATTAAATTTTAATAACTATTTGAATCTCATTCAAATATTTATTTCCTCCAATTAAACTATAATGTATCAAATACATTATAACAATTATATCATATATATAATTGAATCGATTTAATTATATCATATATAATCAAATTTTCTCTTATTAATTTGAATAATTCAAATTAACCCAAAAACTGATTCTCAACTAGATCCTTTTGAGCTACCAAGGGAACCTTATAGACTTGTAGCTTGAAGCTCCAATGGTACGTGAATAATTAATTAAACTCATTAACTACATTATCTACCATCAGTTAACTGTCGAGCAGTCTACTAAAGACCGATAGCTGCATTCTTCGCACTACAGATATACTTTTGTGTCCATTAGATAAAACCAATCAACAGTACGATGACCCTTCACAAATTGCTCGTAAGTACAACTGGGCCAAATTACCGTTTTTCTCCTTTAGTTACATCTAACTTCTTAAGTACCACTGATCCCTCTAATGAACAATAGATCATAGTCCCACTATGACTAAACCCCTATCGAGCAAGGAAAGGGTGTGGCGCCACATTGTTCAAAACCCAAAATCAGCTCTTAAGGGAGCAATTTATCTACTTATCCCTGCTTCGAAAAAAGGAGTAAATTCCATCTTGTGTAGCTATGTTCCCAGGTCCCAAATCAGACAAATCCCCAAAATGGTAGGCTTGTTGAGTCGGTGATCTGGCAACTCTATACAAATTAAAGAACCGTCCTCATAGGCAAGAGTTCACAACTCACTGAGGATTAAGGTCATGTTATCTATGGTCATCCTAGTGAAATGAAAGTCTCTATTATGAATGATGTTATATAATGAGACTAAACATTTCGTGGTCTGGTCTTATACAAACTCCTTTGTATAGAATATCCCCGCTTATATGTTAATACATGAATGATCAGGATCAGATCATTTGTAACACTTTACAACATTTGTAACACCTATAAAGTGGGCCATACTCATAGTGTCACTAGGATAAGATACCCAGCTTTATCCATATACTACAAACCATTTAGGTTATCACTTAAACATCATCCACCTGTATGTTCCCACATACATGTTTAAGTTACAACGATAACCTTCGATGTTAGTTTATTAGTTTGTGGTTAATGCAACTAAATATCACATATTTTATAGACAAAGTGAATAAAAAAATATCATATATTATTAATCACATAAAAGTTTGTTCATACAAGGTTTACAAACTATAGAACCCTACGAAATTTAGGGCATCAACCCCAACAGTTGAAAAGCAAGGAGAAAAAAGGTGAAACAAATGTTGTTTCATCATCTAAAAAGTTCCATAGTGTTACCAGGACAACCTTATCCCTATACTATAGACTCTTTAGGTTGTATCTTGAATATTGGTCTCTATATGTCTCTACAAATAGTTCAAGACTTATAAGACAGCCTAGGATATTAGTTTATTGGATTTTTAGGGTTAATAAGACGAAATTAAATAAAATATTAATAACATTTACTGAGAAAAACATTAATAACTATTTATTAATGACAGTCATTTAATTACATTCACTAGCTATGAGTTTTAGGGCATTCACTAGGTATTATAAATTATTATTATTATTATTATTATTATTATTATTATTATTATTATTATTATTATTATTATTATTATTATATATATATATATATATATAATTGTTATTTAGATTTATTTTATTTTTCAAAATTAAAGGGAAGGAAATAACTTCCCTCCCCTTAATTCTCTCTGCAGAAACGTGGTGAGTGGGAGATTAGTTTCAACGATCTCATTTATCTTCCTCACAGAGAAGGTCTCTGTGGGTTTTTACAGGTTCATCTCTCTGGAAAAAAAACTCTTCTCCTCTCAAATATTTTTTTCTTCTCTCTTCCCAAAAGATCACAAAGCCCACATCTCATGTGTTTCTCTTCCCCTACAGAGAATGTAGAGGACACTCTTGTGGTGGTGGTCATCTTGGATCGAATTGTTCGCGGTCATTTAAGGAGAAAATTCGTGAAGAATGGTTCTTCAAGGGTAAGTTTCCTATTTTCTTAACCCTACTTTCATTTTCTCCTTTTTCTTTGCATGCTATGTAAATTCTGAAATTTTGCATAATTTTGTTCTATAAAATTTTGGTTTTGTGAAAAATAAAAATTGGGTTGATCCCCACTTCCGCTATGGAACTTCACAATTCCTTCACATAACTAACTCAGGATTAAGACTAAATTGCCTAAGTTATCCTAGTGAAATAGAAACCTGACAAGTCAAAGGAGTTGCATCTAGTAGTTACTTTTTTATGGTCCAGTCTTATGCAAACTCATTGCATAGGATATCTCCACTCGCATGTCCTCTACACGAATGCGTTGGATCATTGCATTTGTATCAAATACAAAGTGGGTCATATCCATAGTATCACCAGGATAAGGTACCCAACCTTATGGTTGTATCTTGAATATTGATCCTCGTATGTCTCTACATACAATTCAAGACTCATACAACAATCTAGGATGTTATTTTTTTTGGATTAAGATTATTTAGGCAAGATAATACAAGATAAGCAATAACTATTTATTGTAATAAACATTGATAACACTTAATGATCGGTTAAATGTTATTTTTACTATCTATGAGTTTTAAGGCATAAAATCCAACAGTAACTACAAGGGTAAAATGGTAATTTTGACCTGACTGTAGTTATAAACAATTTGTGAAGGGTCAACTTACTGATGATTGGTTATATCTAATGAACACGGAAATATATTTACAGTACGAAGAGTGCATTTGAAGTTTTTTGGTGGAGTAACCGATAGTTAATAAATGTTGATTAATTTAATAAAGAGTTTAATTAGTTAATCTCGTATCATTGGAGTTTCTAATCTATAGGTCCATGAGGTCTCATTACTAGTTCAATAAGGGTTAATGAGAACCAATTAATTTTAGATTAATTTGAATCGTTCAAATTAATTAAAGGGAATTAGTTGTATGAGATACAATTAATATAATGTATTTGGATACATTATAATATAAAGTTCAATGAGAGAAATAAATATTTGAGTATGATTCAAATATTAATTATATGAATGAGATTCATATAAATACTATATGTTAAAATCAATAAGAATATGATTCATATTAATATTATAGGTTATACGAGAGAACATAAACTATAGGTTATATTATATGTAGGTTATATATTATATTAGATATAATATATAATTTAATTTAATTATGTAAAATTAGTTAATATAATTAGAATTAAAATAGGGGAGTTATTTCCACGTTTTTTTATGGGAGTTATGGGATAACCCCCTCGCATCTCTCATTTGCAATATCCCAAAAAGTTGGGCAGAAGTGGTTCAATACGTGAAAACCTTTAAAATCCATCTACAAAAAAATCTCTCCTCCCACCTTACAAACTCTCTTAAGAAAAGTCCCTTCTCTCTCACCAAATCTAAGAAGGCACGCCCACACACTCTGTCTTTTTGGTTCTCACTTTAAGGATAGCAAGGAAGATTTTTAGTGGTGTTCATCTTGCTGTACATTGTTGAGTTCGTGGGAGATTTTCTATTCGTGATCTCACCAAAGAGAAAATTTGTGAAGAAAAGTTTCTTCAAGAGTATGTGTTATCTTACCTTTCCTCTCTGTTTTTTTGGTAGAAAGCATGTTTAGGTTTTCATGTTTATCGTTTTGTTTTTCTCTGTTTTAAGTTAATCCCAAAAATTAAATTCATCGATACAAGCAATTACTCGCTTTCGCATCGGTAATTCGATTCCTTCAACTCAATACATTAATATTTCAATGATTTATGAATAAGAGTCTCGAGCTTTTTACCTTTTGATTGAAGATATATACTATATTTATTATTAGTTATGGAGACAACACTTTCATCCTAATTTTGTTTGTGGGTGTTTCTTTTTTGACTTTAAATGTTATCATGAGATGAAGATTATGGTTTAACTAGTTCAACGTCTTTTGATTTCAATTAATTTGTTATGAGGTAACTTTCATTGTATCCATATAAATAAGCCTATTTGCAAAATTCTAATGCAAATTGCATACTTAACGAAAACCTTCCATATAAAATATTTGTACATTTTCAAGAAATTTATTGACGGTAGGTTTTTCAATAAAGTTGTGATAAAAAAATGAGATAAATATAACCGAGACCAAAATGATATTTATATTAATCAATTTAAAAAAAAAATAGAACGTAAGAATTTAATCAGATGGTTATTAAAATTGAAACCGTTTAAGAGAGCCTTTAATTCTCATAAAGTGGGCATTTAAATTAATATCTTTGTTTTATGCTATTGTAAAATGCAGATTTCCGGACTTATGGAAAATATTTTGAGAGTTTTGGATGCCCTCCTAAAACACAGGTTTTCCATATTCCTAAGAAGACCTCCCCATTTTACTTTTTTTCCCTTTCTTTTTTCTTATATATATATATATATATTTAGAAATATTTTACTCTTCATTTACGACTAAAATAATATTGTCAATTATATTTATATCATACTTTTTTTTTGTTATATTGTAGTTTTTATTATTTTTAGTAAGATATTCAAATTTAAATTTAAATTGATATTTATTATATAAAAAATATAAAATACGATACATTATTTGGTTGAGAAAAATAACATATAAAAATAATATAAATTATATTAATTTAAAGAAAAATAGAAACATATTATATAAGTTCGAATTATATTAAATTAATAATAAATTAATAGATAGTCGTAAGGAGTTTTTTGGAACATGATGTAAATTTTAGACATTGTTGAATAAAAATCTGACGAAACAAAAGCAGTTATTAAAAAAAATTCACAAATGTCTAAAAAAAATATTTATACAAAACAAACATGTTTATCTAAACATGTTGAATTTCTGTAATTCGTATATCTATAATTTCGAGCATCTAAAGATTTCGATTATCTATTTTCTAAAAAAATCTGAAGTGCAATGGTAGTTTTCACTGTCATCTAGGAGTTTTCTTTTTTGTTCTAAAATTGTTTATTAACCATAAAAACTAAAAAAAAAAAAAGTATTAAACGAAATTAAAAATCAATTTTATTCCCTTCCTAAAATAATAATATTATAATAATAATTTGTAACTATTACTATTATAATTAATATATTCACTATGGACATGGGTGCAACTTCTTTATCATCTTGGTTATTTGAGCTACTACTTGTCCATAAGACTATTTACAGTTGAGACCCGGAAATCCCAAGATCGGCCCATTTATACATAATGCAGCCCAAACATTTCGTTCTTCTTTCTAATCATATGATCACAACGCCAGATTCGATCGAATTCGACAACGATAATTAAGCATGACCACCATCGATAATTTGGTTAATAATTCAATTGGGTCTAAATTCTACATTGGATTGAGTCGGTAAATCAAGTCATTTGGACTCAAGGTCTAACCCAATTCAAATCCATGGAGAAAATTGAGCTAAAGAAAAGGTCGGACCTAAATTTGACCTTGGTCCAAGTCAAGTCTAATTATCGGGCCAGACAGATAATAAGCCTAAGCCCATCTAAGGCCCATTAGAAATCTATAAAAGAGGGGTTTTATCCTTCGTTCTTGGGGAATTTGAAAGAGCTTTAAGTCCTAAAGTTTTGAAGACTTTGAAGCTTTAACGATCAAAAAATAGTATAACTCACCTAAAGATTAGGAGATTGAAGACTTGAAAGAGATTAAAGCTTTCTTAAATTCCTGAACATTAAAGTTTCAATTGGTCTCATGATTATCTTTGAGAAAAAGCATTAAAGGAACAGAAATTAGAGATTGTGCCTACTATACTATACTAATATCAATACAAATATAATATATTTATTAATTAATTTAATTGGAAGGAATCAGAGAAACAGAGAATAGTGAGGTGGACTTAAAAATAAGTAGGCACAATCACAACTTATAAAATAAGAATAGTTATAATACTCCAAGCTATTCTAATCTTTGCATTTTGAAGGAAAGTAAGGTACATATGTTTATTTTGTTTTCTTTTCAAAATTTACCAATAGTTTAATTATGATTTAATGAGATAAATGATAATATCAAATAACATGTTATCCATTGAACTTGGGAAAATCAAGAGTTTGAAATATTAAAAAGAATGAGGTTAACTTTTTGTTTGGGAATTTTGAAGTGATAGATGAGAATAAGAATACAAATTCAGACAATGAGATCATAAAGATGAGGGTACTTTTGTCAATAGGACAGCTTAGTCAATGTTAGAAAACCATTGATGACTCATGCCTATTAAAATAATTTAATTAATCCACCAAATACACATACAAGATTAATTAAAGTCTATCACCGTCTTAATTAAAGATTAAGATGGTTTGATGCCCACTTTCATACCTGTTTAACTATATGTAATTATACATATATACACACACGTGTTTTCTTTGTTTTATTTTTATTATTTTATACTACATTCTAGATTCTGTAGTTTATTATAATTAATTTTATAAAGAAAAAAATTAATTGGGATCTAAATTGTATCGTCTATTTGTATACTTCAGACAACATTCAATCAAAATATATCATGTGACAATTTGATTTTTTTTTTTTTTTTTTTTTTTTAACTATGTATGGCTACATAGGATTAGGTGCACATGTGAGATGACCAATGAATCAAAATATGTACTACGTGAGCTACACCTAATCAAAATCCTTTTATTAATCCTTTAACTCTTTTTTTTTTAAGAAGACCAATGAAATGGAATAATTTTATACACATAAAGGGATAAAATATTTTGTGATTATACTATTAAAATAATGAGACTGACTATCACCGTACGTAAACAAGGTAAAAATCAAGAGACGAATCCAATAAATGACGAATGGAGAATGACGAATGATGTTTCTCTTTAATTTGTATTCAAAATATTCCCCCTTTTTACATCTTTATAATTCTGCTTTTTTAGTGTAAACTCCATCAAATCTCACTTTTATCATAAAAAAGTATTAAACAAGAAGACAAAAGGACATGTACTAAGAATAAAAATAGTATACTCAAACAAAAAACATGACCATAAACATTTGTTCAATTCAAAGAGAGAAAAAGAAGGGTTGAAAATTAAGAGATGAATAACACAATGAATAATTTGAATCATGAATATTGTTATAAAGGTGTAGTAGCGTGAAAAGTCAATGTTACCGTTTCTACATGGCTCAAACTAAATCATATAAAACATATAAAAGTGTTTGAAGTAAAGGGTCAAGTTCTATAGATTATTGAATTGTTTAGTCGTTAAATCTACTATAGAAAAAGTTACAGTCATAAATTGATATTTATTAACTGCAAGGTTCACAAACTCCTTAAACTAAACATGTCCATCGTCTCTTTTTAACTACAACACTACTTTCTTTTTCTCTAGTATCTTATCCTATTTGATGCATTTTTTCTTGTATTTTTTAATGATAATATTTAATTAATTTTTTCACCCATTTTTTTTTTTTGATACAATAAGATGTAACTCAATAAGTCAACATGAACATATATCTCAACTGACATATGGATATGGTAGCGTATGTGATGTTGCCTCTTGGGTATCTGATATCATAAGAAAGTAATTAAAACCGATCTTTAGACTTTGTTGTAGTACTTCCTTAGTATCTATTAACTCTTTATAAATAATTATTTAACATTATTAAACTCTACAACATTCTTAAAGAATATCATAATGATAATTAAAAATAGTACCTATATTATAGTATGATAAAATATTTTTGATTAAATTATAAATTTGATCTCTCTGTAGTTAGAAAAAAGTTGAAATTGAACTCTTTTAGCTTTAATTCATATTATAGATCATAGGAACAAAATTCTACCTTTCAAATTATAGAGATTAAATTTATAATTTAAGTGATATATATATATATATATATATTTTTCCAACTTGAAGTTTTATGTTGTGGGACATATGATGAAGATGCAGAGTATGAAAAGTGAAAATTTCGAAAAGCTAACTGGGAATCACCTCTTCCGGTTGGTCCTAGACGTTGATAGTACACGTATTAATGAATAGGATCCATGTCGTATATATATTAAATATTAGATATATTAAATAAAGAATGTGGGTCACACCAAACAAGTTGAGATGGCCGAGTTGGTCTAAGGCGCCAGATTAAGGTTCTGGTCCGAAAGGGCGTGGGTTCAAATCCCACTCTCAACACTAAATTAACCTTTAATTTTTTCCTTTTAATTTTCTTCAATCTCAATCCGTGGGACCCACCGCAGATGCCTGGATTTCTATGACGACCGGTGGGTGATTTTTTTTTTTATTTCAATTTGTATTACTCATTTTTATTTAATAACAAATTTAATCCCTATAATTTTTTTTAAAAAAATTAGTCTCTGTAATATAAGAAAGTCGGAAATTAATTTCATCAACTATTTATAAGTTCTATAAATTATTTATAAGAATTTTGTAAAACCAAAAAAAACTAAATTCATAAATTATAGGGATTAATTTCTAATTTTTTTTTTTCAAATTATAGGACAATTTATATCAATAAACAAAGCCTTCGGAAAACACAAGTAGCTTTTCCAATGCCATTGAAGTGAAAAGGGAGAAGAAAAACCTTGAAAATTATGGTGTGCATGTTAAATAGTTATTTGCAAAATCATAATTTTGGAAAGATAATAACTCTTTCTAGATGATTTATGACTGTAAACTAATACATCAGAAAACACAAAAGTTATATTTATCAACACATTTGTTTTCAACTAATTTTTGTTCTAAAAATAGATGCGCGTATTCCAAAAACAGTTTATAAGCAGTACTTTAACGTTTATATATATATATATATATATATAGTTACATTTCAGAATAAGTTTCAGTTTTCTTTCAAAAATATTTTAGAGAATATTATTTAGAGTTTTTGTAAAGATTTAAATGATTATACATATTAAAAATCAGTACTCACAAACTCACAATTAAAAAAAAAAAAAAAAAGTAAGAATATCTCCATTAACTTGTTTATTAAAATAGTTAATTTGTGAGGACACACTTAAAAAGAAAATTAAATTATTCGAATATATGCAAAACATAATTATTTTAAAAATACTTATTAAAATCTGACGGCCAGTGTGTGTGATATAAATAATATTTACATCGCTAAAACTAACTTGCTATTATTCTCCCAGCGACGCCACACCCAAAATGTTTTCATTTTTGTTAATCACAAAATAATAATAATAATAAAGAAAGAAATAAATAAAGAATCAAATAATCAAATAAAATAAAAATTTAAAAAAAAAGTGATGTGTAGAAATAAGTTATGGAATTTGTTGATGAATGCGTAGGTGTAGTCTAAGGTGCACTTTAGAATAATTTTGCATGGATATTCTCTTCGAGAATTTGTTGATTAATAAGGCAACGAAACCTTTTCCTTTTACACCCTAAACGAAAAGAGAGTTATGGAATTTGCAAAAGAATTTTAGCTAATAATAATTGCGGGTCGGCTTCGGGGTGGGGAATAGAAAGAAAGAATATAAGGTTATTTGGGTAATATGCCTTCAGAAATGGGCTTAGAAACAGAAGTGAGAACCAAATCCTCCCTTTTCTTGGATTTGCAAGTCTTAGAAAAGGATAAAAAACTGAAAATTTTGATATTCGATGCCCTTTCTCAGAGAGTATATATATGAGCAGGTTTCAAGCTTAAGACGAGCAAAATCCTGGTCTCTTCTAATTCTTCTTCATTGAATATATATATATATATATATATAGAGAGAGAGAGAGAGAGAGAGAGAGAGAGATAGAGAGAATAATATGGCAACTGGGAATGAATGGCTGCATGGGTATTTGGAAGCGATTCTGGACGTAGGAAGCAACACAAGCAAAAAACTAGAAGGAAAGAACAGAATTAGGAGGTTTGAAGACAAACAAAAGAAAGGGAAGCTGTTTTGCCCAACAAAGTACTTTGTTGAAGAGGTCGTTTACAGCTTCGATGAGTCTGATCTCTACAAAACTTGGACCAAGGTCTTCTTTCATTTACACATTAATTAATTACCTCTCTAACTCTCTCCCTCTCTATATAATCTCTCCCCTTATTTTCTTCTCTATATATCTCTATATTTTTCATTTTTTAATTATTCAATTACTGTTATTTTGTTATTTTACTAATGCATACTACATGTATTTCTTGATGAGTAATGATTAGGCATGACCCTCTTCTTCTACACACAAGAAAATATATTTTTAAATAAAAAAAAATTATCACATGACAATTTTTAATTGGGGTAACTTGGGCTGCAGCCTTTCTTTGTTAGCAGCCCACCTCAAATCATAATGAGAGATTTTTATTTTTTTTTTAAAAAAAAAAAAAAAAAAAGAAAAGAAGAATTTACTAATGTGACAATTGAACTGAAAAAAAAAAAGAAATGCAATTTCTTATTTCAATGGACAGAATGCGTGATAGAAATTATTATTATTACTTACGTGCAGTACTGTGTATTCCTCAACATATTTCATTCTTTATTATTTATTTCAGTAATATTAACTTAACATGAATTTTCCATCACTATTTTTATGTAGTAAAAATAAAATAAATAGAAAAGAAAGCCAAATAACTAATTATTAATCAAAAGAAGCAAAAAAAGACAACATGACACATAAGAAGAGTATATATTCCTTTCTAATCTAAAAGCAAAGCAACGTCAGCTCCCCCACTGTAGCATTACCTCTTTTTGGCCACTTTTTGAAGGAGAATATATATATATATATAACCTTTTGATTATCTCTCATTTAATTGTAAACTACCGCTTAGGAAACAAAAAGTTAGCCAAGTATTTGCATATGCTAGTACTACGCAAGATCAATAGTTGAGAATTGTACCTGATGAATAGAAAATCCCTTTTTGCTTCAAGATTTCTACTGCCTTTGATGAATGATAAAACTTCCTAATCTAAAGAGGCTAAACTGTATCCCTTCCAGTAAAATCACTGCCCAAAAGCTTATTAATTACTCAAATAATCAAATCATCAAAATTTAATGCTAACATGAGAGATGGTAATATTTTGCAGGAATTTATACAAAATCATCCTTGATTCCAAAACTCTGAATAAACTATATCAGTTAATATATTTCTAATACATGGTATAACTACGCCAAGATGATCCATCATCGTCGGAAATAACACTAAAACAAAAGAAAAAGGAAATGGAAGCAGTGTATGTTTGAAGGAAAAGTACAGAGAATTAATATGATGAGATTATACTTTCACAGGTGATTGCAGCTAGGAATACACGTGATCGCAATAATAGACTGGAAAACATGTGCTGGCGCATTTGGGATCTGGCTCGCAAGAAAAAGCGGGTGAGTCTTAAGTATGCAATTCATTTTCTAGCAAATATGAATACTGAATACTGAATACTGATGCGTCCTAGTTTAGAAATAACGAACCAACTTTAAAATCTTAAGTAATAACGAGTAATTATAATTTTATAGTTAGTTTATAACGGTATTACTTATTAGCCCACCCAGAAGAATAATTTGGTCATTTTTGGTCCCTAGTGTCGTGTGTGTGTGTTTTTATTTTGTCCTAAGGTTTTTTTTTTTTAATTTCACCCCATGTGTTTTAATACTTATCAATTATACCTACATCATTGACATGAAAAGTTGGCAACATTTTTAAATTTTCTAACTATTAGGAAATATAACTCATCCAATTTTCTAATGACTCGCTAGTATCATGTGTATGTTTATTACAAGCTAATTTTATGTTTTCCCAACTGTATATATATATATATACCAACTATGAGGGCATAATTGAAAATTTTTAAAAGTGACTAAATTAAAACTTTTTAAATATTAGGAACCAAATTGGAAAAACACTATAACATTATGAACTAAAACATATATTTAACCATTTATTTATCGTTGTTTTCTTAACATCCATAGATTCTAAGATAAAATATCATTCATCACTATACTTCAAAATTTGTTTAATTTTAGTCTATATTCTTAAATGCCCAATTTCAATCCTCATATTTTCAAGAAAACATAAATTTTTAATTTCTGCTGCTTGTTTAATTGTTGATTTTTTCAAAAACTTTTCGTTATTTATATTAGCATTTTCACTCAAAATTTTAAAAACTTATTCACACATATTATATTTTCTTCGATGAGAATATTATTATTATTTAACCAATTTTAATAAAAAAAAAAAATCCTTTTGAAAAAATAAACTTAAGATTTATTACAAATATATAGACTAAATTGGATAGGTAAATGTATAAGAACTAAAATTGAAAAAATCTCAAATATAAGAATCAAAGTATATTTTACCCTAGAATTTATTGGAACAAGGAAATACTTTTGTTGATTTTTTTATCCTTTTTTTAAATAAAAAAATCGCTTTTAATTATTAAAACATATTTCCATTCCTGGTGTTTATCTCGAAAATGTGTTCAAAATTAAAAGTGAAAAAATAAAATCAATGTTATTTTGCTTTGGGAAGTTTTTTCTCCAGCATAGCTGTCTATGTAAAATCATCAATAGTCGGTTTTTGGAATAACCTGACTTAAATTTGAAGAATTGTTAATTACTGAGTTACGTACACTAGAAACCATTTCTAAAATTTAAAAACACGGATACAAGTTTTAAAGAAAAATGGTTGCAAAACAGTTCAATTTAACAAAAAAGCAAAAAGAAAAACAATAGAGCTCTTTGATCTTTTAACGCTTATATTCCAGGCTAATTTTCCTTATGGGTGCATTTATTGTTTTGTACTTTTCCATTTTTCTTTTCCACTCACTTTATAGGAGCTCGTATGTCTGAATATTTATTCCTTTTTATTATATTAATGAGATGTTTCTTTTTTAAAATATATATATATATATATCTGAAAACAAAATTGAAAGGAAAAAAAGGAACAAAAAAAAAAAAAAAAATCCTTTAACGTCATTCCTAACAAACTTAAGTGCTGGCGTGAGTAATCAGGCTAGTTTTGATGAGAGTGCATGCAGAATTTCATCGTTTGGTTCCCTACACTCCAAATCCTTGAAGTTCAATGTAAACTAGACAGTAGCTATAGGCTGTAGCTTATATTATATTTAAAAATAGTCTTGTGTTATGTGCATGAACAGATAGCTTGGGATGATGAACAAAAACTAACAAACCGACGACTGGAACGAGAGCAAGGTCGGAGCGATGCTTCCGACGATCTCTCAGGCAGCTCAGAAGGAGAAAGGGATCAAGGGGACACTAACATATCCGAGTCTATCAAAGATAGTCCTAGTACTAATTCTGACATTCAAATTTGGTCTGATGATGAAAAGTCTAGAAGCCTTTATGTTGTCTTGATCAGGTATTACATTCAAGTACTCTAATTTCAATGATGATCATAAAGGAGGTCTAATCAGTAGACAACTAAATATGGGTGGTAATATCACTTGAATAGCCAGAGGACAATGCGTCTCCGCAATTAATTGGTATAAATATGTGTACCTTCTAATCTGAAGTTTCTGATTCTTCCAGTATCCATGGGCTGGTACGAGGAGAAAATATGGAACTCGGACGAGATTCCGATACAGGTGGCCAGGTAAGACGCAATTTGTCAAGTCATTTATAAGCAATAAGATACAGAAAAAGTAAAAGAGAAAGAAAACATGCCTAGATCTTCTTCCTTTAGAAATATACATCTCCAATGAAAGGGCCTGCATGACAAAACTTACCATATCTAAAGCATAGAACTGATAAGTGATATCTATCTATCTCTCTAATATAGTTGTAGTTCCTTTAATTTCAGGTCAAATATGTGATTGAACTTGCTCGAGCTTTAGCCAACACAAAAGGGGTACACCGGGTTGATCTCCTAACTAGACAAATTTCCTCACCTGAGGTAGATTCTAGTTATGGAGAGCCTGTAGAGATGTTGTCGTGCCCATCTGACGGAACTGGTAGCTGTGGTGCCTACATTATTCGAATTCCATGTGGACCTCGTGACAAGTATGTGCTAAATAATTTTTTCTTCCTCGCTCAACATTTACTTCCTAATTGTGGCAATTAATATGCAAGCAAATCTTGTAACAGATACATACCAAAAGAGTCTCTCTGGCCTTATATACCTGAATTCGTCGATGGAGCTTTAAATCACATTGTTAACATGGCAAGAGTTTTGGGTGAACAAGTTGCAGAAGGAAATCCAATTTGGCCTTATGTCATCCATGGTCACTATGCAGATGCAGGGGAGGTGGCTGCTCACCTGTCTGGGGCACTGAATGTGCCCATGGTGCTAACAGGACATTCTTTGGGCAGGAACAAATTTGAACAATTGCTTAAACAAGGGAGGTTGTCAAGAGAGGATATCAATGCAACCTATAACATTTTGAGGAGAATTGGGGCAGAGGAGTTGGGATTGGATGCTGCTGAGATGGTGGTTACTAGCACAAGGCAAGAGATAGAGGAGCAATGGGGACTGTATGATGGGTTTGATCTCAAGTTGGAAAGGAAGCTTAGAGTTCGAAGGCAGCGGGGAGTGAGTTGCCTTGGTAGATACATGCCCAGAATGATGGTATAATACATGCTACCTCTTGAAGCTCTTCCTTTTCTTACATTAAGAAGAATAGCTACCACTAACCCAAATTCATTCACATAATATATTTATTTCATTTGTCACACCTAGAAGATAGTAGAAAGAAAATAGGAAATTTTGGCTTTTGAACATTTTACCGTGAAACTTATCAACCTTTGACCTTAGGTTATACCTCCAGGCATGGATTTCAGCAATGTTACAATCCAAGATTCAATGGAAGGCGAGGGAGACCTAAAGTCATTGATTGGACCAGACAGAGCTCAAAGCAATAGAAATATACCTCCAATCTGGAATGAGGTTTCACATTCTTCTTTCATTTTATGTACTGTTGAAAAACTGAAATTGGAAATGGTGAAATCAACTGATTTTCAGAATGTCAATGAAAAATAGCATAGATTGATTTACATACTTACTTTCAGCTTTCTTCTCTTTAGCAAGGGAAGAGAATTTCTTAATGAATCTCATAGAACAAACTGGATGCAGATTATGCGGTTTCTAACAAATCCTCACAAGCCAATGATACTTGCATTATCCCGTCCTGACCCTAAGAAAAATGTCACCACATTGCTTAAGGCTTTTGGAGAATGTCAAGCCCTGAGGGAATTGGCCAACTTGGTAATAATATAATTCCTCCCTTTCTTCTATCATTGCTTATAATGCATGCCTCTAAAGCCCTACGTATAAGGACTAACTTTTGTTGACTCTTTATTCTTGCTGAAGGTTCTGATTCTTGGTAACAGAGATGATATTGAAGAAATGTCCACTAACAGCTCAAGTGTTTTGATAACCGTGCTTAAGCTCCTTGATAAGTATGATTTATACGGTCAAGTTGCTTACCCTAAGCACCATAAGCAATCTGAAGTTCACCAAATTTATTGTTTGGCAGCAAAAACAAAGGTAAATTTCCCATGCTAACAAATACAAAGAAGTTGCGAAACTTAATTTCTGCATAATTATGTTAAGGATGAGATTGCTCTTCCTCTGAGGGGTTAGCCTTGCAAGAATTAGCTTGTTACAAAGAAATTATCTAACAGTTAAAGGTTTGATTCTCCCACCCCATATATTGTCAGAAACAAAGAAAATATCCAACCTGTGCACCATAGAATAGGCAAAGTTGATGCTAAAGCATTCTATTAATGGTATTCCATAATCTAATAGTTCCTCTCGGTGTTGTTTTTTGAAGGGAGTTTTCATCAACCCGGCTTTGGTCGAACCTTTTGGCCTCACTCTCATTGAGGTAAAAAGTTCACACTTCTATTCACAGATTAAAATGAACTTCATTTCGGGCCTATAATAATGTTTAATTGAAACTAAAAATTAGAAATAGTCCCTAAAGTATGAAATCCACGAGAAAAATGGCTTTGATAACTGATCACCACGTTGATTCCATATCTAAATTTGCAGGCAGCTGCCTATGGCTTACCTGTTGTTGCCACAAAAAATGGAGGACCTGTAGATATCTTGAAGGTAGGTATTACAAGCGAATAACTTGCCCTAAGTACGCCTGGATCCGTAATTCCCTTAGCTGTAGTATTCAATAAGTTCTTTGTACCATGTTTAATGCCATGTGATATTTATCCTTGTCACTTCTACAGAGATTTGTAATCATCATTAATGATCAGACTAATAATGTCTCCTCAGGCATTGCACAATGGACTCCTCGTTGATCCACATGATCAGAAAGCAATAGCAGATGCCCTTTTGAAGCTGGTTGCTGACAAAAACCTGTGGCTCGAGTGTCGTAAGAACAGCCTTAAAAACATACACCGATTTTCATGGACAGAACACTGTAAAAACTATCTCTCCCACATTGAGCACTGTCGTAACCGCCATCCTACCACCCGCCATGAGATCGTACCAATTCTAGAAGAACCCATGAGTGACTCCCTAAAGGATCTAGATGATCTCTCATTAAGATTCACCATAGAAGGAGAATTCAAGTTTAATGGAGAACTTGACGATGCAATGAGACAGAAGGAACTTGTTGAAGCAATTACCAAAAGAATGGTTTCCTCTAATAACAATGACACTGCAAGTTATTATCCAGGTAGAAGGCAAGGACTATTTGTAATAGCCACAGATTGTTACAATAACAATGGAGAGTATACTGAAAGCTTGAGATCGACAATTAAGAACGTGATGCAAACTGGCTCAGCCTTGGGTTTAGGTAGCATAGGATACATATTTTTGACAGGATCAAGCTTAAGAGAAACAATGGAAGCACTGAAATGGTGCCAAGTAAGCCTAGAAGAATTTGATGCGTTAGTGTGTAATAGCGGAAGTGAGCTGTACTATCCATGGCGAGATACAGCAGCTGATACAGATTATGAATCACACATCGAGTACAGATGGCCAGGAGAGAATGTCAGATCAACAGTGACCAGGCTCGCTAAGTTGGAAGGTAGGAACGAGGATGACATAAAAGAACATGTAGGCGTATGGAGTTCAAGGTGCTGCTCCTACAGTGTGAAATCAACTGCCAATGTAAGAATCCAAATATGCTTTATTGTACTGATTTGACAAATGAATATGTGACCTAGGACTCAACATTTCTCATGAGAATCCTAATGTAATTGGCAGATTAGGAAGACCGAAGACCTTCACCAACGGCTGCGGATGAGAGGATTCCGGTGCAATATTGTCTATGTACGAGCAGCATCAAGGTTAAATGTGTTACCATTATATGCATCGAGAAGACAGGCACTAAGGTAAGAATCCTTTCACTATGAGACAACAAAGACTCCACGAAGAAATAAAAAGAATAAGAGTAACAATGATATTATAAAAATGAATTATCATTGCAATAATTACAGAAGAAGGAAAACACCAAGCGAGAAGGCAATTACTTAAATGCCTGCTATCTTTGGTAGGTACCTTTCAATTAAATGGGGAATTGATCTATCCAAAATGGTCATGTTCGTTGGAGAGAAAGGAGATACGGATCATGAAGACCTACTGGCTGGCCTGCACAAGACCATTGTTTTAAATGGTTCTGTTGAGAATGGGAGTGAAAAGCTTCTTCGAAGTGAAGACAACTTTAACAAAGAAGGTATAGTTGCACTCTCACGTGATAGCCCTAACATATCCATTTTAGATGGCAGTTATGGCGTCCATGATCTTTTGTCAGCACTAAATGTTGCTGAGATCAAGAGCTACTAGATACCCTCTATTTTCTTATCCTCCTGTCCTGTTGGCACATATGTAAATAATGAAAAAGAAGAAGCGATTGCCATAATAAGAAGAATATACTTCACTTTTCGTAAGAACATTGATGTTCATAAAAAGGTATACAATTGGTTGTTTACGAAGTTCACATAAAGGTAATTCACAACATTTTCACTCGAGAGTGTTGCAGGAAAAGGAGACTGCAAAATAACAATCGTAAAATAATTTTCAAAACAAATTGCTGGCATTAATGTCCACAGCGGTTGCACAATAAAAAATAGTTTGATTTCAGTATTTTATCCAACTAAGTTGTTTTCCAATGAAAAAGAATTATGAACTGAGAAGAACTATTTATTAGCTTGAGTAGTAACAACGTTTTCCACAACAATAGGATCAAGAACCTAGCACATTACTATCGTAAAAAATAGAAAATAGCACATTGGAAAGAGAAGCAATTACCCTTCAGCAAGTTAAGTTTTTGACAAATTCTAGCACAGGACCACCATCAAACATCTATTCCCCCCTCAATTACCTGCATAGTGGTTAGCTTGTCCCATGACCCATTTCTTCTTCACTCTCCCAACCTACAGAACTGTTCGCATTATCATGTACATAAGCCTACTCCAGCGTTGTATTCCTTTCCACAAGTGCATTTAATCACACGGGAAATTCCCTAAAACGAACAACATAACCCTTTCTTATTAAAAGACAGAAGAACCTCCATGGTGTAGCTTAGAAAAATGATAAAAGTAAAAAGTAAAACCAACCGCCAAATGTTAAGAAAAAATCACTGATTTCAAATTCACCTTCAGTTTTGCAATTTGGTCTTGAAGTGATCGTGAATACTCAGTTTCTCCGGCTTGATCTGATAAGAGAGCCTTGCACTCTTCCTCCAATGTAACATCATCCATTGCTCTGAGTTCTGGCTGAAGTTTTTATCCAGGAAAAAGTATTAAATAAGAGATTATAATAAAACAGGTTGATTCTAAAATGTTTGATAGAAGATTTGGGATATCATTGATTTGTATGTTTGAAACCTAGCCCCATAATTGGGGCGTAAAAACTATTGTTGCAGTTGGGAGGTAAATGTAGGTCAGTAGCATAAGGAATTACAATACGTACTGATCACGAAGCAGATCAACTACTTAGCCAAAATTAATTTAATTTGCTAAAAAGAGTAAATATCCGCACCATGTACACTAACCTTGAAATCATTTAACTCGTTCTTAAGTTCCTCAATTGACTGTTCAATCTGAAACAACAATAGATGCTGGCCAAAATTAACAATCTAAAGTTTTAAAAAATGTTTCCTATCTTCTTAGCAGCTCTTTCTTTTCCTTTACGTATATGTGGAATGTGGATGGTAGGAAGTTGCACATGGAACCGCTCTTCTTATAATTGCACATACAACCTTTGATGACATTAATTACCTTGGACTTCTCCAAAACAAGTGCACATTTCCTCTTTAGAACTTGACTAAGTTTAGCTTCCGCAGATTCCAACTTACCCAATAGATCTTTCCTCTCTTCCACCTGCAAACTAACATTAGATCAACACATTATGGTACAACACATTTGCAAATCCGTGGCAGGAGTTTAATACCAGATTGTTAGGATTGCAGTATATACGAGTGCCAGAGATCCCTACAAGAGAGATGAAATAAATCAGTATGAATTTCATCCTACAGTACTATATTGTTACATCATAAATGGAAGTCAAATAATCAAATTTTAAATTTGAACTTCACTTGCAAACCATTGTATGAAATGTTGCATGCTATTGATCAAATTGCTACTAATTCAGAAACTAAAAGAAATTATTTCAAAAAGCCTTATACTTTGAGAAGCTTTGAAAAATGCCTGACAATTCTACTTTATCATCCATTCTATATCTACATGCAAAAGTCAAAACTAGTTACAATTAGGATAGATTTAAGCAAAACCGTTCTGAAGTAAACCATTTTACGCATTATGATTAATTAACAACTTGAAGAGGGGTATAGGAGGTCCAGAACTACCTCCAACTGTATCAGAAAATCCTTCCGTTTCACTTGCTCGCTTGGCAGTTTCAAGTTTAACCTGCAATCGACTCTAATCAGTTATGCTGGAAGGAATAACTTATTGTACATAGGGGAATGCAAAACCTGCAAACATAGGAGATTGAAAAAATGATTTAAAGATTGAAACTTTTTCAGCCTTAGTTGTAAATAAATTGATTGGCCCTAGCACAAGCTTTTAACTCCAAATTACTTTCTTGGTGAATAAGGACTGACGGTCAAGAACGAATTCTTCAACTATCTTCAATTCACTTAGATTGATAATTTTGTATGGATGATTTTGTTGAAAAACAGCTTGTAACCCTAGGGGTATTTTAGTAATTGTATATACCCTAGGGCTTCCCACTAGTCTATTTATTTGGCCTATTCTCTTGTACTTTGTGTATCAATATAATAATAAAAAATCTGTCTCTATCGTGGTTTTTTCTCCCTGATCTAGGGTTTTCCATGTAAATCTTGTGTTCTTTTCTTCTCTCTTTTTCAACATGGTATCAGAGCATGGCAACGAGAAACCCTAGCCATCATCGATGAGAATAGACCAGATTCTCCATCAACAACCTGCATTGGAACTAGTGGGACCGTAAACGCCGACATCATTAAAGCCATTCGAGAAGCCGTGGAACAATAACTCCAAGCCGCGCTGCCGAAAATCATCCAATCAGTGTCCGACCTAAACCCTAGCCGACTTAGTTCCAGCCACTCATTCCTAGCCGAACAGATCCCGTCGGATCGTCGCTCGACCCCAGCAAAACAGTCGCAACTCCAGCCACTCGACCCCAGCACGTTCCAGACCCCGCCGCTCGACTCCAGCCGCACGTCTCTGTCGGTCAATCCAGCCGGTGGGATGATCCATGGACAGCAGCAGTCGATCATGGTGATCCAACCGGCAAACCCAGACGGTGGTGCCCTCATTGGTCGAGTCATCCTGGGAGAGGTCAATCAATCTCTATGCGCCGGTCTTCTGCCCAAGTGTTTCGATCGACTTTTCAATCTAGCGGTCTGCTCCGATGGCACCGGCGGTCGGGTCTGCACATCAACCTTGCCGAGGGTCTACAAATGATCTCCAACAGCGTTTTGCCCATCTCCAATAGCAGATTGCAGATTTTGGAACGGTTCTTGGGACGAACTCTCAACCAGAATTATCGGCCAACATACCAATATATTCTGAAAACCCGGTAAATTCTTTCCTTATTTTACCCACTACAAAAATCTTGTCCGGATCCATGGGAAATTCTGCATGATTTATTATTGTCTCTCGGGCAGAATCCATCAGAATGGCCTTGGAAGGACGCATAAATTTGGGTACTTGACTGGAGAGATACCTAAGCCCGTACCAGGAGACCCTCGGGAATAGATCTGAAAGGGAGAAGACTCGCTGTTGAGATTTGTTCTTATTAATAGTATGGAACCCCAGATTGGCAGACCGTTACTCTATGCTGCAATTGCCAAAGATATTTGGGATATTGTTCAACAACTTTATTCAAAAAGGCAGAATGCATCCCGACTCTATACGTTACAGAAACAAGCACATGAATGCAAGCAAGGAACTATGGACGTAACGTCCTATTTCAATTAAATGTCTCTTCTGTGGCAAGAGATAGATCTTTGCAGGGAGATAGTCTGGAAATGTGCACATGACGGAGCACAGTATGCAAAAATTGAAGAAGCTGACCGTGTCTATGACTTCCTTGCTGGACTAAATTCGAAGTTTGATGTCGTTCAGAGTCAGATTCTAGGGCAACGCCCTATTCCTTCTCTCATGGAAGTTTGCTCAGAAATACATCTGGAGGAAGACAGATCAAGTGCAATGAATAACCCAGTAATTACCTCTACAGATGCTGCTGCTTTTGCGACTAAGTCCTCCAGCACTAACGACGATAAGAAGCTCACTCTTGTCTGTGAGCATTGAAAAAAACCGTGGCATACAAAGGACCAGTGTTGGAAGCTACATGGACGGCCCCCGAACAGTAAACGTCGCTAGTCACATGACAAATCAACCCCTGGACGTGCACTTGTGAGTGACTCAGCGAATGAGAACCCTCAGTAGACAGTATGACCAACCTAAGTATAGTTGGAGTCAGTGCCATCGCCTAGTCAGGTACTATCCAGTCTTTTGGTCTTATTAGTATTAATGGTAAAAAACCATGGATCGTTGACTCAGGGGCGACAGATCATCTTACTGGTACTTCTGATCAGTTTCTTTCATATTGTACAAGTGCCGGTGACGAACAAATTAGGATTGCAGATGGGTCGTTTGCACCTGTTGCAGGGAAAGGACATTTATCTCCGTTTGAGGGTTTGGTATTGTGGGATGTATTGCGTGTTCCTAAAATATCATATAATTTGTTATTTATCAGTAAAATTACAAGAGATCTGAGTTGTCAGATAGTTTTTTCACCCGATTTTGTTTTATTTTAGGATCTGAGCTTGGGGACAACGATTGACACTGCCCAACACGATAGGGGACTTTACTTCCTGATTGATGATGCTTCCTCTAGGAATGATTATAGGACTAGCCTTGTTTCTTTAAATTTTTCTACTTCTGAGAACGGTTTTTTGTTATGGCATTACCGCTTAGGACATCCAAATTTTTAATACATGAAATACTTGTTTCCGCATTTATTTCGCAATATTAATATGTCTTCTTTAAATTGTGATGTTTGTATTCGTGCCAAACAAAGTCGTTTCTCCTTCCACTCCTAGCCCTATAAACCATTCAAACCCTTCATCTTAGTTCACAGGGATGTTAGGGGTCCCTCACCAACCATAACCTCCATAGGGAAACACTGGTTTGTCACCTTTATAGATGATCATACTCGGCTTACTTGGGTCTTTCTTCTCACTGATAAGTCTGAGGTGTCATCTATATTCCAGCAATTCTATGCCACTGTGGAAACCCAATTTAATGCCAGGATTGGCATTTTGAGAAGTGACAATGAGCGAGAATTCTTTAACGCTTCCTTCCAGGACTTCCTTGCATCCAAAGACATTATTCACCAAAGTTCGTGTGTATACACTCCCCAGCAAAATGGGGTAGCTGAAAAAAAAAATCGTCATTTGGTGGAAGTTTCCAGGTCCTTAATGTTATCCACATCACTCCCGTCTTACCTATGGGGGGATGCTCTCCTTACTGCCGCTCACTTAATCAATTGAATGCCTTCCCGAGTCCTCAACTTTCAAAATCTATTAGACTGTTTGAAAGAGTCCTACCCAACTACTTGTTTAGTCTCAAATGTACCACTTTGAGTATTTGGTTGTGTTGCCTTTGTTCACTCCCACGGTCCAAACCGCACAAAATTCACCCCCCGTGCGAAAAAATGTGTCTTTGTTATGTATCCACTCCATCAGCGTGGGTATAAATGTTACCACCCATCTTCTCGCAAATATTTTGTTTCCATGGATATCATCTTTCTTGAGGATCAACCTTCTTTCCCATTCGCCATCTTCAAGGGGAGACATCTAGTGAAGTGGCTAACTGGTCCACATATACATTTCCCTTAGAATCACCTCCGATTCCCGAACATGTCGGTCCTATCCTCCCTACCAATCAAGTCTCATGGATAACATACTATAGTAAGAATCTCAAGAAGGAAACAGCGCCACCTGTCGCATCTCTGGCTCCGGTCCATGAGTCAAACCCGGTATCAGGTACGTGTATTCCTAAAATTAATGAGATTGATACTTGTGCTGAGACTAACGAATGCAGAGAGGAAAAAGGAAAAAAAAGGTGCTGATAGCACCACTATAGCAGATGGGAAGACAACGGTGAATAGTGATCCAGAAACAGTTCCAGGAAATGTGAATGATACTAGAGATGATGGTTTAAAGGGGACTCCTGAAGATGAAACCCAGGCAGAGGAGACTATTGATCATAGTGGGAAATCTGAAAGTCTGGAAGAGCATGATGCTTCTCTCGATCTTCCAATAGCCCTGACGAAAGGTATTCGGTCATGTACAAGGTACCCTATGCATAGTTACATGACGTACAGTAACCTGTCATCTGAATTTAGGGCCTTTACCACCAGTTTAGATACAGGGGTGATACCAAGTAGCATACAGGAAGCAATGAAAACTGAAGTATGGAAGGTTGCTGTTATGAAAGAGATGAGGGCTCTTGAGAAAAACGGAACGTGGGACTAGGAGATTCTACCCAAAGGGCACAAGACAGTTGGGTGCAATTGGGTCTTCACTATAAAGTATAAGTCAGATGGAACGGTTGACTGATACAAGGCCAGGTTAGTTGCGAAAGGATTTACTCAAACCTTTGGTGTAGATTACTCCAAGACATTCTCTCCCGTAGCTAAACTCAATACTATCTGAGTATTGCTGTCAATTGCAGTTAACAGAGATTGGCCTCTGCATCAACTGGATGTAAAGAATGCCTTTCTCAATGGAAAACTTGAGTAGGAAGTCTACATAAATCCTCCTCCTGGATTTGAAGATTAGTTCAAACAGCGAGTTTGCCGGCTGAGAAAGTCACTATATGGGTTGAAACAGTCTCTGAGGGCCTGGTTTGACAGATTTGCCACCTTTGTCAAAGGACAAGGATATACCCAAGGGCACTCAGATCACACACTGTTTACAAAGAAGTCAACTTCAAGGAAAATTGCAGTTCTCATTGTGTACGTTGACGATATTGTGCTCTCTGGTGATGATGATGATGATGATGAAATTGTGAAACTCAAAGCAAAGATCGCCAAAGAATTTGAGATTAAAGATCTTGGGAAGTTAAGATACTTTCTCGAAATGGAAGTAGTTCGGTCAAGGGATGGGATCTCAGTGTCCCAACGGAAATACACTATTGACCTCCTAAAGAAAACAGGAATGACTGGGTGTAAACCTATTGACACCCTAGTTGAATATAACTCAAAGCTCAGCAATATAGGTAACAGTGTCCCGGTCAATAAAGAAAGGTATCAGCAGTCACGAAAGGTATTTTGAATGATTTGAATAAGAGACGCTGGGAAATTGATATACTTATCTCACACGAGACCCGATATATCATATGCAGTTAGTGTTGTCAATAAGTTTATGCAGGCTCCTTATGAGAAACACATGACAGCAGTTGAACGCATCCTACGATATCTGAAAGGAACACCAGGTAAGGGGTTAATGTTCAAGAAGTCTGATAAACGTTGCATTGAAGCCTACACTAATTCTGACTGGGCAAGGTCTGTTGTTGATAGAAAATCAACATTTGGGTTTTGCACATTTGTTTGGGGTAATCTAGTGACTTGGAGGAGCAAGAAACAAGGAGTTGTAGCAAGAAGTAGTGTTGAAGATGAGTATCGAGCCATGAGTTTAGGCATATGTGAAGAAATGTGGTTAATGAAAGTGTTGTCAGATCTTCATCAAGGTAATGAGCTCCCAATGAAACTGTTTTGTGACAATAAGGCAACAATAAGTATTGCGAATAATCTTGTTCAGCATGACAGAACAAAACACGTTGAGATCAACTGGCACTTCATCAAGGAAAGACTTAACAGCGGAAGTATATGCATTCCTTATGTTTCCTCAAATCAGCAAATTGCAGATGTGCTCACAAAAGGGTTACTCAGACAAAGCTTTGATTATTGTGTCAGCAAGTTGGGCCTTATTGATATTTACGCTCCAACTTGAGGGGGAGTGTCGAAAAACAGCTTGTAACCCTAGGGGTATTTTAGTAATTGTATGTACCCTAGGGCTTCCCACTAGTCTATTTATTTGGCTTATTCTCTTGTACTTTGTGTATCAATTTAATAATAAAAAATCAGTCTCTATCGTGGTTTTTTCTCCCTAATCTAGGGTTTTCCACGTAAATCTTGTGTTCTTTTCTTCTCTCTTTTTCAACTAATTTTATTGAAGAGATCGGGGTCCCAAAATTTATCTCTTAAGATTGTTTGATGGATTCTCAAGCAAATACAGTAAGGAGTAAGTAAGCAAAGGATGATAAAAGTAAAAAGGTCGTGATCAAGGGCAAATATTCTTGAAACAAAGATCCAGAGCCAAACTACACATATGCCATAAGAATGCTATTATGAGTGTTAAATAAGATGAGACTTAAGCATGAAAATCTAATATAGACTCCCACGATGATATTTGAAATTCACATATAGAGACCAAGGAAGATTCTCTTAGAACCTGAGAAGGAAAAAAAATTATATATGAGCGGTAAAATTTACAATAGACCGACTCAAAAGATCTAGTTTGCTATATAGAGATATAAAATTAAAGTAGTGGAAAGAGTCACTTGGATACTTGTTTAATGACTCTCTTCAAACCCGTGTACAAAATCTAATGGTTATATCTATCAGTCGAGAGACAACCATTAAATCTCATAGGTGCAAAGAAAGAGCAGCTGAAATATATCATAATTACTCATATAATGAGAAATAGTGGAGAAGCAGGAAAGATGACCTAGAGAGAAATACCAATTCGTGTTCTCCCACTTCTCTGCGGATCATGTTAGCATTTACCCAATCCTACGCCAAAGGTTGCATAATAGACTAAATTCCGAAACATAAATAATGGATTAAAATTCATAATTGATATGACATAGGTTTTGGAGTTCAACCTGCTGATCTTGGAATTTGAGACTGATCTCCTCAGCAACTTTGGCATAATAAGTACTATCATGGTCAAATATACTACTGTTAATAATGCCATCATGCACCACTGGCAGAATCAGTAACTCCATCTTGCGTAGTTCAATCACCTCTTCTCAATAATTTTGGCTCCTAAGCTGACTTTTTCTTGCTGAATGAGCTTGAGAGTCTGAATATCAACCAGTTGAGAGTATTTAACTAACAAGAGGCTGGTGCAAAATAGTATTCTTTGAAACCCATAATGGAAAGAAACTAAACAAATATTTTTCTCCTCTTGTTAAACAGGAGAATAAGTGAACCGGAGAAAATATTTCCCTTTGTTCTTTAAGTTTAATGAAACTAGACATCAGAGGAACTCTTTTTCTTTTAAACCTATTAGATATACAAGACTTGGGCAAAATATCCAGCCTCAGCTCACTTATTTGATTGACTAAAGCCAAGAAAGAAAAACTATGGAGAGGCCGGACCAGAAGAAAAGTTCTGATTCCATTTCATGAGCAAAACGCTTGAGGTCGCACAATATGACTTTCCTTTTTAGTTCATTACTCCACTAAATTTAATCTTATACATCGTATTTACCCAGCAATTTCAATACTAGCAGTGTAATAAGAGAGGAAAATTTAACTTTTTGTTCTATTTTCTCCATTTTTGTAAGAAATTTTAGAAAAGAAAAAAGAAAAGGAATGTAAAAAATCCTTCCTCATCAAAACTGTAAACTGCTTGACGGAGAATCAAACTTACAAATCAAAAGAATTGGAGAAAGGAATTGATTTGTTCTATGCCTGCAACGGAACAATATCACCATTTTGATACATATGCTTTGCTCTCTCGATGGCAATCCATTTTTGTTAGCAATGAGAAATGATGAAATGGAGATCAATTATTTACAATGTAGATGCTATAGCATGGTCCTTTTACACTAATTAAAAGCAGTTGTTAAACAGCTTTTAGACCTAAACGGGAGGGAAAGCACACAAGGCAGCCACCAACACACAAGTACAGAGAAGAGACCACCTGAGAAAGTGTAGCTATGTCAGACTCCAAAGAGGCTATTTTTCTTTGTTTTTCCAATATCTGGAAGCATATTTCACCCTTAGCCCTCATCATTCGCTCTGCATCTTCATTGAGTTGTTTTAACTCACTTTTTGCTGCATCAAAACGTCTTTAGTGAAAGCAAACTAATCTAGCAATTCAATCTAACAGCTCAAAATTTTTAGCTTGCTCGAAATATTAATGTTTTAGGACAAAAAGAACTACAATTAAGTCTGCTGGCAACTTGAGCTAACAAGAGATGCAATGACGCTGCCAACAAGCGGTCACAGGCCCGAAACTAAACTGAACATGGAACAAATTGTGCCTAAGTTCATTCAGCCGACCAATTCTCAACAGAAAGTATTCCAACGGCAACAGCTGCTAATCAGCATTACATGAGAACTACAAGCAAATAATGGATTTGTAAGACAAAGTATGGTGAAGGCGCCTCCAATAAAGAAATTAGAATGTTAATCCAAAAGGTAATTGATTATTCATTCAAAAATCATCAATATAAGATAACATACTATATTAAAAGCCTTCTAGAATAGTACTGGATTAGGTAATAAAAATAGGTAAATAAAATGAAAGATGAATCAGTCCTGTTTGGTTGATTTACGTAATGGTTCTATAGTATTTGGGAGTTATCATATCAGCAAGATATATATATATATATAAAAAAAAAAACTAAATCTGACTGAAGTAAGAGCAGAATGAGACGAAATGAAAATACTTCAAGGACACACTACGCATTACATGGCACTGGATCATAATGACAGCATTCTAGATGTGCACCAAACGTTTAGTCTTTTTTTTTTTAAAAAAAAAAAGAAGGATTATGCCTAAGATGAAAGCAAAGAAGTTCGATATCACATTAGGTTCACTGGAAAATATGTTGGATCAACTTAGAAGAAGACGAACGTTCTTAGGTTTTTGTTAATCAATTCACGTAATAATGTATTGCCGATATGAATTATGACATTCTTCAAACAGGATTATTTTACCACTTTGAAATGCCTTGGCAAAAAAAAAAGTATTCAAATAGATTTTAGGACTAAACGCATCAACTTGTTTGAGGACAAAAGGTCTATGCTAGTCTCTGAATAGATTAGAAGAATAATTCAGTTGCCGTTGTAATAAAAACAGCAAAATCCTTCAATTTCACCCTGTATTCATGGTTGTAGTCGGCAGACTACAGGAAAATGGCATGAAGTAACCAGAACTGCTTTCAAATAAGTTCATCCTCCATCCATATGTATATATATCAGAAGAATTTAGAAAACGGGGAGAAAACGTGAGCAAAAGGCAAACTAGATGCTATGAAGTTTTGAGCAAAAAAATGATAAGAATAATCAGTTAGACACCCTCGGAACCATCTGACGTGAAATAAAACTAATCGAGGACGAGCTAGGAAAAAAGAGAGAATAAATCTGCAAAATCTCAGTAAAAAAAAAATATAAAAATGTACGTTCTGAAATATTTTACTAGATGCAGAAGGAATAACGTTAAGATAAACAGATAACGAACTAGAAGACTAGAAGTAGAGACTTGACCAGAGGTGAGATCGTTCTCCATGGTTTGAATAGTAGCAAAGTGCATATGCTCTTCGACAGAGATCTTCATAGCTTGATCCTCCACGTCTGAGTAAAGATTGATACAGAATCAATCCAAAATAATGTTGCTAAATCCAAAATAGCTCGAAACATAAATTGCCGTAAGTTAAAACTTGAATGTGGTCCTATGAAGATGGAGAAGCCGGTATGTACCATTCATTTGGAAGCGCAGTGTCTTCATGTACTGCAAATACTCTTCCATCGTCGACAGTTCGCAGAGCAAGAAGATGTGATTCAGTTCAAGTTTCTGTTCCGTGCCGATCAAACTATCGCAGAGCGGAAACCAAGAAAGGGAGCGATAAAGCGCGCGCCAGACTCCACGATATTACTAACCAATCTGAGAGTGAGAGATGCAAATATGGAGGGAAAATTTGTGATCACCTCCTTCGAAATGGACACCTTTATTATTTAACTTTAATTTTGACCTTCCGCATTGTACGGTACGCTTGCTATGTGAGTTTAAATATTATTATTGTTTAGTTGTGAATAAAAACTAAGTTAATTACAATTTTAATCCTCTTGGGCATATTCGATTCTAAGGCACAAATATTTATTCAATAAAATGTACAAAATAATATGATATCAGAGTTCGCACTGTCTAGAATTTTGCTCTAGTTTTCTTATTCTCAAAGAGAGTAGTCACTCGACCGTGAAGCACGTAGTTGTTCCTTAATCTTGAAACTACAATAGGTTCAACACCCATAATTTTTTCCATTGAGATTTGTGACTCCCTCAAAACTTGTCGACTCCACAACCCTAATAAAAAAAATTATAATAGCACTTGTTGAGAGAAAGATAAGTATTATTAAAGTTGTGGAACATTAAAATACCATGATATTAAATCTATCATTTACAGTCAAAGGGAGCTTAGTTCGACAATAATTGACATGATCTTTCTAGGTTCAGTATTTGATTCTCCATCTCTACATAACAAAGTGGGAAAGGAGTTATCCCACATTGAAAGTTTAGCAATGTCGAGGGTATAAATATAAAGGTATGCAAAGTCTGTATTGGAGTTGATGCCATAAATCTCGTAGGATCCTATATGAGATATTCATAAACCACAAATCTAATTATATAACGTCGTTCATGATAGAGACTTTCATTTTATGCTAGTTTGAATTGTTCAAATTAACAAGAGGAAGTTTGATTTTATATGATATAATTAAATTTGTTCAATTATATGCGATATAATTGATTTGATGTATAAGATACATTAATTGGAGGAATTTGATATAAATATGATTTCTATTAAATAAAGGAGAAAATAACTATGGTTGAAATATTACATATGATGTGATATTAAAACTATAGGTTATAAATATAATATGATAAATTAGTTATTATATTTATTTATAATAAAACAATTATATGATAATTGTGGGTGGTTATATATTTTCTCCTTAACCGTGCAAGTGGAAGGTTGTGTTCAGTTTTCATAATTGAAGGATAAAATGAAAAGAGTCTTCATTTTGTTAATCGATTGCTTCATTTAGTGAAATACTAATCTTTTGCTCACAAGAGACTACATGATGTAAGAGTGTATTAACATGCAGCAGAAGTAATAAGGATCAATAAGAATTCAAATTCACTAATTTTGGCATAAACTAAAGCATGCCCATCTAAAATAAGAGGATTTTTTTATCATATCTTTGTAGAACTCTTCAAGATCTTGATCAATCAGCAGCAGTCTTCTCCAAATAACACCGTGAACCACTCAAGATCTTCCTCACTATCCTCTTGGAGCTTTAGAACGAGTTGTGGGACTGAAGAACAACTTGAAGCAATGAAAACACAAGGAGAAACTCACAGTAGCACACTACTTGAAGAACCTTTCTTCCAACCGAAATTTACTCTAAAATTTTTATAGAATGTCTACCTCAAATTCACTTCAATCTTCTTTATTTATTACAGGTGAACATGCAAAGAAGAATGCTGCATGAGTTGCAGCTCATGCTTAGATTAAATGAAGATGAGGAAATTGGGTTTGTGTGAGCATGAAGAAGATGGGTAATGGAAAAACTTAATTTTCCATTTTGTGCATGATTTTCAATTTTCAACTTTTCTCAAAATCAAAATCGATTTAAAAATTCAAATTTAATTTTAAAACTGAAAATTTAATTTTATAAAATTAATTTCATAAATTAATTTTTAAAAAATATTAATTAATTTAATATCAAATACTAAATTAATTTTGCACAAAACCATTTTCATATATTTAAATCATATGTAAATATATATTCTTCTATTTCGTTTAATTTAATTTGAACGTTTCAAATTAACTTATCAAGCTACACTAAAGCTTATCCGTTTACGAGCTAGTAAAGGGACCTCGCGGACCTACAGATCATGAGCTCCAACGATATGAGATTAATCGGCTAAACTCATTAGACCGATCTAACCCCCATTCGTTAACTAATGGGTCAATCCACTATAGCCCATAGTTGAATTTCCCTCACTGTAGATATATTATGTCCACTTTATATAACCATAATCATTAAGTCGATCTTTCACAGGTTGTTCGTAATCACAGCTGGGTCAATATAACCGTTTTACCCTTGTGAATACAACTTGTTCCTTAAGTTCCCACTGACTCTCTAATGAACAATTTTGATTCATAACACCTATGAGTCAAGTCTTTTCTCTATCATGAGAAGGTGGGACCCCAATTGTTCAAGACCTAGAATTAGTATTTAAGAGAACAACCCATCTGCTAACCCTAAATCGGGTATGAGTGAATTCCATTTTGCAGGGCTATGTCCCTAGCTATTCATCCGGTGTTATCCCCAAAATGAGAGGCTTATTGAGTAGTGTTGTTGGACTACTCTCACCGTTTACAGATTAAAGGATAATCCCAAACAAGAGTTCATAGCTAGCTCAAGATTAAGATCGAGTTAACCTAGGTTACTTAATAAATGAAATAGTCAATTTTAACAGTAAATGATCGTTATAAAGAGAAATGACTATTTTTGTGGTCCAGTCTATATGCAAACTCATTGCACAGAATGCCCCCACTCACATGTCTCAACATGAACAATCTGTGGATCACATCATTTGTAGTACTTTACAACTTTTTGTAACAACTACAAAGTGGGCCACATCCAATAGTGTTACTAGGATGAGATACCCAATTTCATCCATATACTTATTAGACCATTTAGGCTATATACTGTTAACTTGATCCCGTTTATGTCACTACATAAAGTTACAATATTCAGACTATAGTCATAGATATGTTTATTGGATTTTCATAATAGAATGCAAAAACAACGATTTATTATTATTGATAAATAGAATGTTTAACACGAATTGCGAGTTCTAGGAAATTCCCAACAATCTCCCATTTGTACTAAAACTCAGTGGGAACAAATATATACAATATGATGTTGAGAATCATAAAAAAAAAAAAAAGGAAAATACAATGAACTAGGGCATCTCTAATACCATAGATATTCTCCTACTTGCCCTAGATTACACTATCCAGAGTCCTAGTCCAACTAGGTAGCCCTCGAACACCTTAGCCGAGAGGGCCTTTGTGAATGGATTAGTAAGGTTGTCTTCAGAGGCAATCATTTTTACGATCACATCTCCTCTATACACTATCTCTCGGATGAGATGGTACTTTCTTTTAATGTGTTTTCCACGTTTGTGACTCCTGGGTTCTTTCGAGTTGGCAATACACCACTATTGTCACAATATAGTGTGATAGGCAGGTGCATATCTGAAAGTACTTCCAAATCAGCCAAGAATTTGCGTAGCCATACTGCTTCTTCAGCCAGCTTCACATGCAGCCACGTATTCTGCTTCCATTGTGGAGTCAGCAATACAATTTTGCTTAATGCTTCTCCAAACTATAGCTCCCCCGTTAAGAGTGAATACTGATCTTGAAGTAGATTTCCTAAATCTACATCAGTCTTAAAATTAGAATTAGTGTATCCTATAAGGATCAAATCCTTAGATCCATACAAAAGCATATAGTCCCTCGTTCTCCTTAGATACTTAAGGATGTTTTTTACAGCAGTCCAATGACTGTGTCCTGGATTGGATTGGAACCTGCTGACGATTCCAACTGCAAAGCATATGTTAGGGCGTGTATACAACATGGAATATATCAAACTCCCAACTGCAGATGCGTATGGAATTCTTGTCATTCCTCAACCTCTTGAGATGTCTTAGGACACTGTTCCTTCGACAAATGAATTCCATGTCTAAAAGGTAACATACCTTTCTTGGAATTTTGCATATTATACCTTGACAATATCTTGTCAATATAAGATACTTGAGATAGTGCTAATATTCTATTCTTTCGATTCCGAAAGATTTGTATTCCTAAAATATATTGAGCATCACCCAAATCTTTCATTTGGAACTGTGTTGCTAACCATCTCTTTATGTCAACAAGAAAACTTGTCTCATTCCCATTGAGTAAGATATCATCAACATAAAGAACTAAGAATGCTACATTTTTGTTGACTATCTTCTTGTACACACAAGGTTCGTCAACATTCTGTTCAAAGCCATAAGATTTGATCGCAGTGTCAAACCTTATATTTCAGGATCTGGACGCTTGTTTCAATCCATAAATGGATCGATTAAGCTTACAGACTTTCTGTTCCTGTCCTTTTTCGATGAATACTTCTGGTTGAGACATAAAAATACTTTCATCAAGATAGCCATTCAGAAAAGCTATCTTGACATCCATTTGCCATATCTCATAGTCATAATATGTGGCAATGGCAAGAAGTATTCTTATTGATTTTATCATTGCAATAGGAGAAAAAGTTTCTTCATAATCAACTTCTTCTCTTTGGGTAAAACCTTTTGCCACGAGACTGGCTTTATAGGTTTGCATCTTGCCAGTTTGATCTCGTTTTCTCTTGTAGATCCATTTACAACCTATAGGCGTAATCCCATGTAGTTGATCTACAAGTTCCCAGACAAAGTTGAAGTACATAGACTTCATTTCATCGTCCATGGCTTTTAATGTGACCAAGCCTAAGGTGCCAAAGATAGGCGTTAGGAGAAATTTTCCGCTTCTTATTATGAGTCTCAGTCGTTTTAAACATCTCTATATTTAAAATGGCTCTTGTTACAGTTGGTTTTAATATGTATAAGTTATTTTCAAGTCTTGCAGAACAAATATGAACACCTCTTGAATAAACAAACACTTCATTACATTCAAAAGATACACTGTACATATTTTCTAGCAGACAGGAAATAGAGATCGGATTTCTTTTCATCTTAGGTACATAGAATACATTCTTAAGTAAGATAAAAGAATCTCCAAAAAAACAATTTTACATCTCCCACTGCTTTAGCTGAAATAACTTTACCCCGTTCCCACCTTGAAAGTCATCTCAAGTTCAGAAAGTCTTCTCCAAGAATTAGTTTTCTGTAGAAAAGTATAAACATGATTAGCGGCGCTTAAATCCAATATCCAGGTAAGGTGAAAATTCTCCACTAGAGATGTTTCAACAACTAGTAAATCAAATTTACCTTGTTTAGCCTTTTCTGCTTTCTTCTCAGCCAAATACTTTGGGCAGTGTTATTTCCAGTGCCCAGCTTCTCCACAATGGAAACATTTTCCTTTGGGAGTTTTGTTTTTGTTTTTCTTTGTAGTGGCTTTCTTTTGCCCTTTTCTTTTCTTCTTCATTTGTATGGTTTTGTCCTTAGAAGAAGAAGAACCAGGCTTCTTATCATCAGTGGGTTTAGTTCCTAACGTAGACCCCTTATTAAACTTCTTTGGTTTCGAAATAACGTTTACTTCTTTTTCCTTCAGTTTCATCATTGATTAATAAGTCTGTAATTCATTCAACATCGTCGTCAAGTTATAAGTGATTTTGATCATAACAACGATTGTTTTGAACGGTAGATAACTCTCTGGGAGAGATTCTAGTATCATGCTAACTTGACTCATCTCATCTATCATCACCCCATGAGCCTCTGCAACATTAAAATGAACCATCATATCAAGAACGTGTTCTCTTACATTGGTTCCATCTTTCATGTGCGTAACATAGACATATTTAATGGCTTCATGTCTGACCAAAGATGACGATTACCCGAACATATCCTGTAATGATTCCATTATCTCACGAGCAGTGGGCATGACCTCTTGCTTCTTGTTCAGTACATCAGATATACTCGCTAAGATATAGGCCTGGTCTTTCTTGTTCGCCCTCGCCCACCTATCATAGATGTCTCGAACATTTCGGGTGGTTGTTGAACTAGGAACTGGAGGACACTCTTCCGACAATACAAACCTCAGATTGTTTACAACTAATATCGTATTAATGTTTGCTTTTCAGTTTGAATAACCCTCTCCATTAAATTTATCATAAGCAAGCAATTGTATGATTAAGTTCGACATTGCTGAAACATTTTAAACAAACTTTATTAAATATGCATCTAAATCCATTTTTAGCAAAAATAATAAAGTACCTAATAAATCTCTATTTATTTGCAACGATACTTTAGTGATTTAGAACAATTGCTACCGAGGGGCAGTCAAGAATTCCTTCACAAAAGCAAGACAATTCTTGACCAAATACTATTTCTAGAATAACTCATATTCCAATAGTTTTTTTGTTTATAATTTTCGGTTAAGATTTTTACTAACAATTAGTAATTCTTGTAAGTGTGACCCGCCATTTTCAGATCTTATAAAACCATATGAATATGCCTCCAAAATAGAAGACAATACCCAAGACGGAACTATAAGACCCTATTCATTTTATTAAAGCCTAGGTTGTTCCGAATCCTATGTTACAACCCTCGAAGGGGATCGTCGCGGTTAACGACTAGCTAATGCCGCCTTAAAATGACAGCAGGCATAACATAGGAATCTCACGGTTCAAACTAATGGAATAGACCGTAGAAAAATGTTGACACATTTCCTTCACCCACTTACTATGAACTACCTCCCTCATTCACCTTGTTATTGACCCATGCAAACATTTTCCAAATGGAGCAGTCGCGGTAAAAGCTACACGAAGCTGAGCATGGATCTCACGGTGTGAACTCTTGAGGACGTGAGAGCTAATAACTATATATCAAATATATTGTTAATCTTCCACTGAAGTGTTCTAAATGTTTGGGTATTTTGCTTAGGTATATCGGCTAATTTTAACAACCTAAGTTTAAGTGGTTTATCCAAGTATAATGCTTATAATTGGATTTAACCTACAATGTCTAAGTGATAAACCATTTTATTACCTCACATCACTCACACAAGCTCATAAAATCAGTTAACAATGCTCAATCTTTCAGTCATAATCCCCAGGTAGGAGGTGTTCCGTAAACCGTCAACTTAAGTACCCTCAGCCTTAGACAGGTTTATGAATCGATATGAGTTTGTAATCGAATTTTACAAGGAAACAATCTATTTTAACGATTAAAACTAGTTGTTAAATTAAGTGAGCATGCAACTGTTCTTTGTTATGGATTTTAAACATCTAACCCAATTTCATAATAGCTTACAAAATTTTAGACATGCTAAACATCCACAACATTTAAATAAAGGCATTCAATATCTAATATAACCATTATATTAAATATAACCCTAACATGCATACTATATATTATAACATTTATAACATACTTTCAATGCATGTAACAATTAAATATGGTGGGGTTTAAAATCTACATGGCATATTATATGCATATACATGAATCATTTAATTATTACAAAAATCACATGCATAAACAATTAAATACTAACTGATATGATTTTAGTTTTGGCATAAACAAGCAAACAGATGCCTAACTATTACAAATAGCTTCAAAACCATCTTTGAACTGCTCGAACCACTCCAAACCAAACCCAAGCATCTTGAACTGGATTGGATAAGTTTGAATCAGACCAACAAAGTCTAAACTGAACCAGCCAAAAAACCCTTTGAGGTTGAACCAGATTGGAGCTCGAGAAAAACCGGTCAAACCAGCTGCTCTCGGTCCAAGCTCAAACTCTTGCTAAGGCCGATGGTGTAACATTGAAGGCTATCGTCTAACACCATCGCCTTGTGTTGAGAAGAGGTACACGATCACTTAGTGTCTTCTATCTATCGCATAATTCTATCGTGAGCTACACCATCGCATAATGTTTCATGTTATCATTTAGTGTCCGCCGCAACTACACGATCGCTTCGTTCCATTGCATAGAACGTCATCGCGTCATTGAGTGCCGCAGCTACACGATTGCTTAGTTCCACTGCATAGAACTTCATCGCATCATTTAGCTCGCGCTGCAGCTACACGATCGTGTAGTGCCATCGTATAGTAGTCCCAACGCATCGTTTAGTTCCCACGCAAAGCTACACGATCGCGTAGTGCTATCATATAGCATTTCAACGCATCGTTTAGCTCTCGTAGGTACACGATCATCTAGCATCCAACATCACAACGACCAGCACCCATTGCTATATGATCGTCTAGGTTTTCTTCACATCGTGTAATGCCTGGAACTAGATGATCATTTAGCAACTAAACCTCAACAACGATTTTGAGTAGAAGTTGAAAAACTGGAAAAACAACTCAGCCTCCTTCACTTGTTTTAATTACAGCTTAATTTCAATTCTAATGGCTCCAAATAAATTACAAACACTTGATAACACACATAAGCTCATGAAATAAGAGCCAATTACAAATTTAATTTAGAAATTAACGAGAAATAAAATGCCAAAACTCAGAAAACCATATCAGTGCATCAGTTTCATATTTCTCATGAAAAACACCCACCACACCAAAGTTAAACCGAATTGAATGCTTATATGATGCTCTGATACCAATTGTAAGAGTGTATTAACATGCAGTGGAAGTAACAAGGATCAATAAGCATTCAAATTCACTAATTTTGGTAGAAACTAAAGCATGCTCGTCTAAAATAAGATGGTTTGTGATCATACCTTTGTAGAACTCTTCAAGATCTCGATCAATCCTCGATCAATCAACAGTAGTCTTCTCCAAAGAACACCGTGAACCACCTCAAGATCTTCCTCAATATCCTCTTGGAGCTTTAGAACAAGTTGTGGGACTCAAGAATAGCTTGAAGCAATGAAAACACAAGGAGAAGCTCACAACAACACACTACTTGAAGAAACTTTCTTCCAACCGAAATTTTCTCTAAAATTTCTATAGAATGCATGCCTCAAATTTACTCCAATCTTCTTTATTTATACCTCGATCTTCTTTATTTATTGCAGGTGAACATGCAAAGAAGAATGTTGCATGAGCTGCAGCTCATGTTTGGAGTAAATGAAGATGAGGAAATGGGGTTTGTGTGAGCATGAAGAAGATGGGTAATGGGAAAACTTAATTTTCCATTTTGTGCATGATTTTCAATTTTTCAACTTTTCTCAAAATCAAAACCGATTTCAAAATTCAATTTTGATTTTAAAACTGAAAATTTAATTTTATAAAATTAATTTCATAAATTACCTTTTTAAAAAATACTAATTAATTTAATATCAAATATTAAATTAATATTTGCACAAAACCATCTTCATATATATAAATCATATTTAAATATATATTCTCTTATGCCGTTTAATTTTAATTTGAACGTTTCAAATTAACTTATCAAGCTACTCTAAAGCTTATCCATTTACGAGCTAGTAAAGGGACCTCGCGGATCTACAATTCATGGGCTCCAACGATCCGAGATGAATCGGCTAAACTCATTAGACCGATCTAACCCCCATTCATTAACTACTGGGTCACTCCACTATAGCTCATAGTTGAACTCCCCTCACTATAAATATATTATGTCCACTTTATATAACCATAATTAGTAAGTAGATTTTTCACAGGGTTCGTAATCACAGCTAGGTCAATATAACCGTTTTACTCCTGTGAATACATATTGTTCATTAAGTTCCCACTGATCCTCTAATGAACAATTCTGATTCATAACACCTATGAATCAAGTTCTTTCTCTATCATGAGAAGGCGGGCCCCCGATTGTTCAAGACCTGGAATCAGTACTTAAGAGAACAATCTATCTGCTAACCCTAAATCGGGTAGGAGTGAGTTCCATCTTGCAGGGCTATGTCCCCAGATATTCATCCGATCTTATCCCCAAAATGGGAGGCTTATTGAGTAGTGTTGTTGGACTATTCTCACCGTTTGTAGATCAAAGGATAATCCCGAACAAACAGGAGTTCATAGCTAGCTCGGATTAAGATCGAGTTAACCTAGGTTACTTAATAAATGAAATAGTCAGTTTTAACAGTAAACGGTCGTTATAAAGAAAAGTGACTATTTTCGTGGTCTAGTCTATATGCAAACTCATTGCATAGGATGCCTCCACTCACATGTCTCAACATGAACGATCTGTGGATCACATCATTTGTAGCACTTTACAACTTCTTGTAACAACTACAAAGTGGACTGCATCCAATAGTATTACCAGGATGAGATACTCAATTTCATCCATATACTTATTAGACCATTTAGGCTATATACTATTAACTTGATCTTGTTTATGTCACTACATAAAGTTACAGTATTCATACTATAGCCATGGATATGTTTATTGGATTTTCATAATAGAATGCAAAATCAATATTTATTATTATTGATAAATAGAATGTTTAACACGAGCGACGAGTTAGAGGACATTCCCAACACATGATAGGCCTCACGAGAGACTAAACGATAGTGCGAGATTTACTAAACGATCGTGTAAGCAATCAAGCGAGAGACTGCTCTAACGAGATTTATTAAAATATTATGTAAACAATGTAGCAAGAGACTAAGCGATCTTGTAAACGATTGAACGAGAGACTAAATGATCGGCTAGATGATTCTCACAAGAGCGAGATTTACTAAACGATAAAGTACTTTCAGTTTATGTGATAGACAAAACCTTTCTCCCACTTACTTAATCGTGTAGTTCGATCATTTTCTTCCTCCTTCCCTCTACCAAATTCACACAGAGTCCACACCTCCTGGATTCTCACTTCGAGAATACCAAGGTTGCTGAGTGGTAGTGTCAAAGGGTTCTTGAACGAGTCACTCGTGATGAAGTTTCAAAGCATGGAGATGCATTTTACTTCGAGGAAGAAGAAGACCAAGAGTTGGCCAGATCATGTAAATGGTGGGGGTAAACGATCGTTGAGTATGGGATACTCGTTGCATGGTACACGCGTGCACTAAACGATTGTGTAGGCCAGCATGCTTCATTGCATAGCCACTGGCTACACGATCGCTCGGTAAGTGTTACTTATCACTTGCTCTTTGATCGTGTAGACGATAATGCTTCATAGCATTGTAGTCGTCTACTCGATCGTTTAGGCTTGCGTTTAAACTTGGTGCACTGCATGATCGAGTGGCCTTCATGCTTCATCGCATAGTCAAAGGAACTCGATCAATGCTACAAGATCGTGATTACTCAACCAACTTTGCTAGAAGATCACAAAGAAGGCTTCGCCCGGGTGATTCAAGACTCGGTTCGCTTGTTGAACCATTTTACTCGATTGTTTAATGTAATGATAGATTTATTTTTGGTTTTATGAGGATATTCATCCCTGTCCATTAATTTTGTTGAATGTACATGAGATGTATGTTTTTATTATATGTCATATAATATGCCATATACTTTAAATCCCACCATAGGTTATGCATTGGTCATGCATTATGTCTATATTGTAAGAGTTATGATATAGTAGCTTGCATGATTAAATTACATAAGAGCATGCTCATGCATCATATAATATAAGAGTTATATTTATGCATGCATTAAGCATATTCATGCATCATCTTTATATTATAAGTGTTATAGTATAAGGGTGTATGGAAGCATATATGCTTAGTTCATTACTTCTTTATATAAGAGTTATATATAGTAATGAATGGACAATGCATGAAACATGACACATAAGTTCAATTCATTACTTCTTTGTAGCTAGTCTAGCTTAGCAATGTGGATGATTTTGGTTGTTTCATTTTATAAGTGTTATAATGAAAATTAGAACTAAAATCAAAAGAAAGACATGCATGCAAACTTAGGCTTGAATCATGTTTTAAAAGAGTTTTAAAATTTGATGGAGATATACCTAAGATCACGGTTCTAATGAGATTATAAACCTAAGGTCTAATATTTTAATCAATTTAATAGGATTAAATTGATTAATAAAAGGTTAAATATGTACCAAATTTATCTCTTTTGTCTAAGGCGGGTTCTGTCTAGGCTGGGGTACTTAAGCTGACAAAAACGGAACACTCCTACCTGGGAACCTTACCTGAAAAGGTGAATTAGATAGATTGTTTGCATGCATGCAAATTTGATGATAGTCCGTTAAAGTGTTTAATAGAACTTGATTTGAACTTGTTTAATTATCAAAAGTAGGGGTTGTTTTTGAGCAAATTAAACTCACACTTAGACAAAATTAGTAGCCGGATTGTCTAAGTTAATGAATCCCTAGGTAGAACATTCAGTGAGAGGTACTTGGTGTATATGATACTTCACTTAAACCTCTTTATTTTTCTCCCTAATGTTCACACTGTGAGATCTATCCTCGACCTTGAGGCACCCTAGGAGTGTCCCCCTAAAGGATGACATTGGTAGGTCAATACCAAGGTGAATGAAGAGAATGTTCATAGTAAGTGGGAGCGGGATATGTGACAACATATCCCACGTTCTCTCTCATTAGGTTGGATAACATTTTGTGCATCGCCTCGAGGCATTCTAGGAGTGTTCCCCTAATGGATGGCAGTTTTGCATAACTCTTTATCTGATCTCCTGTATAAGACAAGATCACTTTATTCTCTTGTCCTAATCTGCTTTTTCCTTACGGTGGGTGCATTAGGGCAGAACTGGGCCTAAAATCAGGGGTTACACTTACACGAAATTGTTAAAGGTTAACAGTTTCGGACCGAAAAATGGTGACTATTAAAGTTAGGTATAAGAGTTGTTTCTGTCTAATGGTTGAGAATGTCTCATCCCAGTGAAGGGGCACTTGATCACCCCATCGGTGACTTTTGTCTTGCCTCTCTGAGGCATCATTGCAAAATAGATATATTTTCACTTAGGGTACATAGGAACTATTTTGCTAAAACTAAAATTGGTATTAAAAGTGGTATTTCATAGACTTATTCAGTTTGTTCATGTTTTTTAGCAACATTAAAATGGCTACAACCACATTAGCTCTATTAAGTGTCGACACATTGACTGGTGAAAAACTACGCTAGTTGGAAAAACACGATAAATACAATACTTATCATCGATGACCTAAGGTTCATCCTCGGAGGAGTGTCCTCCTATTCTGACTCAAACTGCCACTCAAAATGTTCGAGAGGCATATGAGAGATGGACACGGGCAAACGAGAAGGCCCGAGCTTACATCTTGGCCAGTTTGAATGATGTTTTGGCCAAGTAGCATGAGCCTATGGTCTCTGTGCATGAGATCATAGAGTCCCTACGGGGAATGTTCAGATAACCGTCTAGACAGCTCAAGCAGCTCTGAAATGCATCTTTAACTCTAAAATGGAGGAGGGTACATCTGTTCGAGAACACGTTCTGAACATGATGTTTCACTTCAATGTGGTGGAGATAAATGGGTCCCGCATCGATGAGGGCTGCCAGGTTAGCATAATTCTGCACTTGTTGCCAGAAAGCTTCCTGCACTTTATCAGCAATGTTGTGCTGAACAAAGTTGATTATACCCTTACAACTCTCCTCAACAAGTTGCAGACATTTTATTCATTGCTGAAAAGCAAGGAGAAGAAGGTTGGTAAGGAAAATATTGCTTCATGTTCAAAGAAGTTCCATCAAGGTTTGACCCCAAGAACTAAGTCTGCATCTTCTACTTCTAACACTACCAAGTGGAAGAAGAAGAAGAGTGGTAAGGGGAAAGAGAAGACACCTGCTAACCCACAACCTGCCGCACAGCGGGGTAGACGACCAATGCTGGTAGAGAAAGGAAAATGTTTCCATTGCAACCAGGATGGGCACTGGAAGCAAAATTGTCCTCGCTGGTTAAAGGAGAAGCAGAAGGCTAAGGCCAAGGCAAAACAAGGTAAATATGATTTACTAGTTTTGGAAACTTGTTTAGTAGAGAATGATGATTTTGCCTGGATTATTGACTTTGGGACCACTAATCATGTTTATTCTTCTTTTCAGGGGATTAGATCCTGACAGCAGCTTCAGGCTGGTGAGATGACGATGCGAGTAGGTACCGGGCACGTCATCTCAGCTGTGGTAGTGGGAAGACTCTAATTGACTTTACAGAATAAATTTATCATTTTGAATGATGTTTATGTTGTTCCCGAGTTAAAGCGAAACTTAATTTCTGTAAAGTGTCTGATTGAATGTAAATATACTCTCAACTTTTCGATGAATAAAGTGTTTATTCTGAAAGATGGTGTTGAGATTTGTTCAGCAAAACTGGAAAATAATTTATATGTGCTAAGGCCGTTAGCAACAAATTCCCTCCATAACATAGAGATATTTAAAACTGTTGTAACTCAAAATAAACGACTTAAGGTTTCTCCTAAAGAAAATGCCCAACTTTGGCACCTTCGATTAGGGCACATTAATCTCAATATGTTTATTTGATGCAATGAACGTCAGAATCCTTTGAAAAGTTTGAAGAGTTCAAGGTTGAAGTTGAAAACGCATTGGATAAACGGATTAAAACACTTCAATTAGATCGAGGTGGAGAGTTTTTGGATTTTGAGTTCCAGAACTATATGATAGAACATGGTATCATTTCCCAACTCTCAGTTCCTGGTACACCTCAGTAGAATGGTGTATCGGAGAGGAGAAATAGAACCTTGTTTAACATGGTTCAGTCAATGATGAGTTACGCTTCCTTATGGGACTCGTTTTGGGGTTTTGCTGTGGAGACTACAGCTTATATCCTCAACTGTGTTTCTTCCAAGAGTGATACTAGAACACCTTTGGAGTTGTGGAACGGGTGTAAAGCTAGTTTGCGTCACTTCTGCATCTGGGGTTGCCCAACACATGTCCTTGAGGCTAATCCTAAGAAACTGGAACCACGTTCGAGGTTGTGCCTATTTATAGGCTACCCCAAATGTATACGAGGGGGTTACTTTTATGATCCTAAGGAAAACAAGGTGTTTGTGTCAACAAACGCTACCTTCCTAGAGGAGGATTATATGAGGGAGCACAATCCACGTTGTAAAATGGTGTTTCGTGAACTTTCCAACGAAACTACTGAAACTTTAACAAGAGTTGTTAAAGAGCCTATTACATCAGCAAGAGTTGTTGATGGAAGTTCATCTAGTAGGTCAAATCCACCGCAAGAGTTGAGGGAACCTCGACGTAGTGGGAAGGTCGCGAACCCACCTATTTGCTATATGGGTTTCGCTAAAATTCTGACTATAGTAGCCGATGGCGAGGTTAAGAATCTGTTGTCTTATCAGAAGGTAAGCGGGTCGTATCTGTAGTGTGATAGCACTGGAAATGTGCTATCTTTTATTGCTTAATTCAGGGTCCATAAGCTATTTAATGTTTTTTAATTGATTATTTTGTAGAAATCAAGTGCACAAGCGATCAAGTTAAGTGTTCAGGTAAAAAAGACGCTAAGATGCCCAAGATAGCACCAAATCGAACAAATTAAGGAAGGAAGCCATAGAAACAACGTCCTCAGCCCCGTCGGAGTGTCGCAACACTCGATTTGAGCATTGCGTGATGCTGAAAGACAGTAGCAACTATTCTGGGGAGAGGCAGGGCAGCGTCGCAATGCCATCCATAGAGTCGCGACGCTACAACGCAAAGCAGACTTCCAAGACTGTAGGGCAGCGTCGCGATGCCATCCATAGCATCGGGATGCTACGATTTGAAGCGGAACATCGTCTAAAGCACGTAGGGCAGTGTCATGATGCTCTATGTAGCGTCGAGCGCTGATGCCTTGATTTTTATAAATAGACCACTTAGGCCTAGGACAGAAGAGACGAAAAAATCCCTTCTTCTTCAAACATTGAGCGTCGCCAACTCTCTTCTAGTTCTTTTTTTGTACTTTTTCTTTTAGTTTCTTGTAATAAGTTCTTCCACTTTTCCAATCTTGTTGATTTTTGACATGTTCCATGGCTAAAGGGTAAGAACTTAGCTTGGGTTAGTTAGTTTAATTTCATTCCCATGTAATTCTTTAGACTCGATTTGTGATTCTGTGACTTTATGGAATTTATCTTGAGTAAATTTTAAGTTTTCGTGTATGGGATAATCTGACAAATTAGCTATGCACGTTTAATTGATTGCTTTGATTGGCCTTAATTTGTAATCGTTAGGTAGTCATCACTTAGAAGCAAAAGTTAAGTCAGTTTGTTGTGTTAATTAGGGATTCCAATTAACAAGCATTTACCTTCTAACTTAGACAAATTTCACTCAATTAATCGATTAGATGATAGAAACCAATTAATTAGCTTAGTTTCGCCCTGAAGCTTAAAGCCTGTTAGTTAATTGATTGGTTGAGGATCTTCGCTCTTCTTTTAATTAACTTGATTTTATGAACTACCAATTAGAATTCTAATCGAGTAGGCTAAGTTTTTAGTTCAATTAATCTCACACAATTTTGAGTAGTCTATGATAAAAGTATTGAGGAATGAATTAAATTACAATTGCCCAAGCTAAGTGTTCGTTTTATTGATAATTTTCACAATTGTTACATTGCACTTCTTTTTGTTTTCAAATTTGTTTTTAACAATTTTCACAAACCCTCTGGTTACTTTCTACAAGTTCCAACTTTTTTTAGGAATCCATATTAGGCTCTCTGTGGTTCGACCCCGGACTTGCTACTTGCACTATTAGTTGGTAAAAAGGGCTTGTGTTGGAAGGTACCAGCACGTAGTGGAAGCGACGAGGATCGATAAGCACTTTAATACATTAATTTTGGCAGAAAAGAAAACATGCTCAAATAGAATTTAATGGGTTTCAAGACATACCTTTGAAGAACCGATGAAATCTTGATTTCCAACTGCAAAATCCTCCAAATCTTTGTGCAGATCACCACAAGATCTTTCCCACTATTCTCTTGTTGCTCTAGATTGAGTTGTGGGACTCAAAATAAGCTGGAATCAAAGGGAATTTGGAGAATGCTCACTACAGCAACCCAAATGAGGAGCACCTTCTTTTACCCGAATTTTTAGATAAATTCAATCGGTTGCATCACTTCAACTTCACTCCAATCTCTTCAATATATTGCAGACTATCATGCAAAGAGATTTGCTGAATGGGATGCAGCTCATGCTTAGAGTAAATGAAGGTTGAAGATAATGGGTTCTTTGTGAGCAACTTTGAAGATGAAGCTGAAAAACCATTTTTCCTTTTTGTGTAATTTTCTATTTCCAAAATCCAATGAATGTAAAATGATATTTTATTTCTAAAATAAAAATTTATTAATCTTACAAATTAATTTCATAAATTAATTTTCTAATAAAATTAATAAATAATTATTTAAACAATTTAAATAATTCTAATTAATTCAATATCCAATATTAAATTAATTTTTACACAAATTCATCTTCATATATTTAAATCATATTTAAATCTATGTTCTCCAATTCCATTTGATTCTAATTTGAACGTTTCAAACTAACTTATCACGCTACTCTAGAGCTAATCCATTTTGAGTTAGTAGGGAGACCTCGTGGACCCACAGATCATGGGCTCCAACAATCCGAGATTAATCGGCTAAACTCATTAGACCGATCTAACCCTCATTCGTTAACTAATGAGTCACTCCACTAAAGCCCATAGTTGAACTCCCATCACTGTAGATATGTTGTGTCCACTAGATATAACCATCATTAGTAAATCAACCCTTCACAGGTTGTTCGTAATAACGGTTGGGTTGAATCTTTGTTTTACCCCTCTTATTCCTTAAGTCCCCACTGATCCCCTAATGAACAATTGTTTTATGATCCAATTAACAAAACTGAGTTCCTCCCAGGCCAATGAGAGGACAGGGTCCCTTGTTCAAGACCTAGAATCAGCACTTAAGAGAACAACCTCTCTACTATCCCTAAAGCAGGTAGGAGAAATTGGAGTGAAGCTACCGCAAGGAGTCTTTCACGTAGGAGATTGATCTCAACTGCTTAGGTCAAGAGACTCGTTGTCCCGACCATTGGAGCTTCCAACATTTGTTGGCCACATGTTGGTTGACATGCTCCTAAGACTGCTTTTAGCTCGTGCGACAGATGGCCTTTCTATCTTGGGGACAATATTGATTTTCGGCACATCGCCTTCACTCAAATATCGTTTGCAACTTGGTCGCGCAAGCTACAATATGCCCAAGACTAAAAGGGTGCCTACGAAAACACAAAACTTAACACACTATTAGTTGCCAAGTCCTCGGCAACGACGCCAAAAACTTGATGGACTGGAAAAGGAGAGGAAATAAATATGCATCTTATGTTATGCATTGATCTCCATGCGTCGATGATCATGTGTTGGACTAGAAAATATACAATATGCGTTTAAGCATGTATGACCATGCGTTCCTGTCACAAGTTTTCTTGCTTTCTCGCCAAGTATAATGAGAACGCAAGTTTCTCGGGGTGATCCGAGGTCGAACATAGGGACTTGTAACTCAATAATGTTTGTGAAGTAATGCATTTGAGGCGATGAATAAAAGTAAAAAGACAAAAGTTAAAAGGATTATGCGCTACTCCTACTCCTAATGAAACAGATTGAGCAATGGAAGTTTAGCTATGAGAATTGGTAGAGATGCAACAGTTGTTAATGCATAATAATATTCATTATGTTAGGTCGCCCGAGTAATCCCAGCTCACCATACTAACGCATCGCACACCTCTCGGTGGCCAGCCGCATGCCTATATCTCTATAATACATAGTTGCGTCGAGCATAAGATCATGCCTATCTCTAGGAACAATGCATACTTTGCTTTAGTGTGTTCCACTACTCACCCTCTTAGGTAGTTAGTTGCGGCTAATTATCATAGACAAGCATTGAGACGGCTCATAGACAAGCGTTGCTATCGCCTCACACCAAGCGAAGAAGATTAACTTACTATACTCCCGCAACGCACACCTCTCGATGGGTTGTTACATGCGTCCTATCTCTAGGCTGCACGATTGAGTATACGACTACCTTTGATAACTAAACGATGATAAAGGAGAAGAAGATGAAGAAGATGAAGCTGAAGGAACTAATAGATGCATTGATTACAAAATGTATTAATGTCTTAAGCCAAAATGTAATACAATATAGAGATAAGAGGAGAGATGGAGGTCTAGATGCAAGCAATCTCTTGCTTTTCATCGAAAATGCGTCAAGGCTGTTGGTGGCGCCATGGATGGATGGTGGAGACGTGTCTCTCGAGCTCTATCTTCGACATTGCTCCGATCGTCACTCGGAAGGGTCTCTAGAGGTGGAGAATCCTCAAAGAGTGTCTGCTCATGCTCTCATCTGTGATCACAAGGATCTACCTCAAGGCAGAAGCTCGGATACCTTGAATTTGGCTCTAAGGCTCTATTTATAGAGCTCAAATGCCGATAGTATTGGTGGTCCCACTCTGAATCACTGCCACCTCTGACACGGTAGGTGAAATGTCAACATCATCTTATCTTTTTTATACTCCCAATGTATGCATTCATGCTTGTTTCTTCTGAAGTATCTACGCATTCTACTCACTTTGTGATCGACCTTCTATCATGGTTATCACTCTATAGCTGTAGCATTCCATGAGACGAACTGGTATTCATGAAGATCCAGACATGCGATCAACTTTGCGATGGTCTGGGATCAACGCATGTGATCAATTCCTACGATAGCTACAAAAACAGACATTATGACACATAATAACGCATAATATAGGGTTAGTAGAGATTTTCATTGCTGATCGACGCAAGCTCACTTTTCACATAAATTCTTAGTATATCAACGCATATTCTGCTTGTTAGCCCTCATAATTCTAAGTAAAAGGCTACAATAGCTTGTATTTCTTCCAGCTATCAATGAACGAATTAGGATCATTTCGTTTGTAGCACTTTACAACTCCTTGTAACAACTACAGAGCAGGTCATAATAGTGTTACCCGAATAAGGTACCCAACCTTATTCATATACTATAGATCATTTTGACTATTTACTCGAACCTGATCCACTTTTATGTCTCCACATAAAGTTCAAGTACTCATCCAATAGTCAAGGGACTTTCAGGTCTATTGGATTTCATAAGCAATACATGTATTCAATAAAACCTTATTGAATTTTTCAGAATAAGTTCCATTGTTTACATACCACGAGTTTTAGGACATAAAACCCAACAAACTCCCACTTGGACTAAAACCCTAGTGGTAACATATATATCTGATATATAAGATTGAGTTTCTGAGTTCTATAGAGAAATATAATAAACTAGGGCATCCCATACCCATATTTTACCATTTGGTATCCCATAGCCGATATTTCTCCCATTTGCCCTAGATTATTAAGTATTCCTAGTCCTACTAGGTGATTCTCAAACACTTTAGCCGAGAGAATCATTGTAAACATGTTAGTATACAATAGGCTTTTGAATAAACTATATGGGGATGCATCTTATTCTCAATAATGGCTAGGAAGCACTCTTTCCTCCCACTACATTGAGGTACTCTCAACTCTTTGATTAAGACACATTTGACCTATCTCAACAACTCTTTGTTAACAGTCAGATCTAGAAATATTTTAAACTTTCTATACTTTGATCTAGCCATTTAAATATCTAAATATTTTCTAATGGCTTTTAAAAATTTGATTCTTAACAGAAGTTGCTTGAACAAACATAATTTTTGGGTAAATTTATACTTTGGTTCTTTCTCAGCTAATAAAAATAACCCTAAGTCTATGTGGTTTATCCAAGTATAACACTTATAAATGGACTTAAACCTACGATGTCTAGGTGATAAACCCTTTTATTACCTCACTTCGCTCACGAATACTCATAAAACCGGTTACCAATGCTCAATTATTCGACTATAATCCCCAGGTAGGAGGTGTTCCGTAGACCGTCAACTTAAATACCCCCAGCCTTCGACAGGATTATATATCGATCGAATTTGTAACCCTAGTTTTACAAGTTTAATGACCTATTTTAACTATTAAAACAAGTGGTTAACCCACGTGAGCATGCAACTATTCTTTGTTATGGATTTTAAATGTCTAACCCAATTTTATAACAATTTATAAAACTTTAGACATGCTAAACATCCACAACATCATACAGGCATTCAATATTTAATATAACCATTATATTAAATACAAGAAACCCTAACATGCATACTATATATTATAACTACTTGTAACATACTTTCAATGCATGTTGCATGCTTCCTAAGGTGGGAGTTTAAATCTAAATGGCATACTATATGCACATACAAGATTTATTTAATTATAACATACATCCAATGCATAAATAATTAAACACAGACTGATATGGTTTGAGTTTTGGCCAAAACAAGCAAATAAAAGCCTAACTATTACAAAAATAGCTTTAACACCGCTCGAACCGTTCCAAAACTGCTTGAATCGGACTCGAACCGTCTGAACCGAACCAGCCACAAACCATTTGAAGCTGAACCGAACCAGACCTCAAGAGAACTGGTCAAACTGGCTGCTTTTGCTCTCGCTCACTATCTCGCTAAGGATGATCGTTTAGCATTGACGACCATTGTCATGCGTTTGGTTGATCATTTAACATTAATGTCACACCGCGTCTCAGACTACTCTCTGAGCCTAGGAAAGGACATGACTGCAGCAATTATCAACCCTTTTGTTGACACTTACTGCCTAAAAAATCTAGCGGAAATCTCTGATACCAACATGTAACTCATACACAGCGGATGCCTCTTAGGAAGAATTTATTAATTTTAAAAACACAACATATTTAGAGTGATTACATTACTAGTTTCACAAGTCCCGATTCCCAAAACCTTAGTCCTTATATGAATAATTGTAACATGTGTACAATATTTACAGTAACCACCTAACAGACGGTTACAATATCTTTTTCTTTTAGTGGCAGAGCAAATGCAGAGCTATCTCTTGAGGATTTTACTGCTACCTGTGTAAACCCTGAACTCTAAGTTTCCTATATAGGCATGTTTAGCCAAAGGAATGTTATATTAATTATTTGATAAGTGGAGATTCATGCTTACTTACAGGGGTTATGAAGGAAGGGAAGGAAAAACGAATTAATTGAAGAAGCTCACTAATTAGAATTGGCTAGAAACACTAAGTGCGGAATGAGGTGGCAGCTTGACCATTGAGCACGGGAGGCAGTAGGAAGAATAAATGGAAACGGAATTTTAGAAGCTCGGTTTTGGCAAATGACATGAGCAAATTAAGTGAGATTGACGCCATTTGAAAGCTGAGAGAATCTAATTTTCGGGGTTTTTTTCTAGATAAAGATCTCAGAAGGAGAAGAACAAAAAGTGAAGAATTTGCAGAAGGGGCAGATTCTCGAATTAATCAAGGCCTAGGATGAAGTTTGGAAGCTCTAGGCCAAACTACAAGGGATTTTCGGCTGATATTTTTAGGTAAGAAAGTTACTCAATTCTAAACAAGTTTGTAGAAGAAAGTTTATTAAAAAGAGTCCTGGATTTTGAGTTATGAATTTTTGAATTTTAAACAGGAAATTTGTGCATAAACAAGCAGCTGCTTAGGAAGATTAAGCAGGCAGCTCATGAGAGAGAGTGAGAGTGAGTGAGAGTGAGAGAGAGCGAGAGGAAGCGAGAGCGAGAGAGAGCGAGGGCGAGAGATGGATCTCGCTAAGGATGGAAATCTCGCTGGTTTTCACTAAATCTCGCTGGAAAGTGTCAAATCTTGCTGGGAATGGTAAATCTCGCTCATAAGGATGATCTCGCCAATGTGGATGATCTCGCTCATGATGATTATCTTGCTAGTAATGCTGATTTTGTTGATAAAATTTTCATTAGTAAACGAACTATCTGAGGCATTTTGCTAATAATTCTAAGGAATCTAACCCGAAATTATGTCCTTTCAGGCCAAGAAGAGCTAGGGGAGGCATATAAACCGTTAAGAGCCCCAACAAGCTGTGAGTGACTAAAATGAACTTAATGCTTTCAATACTTATGCATAAAAGACCATGTAAGTTGCAGTGATGTCGATGATGAATTTATACTTCCTCGAGCAACAAATGTTTAATGAATAGCATAGCGTATCTTCTCCAACTTGTATATGTTTTAATGCATGCCAAGGTATGTTGTGAATTCATTACAAAAGTTAAGTTCCTATGTTGAAGCATGCATTCTGGAGGAAGGCTATGATGGAATGAGTCTTTGTGTAAAAAGCATGATATGTTTTTAAGTAAACCGGATATTGAAGGTATGGAAAGTATCCAGGAAGTACCTAAGGTGTTGGCGGTACTTAGTAAACTCCACATGCACGTAGGTAGTTCTGAATGAGAGGCCGAAGTATGGGTCTCCTAGGCCATATACCAACAAAGGGAGGCCAAAGTATAGGTCTCTTGGCAGGTAACAGATGTTGGGAGCTAGAGCGATGTATGCTCGTTCTCAACTAGGGAATAATGATGTTTAATGATGTTTAAGAGTAGTTATCAATGTTTATGTTTTGAGGAAGTTGTTTGAGATGCCCATCGGTATATTTACATGTTTATAGTGATGTAATGCATGGTGTAATATGATTCTATAGTCATTCACTAGGCTACTAGCTCACATATTTTCTATGTTTTTCTTTTCCAGGTAGCGGTCAGAATCCTCAAGGTTGATCCTGCTGCTGCTTGTCACTGAAAGGCCTGGCTTGTCAAGAAGAACTTAGGTTGATGGTCTGTCTATGTACACATGTTTTGAGAAGGACTAGGGCTTTGTTAGTGATGTTTGGGCCTAACTGTAAATATTTTACTTGTAGATGTTGTGTCATGACTGTTTGCATGTGATTATATAAGCTTATGTAGAACCTTATAGAGGCATGCTATATGTGTACATTAATAATGTTTAACAGGTTGGTATTTAGGTTAGAAGGCTTAGGTGATAAATGCTGGCAGTAGAGCTAGTAACTGCTACCATCACATCTCTTTCTAGATTAAGAGGGTAATCTGGGAAGGGGTGTGACAAGTTGGTATCAGTGCATAAGGTTTTGGGAATAAGAGGGAAAGTTCATGCATAAGTCTAAGTCCTTAAAGTTTGAGTCCTTAACATGTGTACATTGTAATAGGTGGAATTTCGAGGCAAAGTGGCAGACAGAGTAGACAGATAGGAGGCAGGAATACTGACCCTACCAATAGAGGCTCGGAGGTTAGAAAGAGCCCACCGGGTGGAAAGAGGAAGGTGAACGATCCAGTGGGCTAGGAAGTGACATAGAGGGAGAGTCTAGTACTCCCCAGGCAAAGACAGATTCCCAGCTAGAAGATATAGTTTTTGATAGGATAGCACAGAGGTCAACAGCTAGTGTGGGCTCAGTACGAGCCGACCCAGAGAAGAAATATGGCATTGAGAGGTTTAAAGCCCTAGGGGCTGTGACATTTAAAGGTACAACGGACCCAGCTGAAGCCGAGTTATGGTTTTATGTAGTTGAAAAATGTTTCAATGTTATAAGCTGTTTAGAAGACAGGAAGGTAGGATTAGCCACCTTTCTACTATAGAAGGAAGCAGAGAAATGGTGGAAGGTGATATCTGCCAGACGAGCTAGTATAGATGCGATGTTATGGCCTTAGTTCAGGAAGGCCTTTGAAGACAAATATTACCCCAACTCGTTCCGAGATGCGAAAAGGAATGAGTTCCTCAGACTGACGCAGGGAACGATGTCAGTGGCAGAATATGAGCAGAAATTTACAGAATTATCACAGAATGCTCTATCGATTATTGCTGAGGAAAGAGATAGATGGTGGAAGTTTGAACAAGGTTTGAGGAAAGAGATTAGAACTCCAGTGACATCTACGACTAATTGGCTAGACTTTAACTAGTTAGTAGAAACGGTGACATGAGTCAAGCAGCGTTTACCAGATGATGAGTAGTTGTAAAGGGGCAGTGAGGCTGTAGTAGGGCCTAGAGACAAAAGATCCCGACCTCCAGTTGCAATTCAGACTAGTGGAAGCCAATTCAGGGGTACGAGTTGGCAGGGATCCAAGAAGAGGAAATCGAGACCCTTGACCAGTGCAATCAGCCGACCAGAGATGCCACGAGCTGGTGAGTCGATAGCCAGCACAGACAGAAAATCGATTTGTCCTAGTTGTTGCAAGAGGCATTTTGGAGTATGCTATGATGGCAGGGGGTATGTTTCCAATGCGAACAAGTAGGGAATTTTAAGAGAGACTGTCCCCAGGTGAACAGGGAAGCCCTAACAGCACAGCAGACAACTTCCCAGACAGTTAACCAACCAAAGGGTGCTGGAAATCGAGGCAAAGGGTTAAGTGGTGCCAAGCAGAAGGGTGACGTAGGTCGACCCCAGTAACAAGGACGAGTGTATGTTGTGACACACCAGGAGGCAGCGAAGTCTCCAGATGTTGTGACTAGTAATGTTATATTATGTGGACAGTCTGCTCATGTTTTATTTGACCCTTGTGCCACACATTCATTTATATCCAGCATGTTTGCATCTAGTATAGATAGGTTGGTTGAGCCTATGCCTAAAGAGCTATATATCTCTACCCCTATAGGAGATGTGATAATAGTAGAGGAATGTTATAAACATTGTGAAATGCTGATCAATGGTCAAGACTTTTATGTTGATTTACTTCCCTTGGATTTGTTAGAGTTTGATGCTATCCTAGGGATGGATTTCCTAAGTAAATATCATGCTTCATTGGACTGCTATAAGAAAGAAGTAATGCTCAGAAAATCAAATGACCAAGACGCAGTTCTGGTAGGGAGCAAAAGATTAACTACGGGAAGTCTAATATCAGCAGTGAAAGTTAGGAAGCTGTTAAGTAAGGGATGTAAGGACTATCTGGCTCACGTAGTGATTGCTCAAAGGAAAGAGCTGAACCCAGAAGACGTCCCCATGGTAAATGAGTTTCGGGATGTATTTCCTGAGGAATTATCAGGATTGCCACCCGATAGAGAAATGGAGTTCACTATTGACTTAATTCCAGGAACAACTCCCATATCGCAGGCACCGTACAGAATAGCACCAACTGAGTTAAAAGAATTAAAGATTCAGCTGCAAGAGTTAATTGACAAGGGATACATTTGACCTAATGTATCGTCTTGGGGAGCTCCGGTGTTATTTGTAAGGAAGAAAGATGGTACACTTAGATTGTGTATCGACTATAGGCAGCTGAATAAGGTAACGATTAAGAATAAATATCTGTTACCACACATTGATGATTTGTTTGATCAGCTAAGAGGAGCCACAGTGTTTTCAAAGATAGACCTGAGATCGGGTTATCATCAATGGAAGGTGAAGGAAGCTGACATTCCTAGAACAAAATGGACATTATGAATTTCTAGTAACATTTGTACTGACAAATGCCCCTGCGGTATTCATGGACATTATGAACAGGGTATTTCATCCCTACTTGGACCAGTTCATTGATGATATATTGGTATATTCTGGCAGTAGGGAGGATCATATGACCCACCTGAGGATAGTATTGCAGACGCTGCGAGATAGGTAGTTGTATGCTAAGTTCAGCAAGTGTGATTTTTTGTTAGATCGGGTTGTATTTCTTGGGCATGTTGTTTCAGCAGATGATGTTAGTGTAGATTCCTAGAAGACAAAAGCAATAGTTAATTGGGAACGACCCACGACTGTTTCAGAGATACGCAGTTTCCTAGGTTTGGCAGGTTATTACAGGAGGTTTGTGGAGAGTTTCTTTAAGTTAGCCCTTCCATTGACGAACCTGAATAGGAAAGGCGTGAGGTTTGAGTGGTCGTTGTAGTGTGAGCATAGTTTTCAGGAGCTAAAACAGAGGCTAGTATCAACGTCAGTGCTTACCTTACCTGGAATTTAAGATTTATTGTGATGCGTCCCGACAAGGATTGGGATGTGTGCTGATGTAGGATGGGAAAGTGATTGCATATGCATCTCGTCAACTTAAGAAGCACAATAGAATTTATCCTACACATGATCTAGAGTTGGCAGCAGTTGTTTTAGCTCTGAAGTTATGGAGACATTATTTATTTGGAGAGCGTTGCAGAATACTCACAGATCATAAGAGCTCAAAATATATTTTTGATAAAAAAGAGTTGAATCTAAGACAAAGAAGATGGATTGAGCTAATCAAATATTATGACTGTTCCATGGAGTACCACCTTGGTAAGGCTAATGTTGTAGCGGATGCGCTAAGTAGGAAATCCTCGGGACCCAAGGCCATTATTGGCTCAATGAGAGGAATGCTATTGCAAGAATTTAGGAATTCTAGAACCGCCTTATCAGTGGGACAGTCATGAGGATTGATAGCTACATTCAAGGTAAGACCTACCTTAGTAGAAAACCTTAGGCAAGATCAATTGAAAGACCCTGATCTTCAGAAGATTGCTGATGAGGTAAGTAAGGGAATCAGAGTTGACTTTCAAGTGAGAGCAGATAATGTACTAAAAAAGGAGGGAAGAATGTGTGTGCCTAATAAGCTACGTCTTAAGCAAGCCATTCTGGAAGAAGTACATAGTTCCGCTTATGCTATGCATCCAGGGAGCACCAAGATGTATAAAACTTTGAAGAAATCTTACTGGTGGCCTGGGATGGAAAGAGACATAGCAGAATATGTTGATTGATGTTTAGTTTGTCAACAAGTGAAACCTGAGAGACAAAGACGAGTAGGATTACTGAACCCACTCACAGTGCCTGAGTGGAAATGGGAGCATATGACAATGGACTTTCTATTTAGATTGCCTAGAACGCCCTCAAGATACATGGCATTTGGGTAATAGTCGATAGACTAACCAAGATGGCCAAGTTTATACTAGTAAAAGTTACTTTTACACTAAACTGTCTAGCTAAGATTTATGTGGATAGGATAATCAGTCAATATGGAGCCCCAGTGTCGATAGTGTCAAACCGAGACTCGAGATTTACTTCAAAATTCTTGCCTAGTCTACAAAAGGCTATGGGCACTAAACTGCATTTCAGTACGGCTTTTCATCCACAAACTGATCGACAGTCGGAAAGAACTATACATACACTGGAAGATATGTTAAGAGCTTGCGTGTTATAATTCAAAGGAAGTTGGGATACGCAATTGCCGTTGATCAAATTTGCATATAATAGTTTCTACCATTCTAGTATTGGAATGGCTCCCTATGAAGCGTTGTATGGCCGACCTTGCAGGACCCCATTATGCTGGAATGAAGTCGGAGAACGACACTTATTGGGTCCAGAATTGGTTCAACAAACAATGGCGAATGTGAAGCTTATTAGAGATAATCTTAAGGCGGCTCGTGATAGACAGAAGACTATGCTGATAAGCGAAGAAGAGAATTGGAATTTGAAGTCGGAGATCGGATATTTCTTCGATTGTCCCCATGGAAAGGAATTCTTCGATTTAGGGGGAAAGGGAAGTTAAGTCCGCGATACATTGGACCATATGAAGTTGTGGAACGAGTTGGTTCAGCAGCATATAGATTGCGGTTACCTATGAAGCTAACTCGTATTCACGACATATTTCATGTGTCAATGTTAAGGAAGTATGTGCTTGATCCTATGCACATACTGGCAGCATAACCAATACAGCTTAAAGGAGATTTATCTTACGAGGAAGAGGCCATCGACATTTTTTACGGGAAAGACCAGGTACTCAGAAATAAGACAATTCCCTTGGTGAAGGTGCTATGGCGTATTCATGGAATCGAAGAGGCAACCTGGGAACCTAAAGAGCTAATGATAAAGAGAATCCCTCAACTTTTCAAATGATATATCAAGTAAATTTCGAGGACAAAATTTCTTTTAAGTGGGAGGTGATTGTAAACCCCGAACTCTAAGTTTTCTATATAGGAATGTTTAGCCAAAGGAATGTTATATTAATTATTTGATAAGTGGAGATTCATGGTTACTTACAGGGGTTATGAAGGAAGGGAAGGAAAAACAAATTAATTGAAGGAGCTCACTAATTGGAATTGGTCGGAAACACTAAGTGCGGGATGAGGTGGTGGCTTGACCATTAAGCACGGGAGGCGGCAAGAAGAATAAATGGAAGCAGAATTTTAGAAGCTCGATTTTATCAAATGACATGAGAAAATTAAGTGAGATTGACGCCATTTGAAAGCTGAGAGAATCTAGTTTTTAGGGTTGTTTTGCCAGAGAAAGATTTCAGAAGGAGAAGAACAAAAAGTGAAGAATATGCAGAAGGGGAAAATTCTCAGATTAATCAGGGCTTAGGGTGAAGTTTGGAAGCTCTAAGCCAAACTACAATGAATTTTTGGCTGATATTTTAAGGTAAGAATGTTAACTCAATTATAAACAAGTTTGTAGAAGGATGTTTCTTAAAAAGAGTCCTGAATTTTGAGTCCTGAATTTTTGAAGTTAAAATAGGAAATTTATGCGTAAACAAGCAGCTGCTTAGGAAGATTAAGTAGGCAGCTCACGAGACAGAGCGAGAGCAAGAGAGAACGTGAGGAAATAAGAGCGAGAGATGGATCTCGCTAAGGATGGAAATCTCACTGGTTTTGCATTGAATCTCGCTGGAAAGTGTCAAATCCCGCTGGGAATGGTAAATCTCGCTCATAAGGATGATCTCGCTCATGTGGGTGATCTCGCTCATGATGATTATCTCGCAAGTAATGCTGATTTTGTTGATAAAAGTTTCATTAGTAAACGAACTATCTGAGGCATTTTGTTGAGAATTCTAAGGAATCTAACCCGAAATTATGTCCTTTCAGGCCAAGAAGAGCTAGGGGAGGCATATAAACCGTTAAGAGCCCCGACAAGCTGTAAGTGACTAAAATGAACTTAATGCTTTCAATACTTATGCATAAAAGACCATGTAAGTTACAGTGATGTTGATGATGAATTTATACTTCTTCGAGCAATAAATGTTTAATGAATAGCATAGCGTATCTTCTCCAGCTTGTATATGTTTTAACGCATGCCAAGGTATGTTGTGAATTTATTACAAAAGTTAAGTTCCTATGTTGAAGCATGCATTCTGGAGGAAGGCTATGATGGAATGAGTCTTTGTGTAAAAAGCATGATATGTTTTTAAGTAAACCGGATACTGAAGGTATGGAAAGTATCCAGGAAGTACCTAAGGTGTTGGCGGTACTTAGTAAACTCCACGTGCACGTAGGTAGTTCTGAATGAGAGGCCGAAGTATAGGTCTCCTAGGCCATATACAAGCAAAGAGAGGCCAAAGTATGGGTCTCTTGGTCGGTAACAGACATTGGGAGCTAGAGCGATGTATGCTTGTTCTCAACTAGAGAATAATGATGTTTAATTATGTTTAAGATTAGTTATCAATGTTTATGTTTTGAGGAAGTTGCTTGAGATGCCCATCGATATATTTACATGTTTATAGTGATGTAATGTATCGTGTAATATGATTCTATAGTCACCCACTAGGCTACTAGCTCACAGATTTTCTATGTTTTCCTTTTCCAGGTAGCAGTCAAAATCCTCAAGGTTGATCCTGCTGCTGCTTGCCACTGAAAGGCCCGACTTGTCAAGAAGAACTTAGGTAGATGGTCTGCCTATGTACACATGTTTTGAGAAGGACTAGGGCTTTGTTAGTGATGTTTGGGCCCAACTGTAAATATTTTACCTGTAGATGTTGTGTCATGACTGTTTGCATGTGATTATATAAACTTATGTAGAACCTTATAGAGGCATGCTGTACGTGTACATTAATAATGTTTAACAGGTTGGTATTTAGGTTAGAAGGCTTAGGTGATAAGTGCTAGCAGTAGGGCTAGTAACTGCTACCGTCGCATCTCTTTCCAAATTAAGATGGTAATCTGGGAAGGGGTGTGACAACATGAAGGAAAGGAAAACATTTGTAAACGGGGTGAGCTTGCTAGCCCAGTGAGCGACTTAAGAAAGAAAACTGATTCTCATTCAAAAGTCTCAATAAAGAGATTAAACAGAAATATAAATTTCTATAGTAACCTATAAACATTTTCCAAGCATAAAGCATATAAAGTCATTTTTATCTGAAAACATTAAAACTGTTCCTTAGTTGAGAATAACCCTGTTGTGGTTAAATCCCAATGTCAACTGCTAGTCAAGAGAGAACCCTTTTGCTCAATCTCTCACTTTAACTACCTACGTGCACGTGGCCATACTAAGTACCGTCATACCTTAGGTACTTCTGCTCAGATACCTTCTCAAAATTTTTCCTTCAGTATCGAGCTGCTCGGATACCTTCTTAAATGTCCTTCAGTATCGAGTACGTCGGATACCTTCTCAAACGTCCTTCGGGATATCGCATCTCAAGTAAAACTAGTCATAAAATGACTTTCTCTTTAAAGCATGTAAAGCATAATGCATAGAAAACATTTCTTTAAAGATACTAACGCATGCTTGGTGTATTTAAACACATATAAATAGTTTTTCAATAAACTTTCATACATGGCATGCGTTTAAAACATAACTCATGGTTTGCTTGGAAATTACTTTGTAAAACTTGCTAGCATGAGAATAATCTTTCTTTAAAACATGGTTTCTTAAATATTGTAAATATTCAGTCAAATATTTAGTCACTCACCGTAGTCGTTTAGGAACCTTTCTCTCCAAAAGTTCCTTGGTTACCTCAGGCTCCCTTTTGAAGATCCAGATTCAATTTAAAGCTCATATTACTCATAGTTATAAGCCTTATCTTGAGATACTTCCTTATATAAACATGCTATGCAATGTCTCAGGAAGCTTACCTTAAAATCTTAGCTCAGAACTCCTCGTGGTTTGGCCGAAATCATCAAATTCTCAAGACTGGCTCAAGCTTACCCGACAACTTGACCCTTCTGTCTTTTCTTCACTTTCCAGCCTGATTCCTTGAAGATTCTTCTTCAGCAGCCCTACCCTAAAAACTAGACTCGCAAAGATTTCAGGTGGCTTTAGAATCACTCCAAACGCACGAGTATGCTGAGAGATATCCTCGTCCCAAGTTGATGCTATTCCCAGACTTCACTATTCAACAACATTTCCTTCTCCTGAAACTTTATGACCGACGCATGGTTTTGTTACCAACACATGCATTCTTTCATCAACGCATAGTTTCCTCACAATCAGCCTTCACACACTCTTCGTAATGTCTTTTAAAGAGAATTTGAGTTATGATTTGAAGTCATTGGCCCTATTTATAGGCTTCCAAAATCTCTCTAAGGCCGACACCTCCTACTTGGCCGCATGTCCAAGTGTCTTTTCCTCACACTATCGACGTAACCTTCATGCCATCACAATCTAAGGTGTCTTCCTCTTCCTTAGCCAACACATAATGCTTAAATTTGCATGTCTTCTTGTGCGTCCACCTCATTTGCTTAAGGCCTAAGATTTCTTCCTAACAAGCCACATGTCCGGATGACAACCTTGAATGCGTCCATCCCATCTCATATGTGCCCATCCTACCTCAAATGCGTTCATAAGCGTCCATCTACCACAAACGTATTCATATGTGTCCATCTACCACAAATGCGTCTGTCCAACCTCATTTGCGTCCATCCAATTGGCGCAACATACCTATGTCTGGATACCACCAATTGTCGCATGCGTCCATCCGACATCAAAATGCGTTCATTCAATCTTACCTTGTGCATCTAATTGACGCAACTTGGTCACATATGCTAGATGCTCGCAAGGCTTATCTTTGGCCGCATATCCTTCTCTTTCGCATGGCTTACCTTTGCCCTATGCGCTCAATTAAGATAATAACCAACACTCTTCCAACGCATACTATTAGCCTTGTCTTAGCGCCCACATGCCCTCGGATGTCCAACGCATATAGCAGGTTGCATAGTTCACACCATGCGTTCAATGCCAACGCATAGTATTAGCCTTATGTATCGCAAGCCTCAGCAACGCAAGACGTTTCACCATGCATCCACCATGGCTTGTCTCATCGCCTAGCTCATCATCTAGTACTGTTGCCGCATAGCACCATCGCATAGCGTCTGCGCCTATCGCATAGCACACAGTCTATCGCACAGCTCTTGCTCATCATGTAGCGCTGACGCCCATCGTCTAGCGAAGCATGGCTATCGTCTAGCACACATGCCCATCGAGTAGTGCCATCGCCCAGCGTCATCATCTAACGCTGATGCCGATCGTGCAGTGGCAATGCCTCATCGTTTAACGTTATCGCCCATCGCATAACATTATCGCCCATCGCATAGCACATCTCTCTGCATCGTCTAGCGCCGCACTTTACCACAGGATCGCATACCGTATCGCTTAGCTCCCCACATTGCTACACGATCCTCCAGCATCCACTTACACAATCGCCTACCTCATATGTAGCACTGCTCACTTACTATACAATCATCTACCTCATCGTGTAGCACCACTTCTACACGATCGTCCAATGCCCTTGCCCATGCAAACTTAAGGCTGCCGCATGCTTTGCTAACCTCTCAAGATATTGGCTGCCACATACGTTTCTCTTGGCCACACTTTGGCTTCTTTCAACGCCCAAATAACCTCTAAAACGAGCAAGGCCAATGCATGGAACAACACTTAGCCAATTTTCTAGCTTCCAACGCATGGGTTACACTTAGCCAATTTTTCCAAGCTTTACCCAAGAGTCAAGCTTTTAAATTCACACTTTTCTTCTAATTTTTACCCTTTTCTCTACAATTACACATTATTTTCCACATCAACCTACTCACCACACTGGTCTCAGTAGGGAGCATACTCAAGTAGAGAAATTAGGGCTCAGGATTCACAATTGACGACCATCTTCATGCGTTTGGTTAATCATTTAACATTGACGACCATCGACATGCATTTGGCTAATCGTTTAGTGTTTGTGTGTTCGTTTAGCAACCAACGCGTATCACTTAACAAAGCTACACGATTGTGTAATGTTTGTCTTCAATCCTATAGTATCATCGTCTAGTGCTGAAGGATGCTACACGATCGCTTAGTGTCCAACACTATCGCACAACTCCATCGTTTAGCATGGACAATTTACTACACGATCACTTAGCACCATCGTTTAGCACCACGTCTTGATCGTTTAGCGCATGCACAAGGTAAGCGATCGTTTAATGCTATCGCATAGCTCTCGACGTATTGCCCAGCTGCCGCGCATAGGTAAACGATCTCTTAATGCTATCGCTTAGCATTTCAACGCATCGCTTAGCTGCCGCATAATGGTAAACGATCGCTTAGTGCTATTGCATAGCAACTTAATGCATCACTTAGCTCCCGATCAAAGGTAAACGATTGTACAGCGCTATCGCTTGGCTCCCACCGGAAGCTACACGATCATGTAGTGCCATCGTATAGCAATACAACGCATCGTTTAGCTCCCGCAGGTACACGATCTTCTAGCACACAACACCTAAACGATCAACGCCTGAAGCTACATGATCGTTTAACTTCTCTTCACATCGTCTAATGCATGAAGCTAAACGATCGTTTAGCTACTGAAGCTCAACGACAATATGAACAGAGGCTGATTTTCTGGAATCTGCAACTTGACCTCTTCGCTTGTTTCTTCAAATTACAGGTTAATTTCAACTCTAATAACTCCAAATAAATTACATACTCTTGGGAAGATATAAAAGCTCATCAAACAAGAGCCAATTACAAATTTAAATGATAAATTAAAGAGAAATTAAAGCCAAAACTCAGAAAACCATATCAGTACAGCAATTTCATATTTTTCATATAAAACACCCACCAAACAAACATTAAACCGAATTGAATGCTTATTTGATGCTCTGATACCAATTATTGGACAGGTACCAGCACGCAGCGAAAACGACGAGGATCGATAAGCACTCTAATACATTAATTTTGGCAGAAAAGAAAACATGCTCAAATAAAATTTAATGGGTTTCAAGACATACTTTTGAAAAATCGTTGAAATCTTGATTTCCAGCTGCTAAATCCTCCAAATCTTTGTGAAAACCACCATAAGATCTTCCCTACTAATATCTTGGTGCTCTAGATTGAGTTGTGGGACTCAGAATAAGCTGGAATCAAAGGGAATTTAGAGAATGGTCACTACAACAACCCAAATGAAGAACAGCTTCTTCTACCCGAATTTTTAGAAAAATTCAATCAGTTGCATCACTTCAACTTCATTCCAATCTCTTCAATATATTGCAAACTATCATGCAAAGAGATTTGTTGTATCGAATGCAGCTCATGCTTGGAGTAAATGATGGTTGAAGATAATAGGTTCTTTGTGAGCAACTTTGAAGATGAAGTTGAAAAACCATTTTTCCTTTTTGTGTAATTTCTATTTCTAAAATGCAAAATTGATTTTAAAATGATAATTTATTTCTAAAATCAAAATTTATTAATTTTACAAATTAATTTCATAAATTAATTTTCTAATAAAATTAATAAATAATTATTTAAACAATTTAAATAATTCTAATTAATTCAATATCCAATATTACATTAATTTTTACTTCATATATTTAAATCATATTTAAATATATATTCTCCAATTCCGTTTGATTCTAATTTGAACGTTTCAAATTAACTTATCATGCTATCCTAGAGCTAATCCATTTTCGAGCTAGTAGGGGGACCTCGTGGCCTACAGATCAGGGGCTCCTACGATCCAAGATTAATCGGCTAAACTCATTAGACTGATCTAACCCCCATTCATTAACTAATGGATCACTCCACTAAATCCCATAGTTGAACTCCCCTCACTATAGATATATTGTGTCCACTCGATATAACCATGATTAGTAAGTCAACCCTTCACAGGTTGTTCGTAATAACAGCTGGGTCGAATCTCTGTTTTACCCCCAAAATTACCTCTTGATCCTTAAGTCCCCACTAATCCCCTAATTAACAATTGTTTTGTGATCCAAATAACAAAACCGAGTCCCTCTCGGGTCAATTAGAGGGCAGGGCCCTTTGTTCAAGACTTAGAATCAGCACTTAAGAGAACAACCTCTCTACTATCCCTAAATGGGAGGTTTATTAAGTCGGCGCTATTGATCCAACCCTCACCTATGCAAATATAAGGATAATTCCAAATAAACAAGAGTTCATAATTAGCTCAGGATTAACGTCAATTTACCCAGGTCATCACTTTGAAATAGTCAGTCTTAAATAGTAAACAACGTTATAAAATAAGAGTGACTGATTTCGTGGTTCGATCTTATACAAACCCTTTTTCACAAGGACACCCCCACCTCTCATGTCCCAACATGAACGAATTAGGATCACTTCGTTTGTAGCACTTTACAACTCCTTGTAACAACTACAGAGCATGCCGCATCCAATAGTGTTACCAGAATAAGGTATCCAATCTTATTCATATACTATAGATCATTTTGACTATTTACTCGAACCTGATCCACCTTTATGTCTCCACATGAAGTTCAAGTATTCATCCAATAGTCAAGGGACTTTCAGGTTTATTGGTTTTCATAAGTAATACATCTATTCAATAACACCTTATTGAACTTTTCAGAATAAGTTCCATTGTTTACATACCACAAGCTTTAGGATATAAAAACCAACAATTGGCCGGTGATTTATAAATTTTATTTGTATAGTAAGGGTTTGGGAGCGACACCAAAGTTCCCGCTATCATAATGTCATCAGGATAAGGTATCCCTCCTTTATCCTTATACTACAAACCATTTAGGTTATTACTTAAGGCATGATCCACTTGTATGTCTCAAATACATGCTTAAGTTACATGAAATAACCAAGGATCTTAGTTTATTGGATTTTAGTAAATGCAAATAAAATAACATTTATTTTATTAATAACAACGTGTGTACAAAATGTTTACAAATTACGAGACCATCGGGAGAATTAGGACACCAATCCCAACAATCTCCCATTTGTCCTAATGCCTCGGGAGACTAATGTAAAATACATTAAAATAGTACAATATACAATAAACTAAGGCATACTCTACACCCCAGTATCATCCTCCACTTGCCCTAGACAAGGTGTCGCATGTCCCATAGACCCAGACTCTCCAGATGACCCTTGAACACTTTAACCATGAAAGCCTTTGTAAACGGATCAACAATGTTGTGCTCCGACGGGATCTTCGTGACTATCATATCACTGTGATGCATAATCTCCCTGATCAAATGATACTTTCGTTCGATATGCTTGCCTCTTCGGTGACTCCAAGGTTCCTTAGATTTTGCCACAACCCCACTGTTATCACAATAGGGAGTGATCGGAAAATACATATTTGAAACAACTTCCAAATCTGTAAGGAACTTCCTAAGCCAAATAGCCTCTTTAGTAGCTTCACAAGCGGCTACGTATTCGACTTCCATAGTGGAGTTCGCAATGCATCCTTACTTGATGCTTTGTCAAACTAGAGCCCCTCCATTTAGAGTGAACACTGGTCCTGATGTCAATTTTCGAGAATCTTTATCAGTCAGAAAGTCAGAGTCTGTGTATCCTATAAGGATCAAATCCTTATCTCCATACACGAGCATATAGTCTCTCATTCCCCAAAGATAATTGAGGATCATTTTGATTAATTTTTAGTGCTCTAATCCTAGATTGGACTAATATCGACTAACAATCCTTATTGCATAGCAAGTGTCAGGTCTAGTACATAACATTGCATACATGAGGCTTCCAACAACTGAAGCATAGGGAATCCGTCTCATTTCCAACACCTCTTAAGGTGTCTTAGGACATTATTCCTTTGACAAAATAATTCCATGCCTGAAGGGTAATAAACCCCTCTTTAAATTCTGCATCGAGTACCTAATCAATATATTGTCAATGTACGATGCTTGAGATAAGGCCAACCTTTTGTTCTTACGATCCCGAATGATCTGGATCCCTAGAACATACTGCGCCTCTCCCAAATCTGTCATTTGGAATTGGGCGGCTAGCCATGTTTTAATGTCAGTAAAAAAACCTACATCATTCCCAATGAGTAGGATATCATCCACATACAACACCAGGAAAGCTATGAGTTGTTGATGATTTTCTTATAAACACAAGGCTCATCAACATTTTTATCAAAGCCAAATGATTTGATTGCACTATCAAATCTAATGTTCCACGATCTAGATGTTTGTTTCAACCCATAAATGGACCTATTAAGCTTGCAAACTTTTTGCTCTTGATCTGGAATAATGAAACCCTATAATTGAGCCATGTAGATGGTCTCCTCAAGATTAACATTAAGAAAGGCAGACTTGATGCCCATTTGCCATATCTCATAATCATAAAATGTGGCTATGGATAGAAGAATCCTGATAGACTTCAACATGACAACATGTGAGAAAGTTTCCTCATAGTCCACTCCCTCGACCTAGGTATAACCCTTTGCCACGAGTCTAGCCTTAAAGGTCTGCACCTTTCCATCTACACCTCATTTTCTCTTGTACATCCACTTACACCCTACAGGTTTTACCCTATTAGGCTGATCCACAAGTTCCCAGACGAAATTGAAGTACATAGACTCCATTTCTTGATTCATGGCTTTAATCCACTCATCGTTGTCAATATCCTCCATTGCTTGCTTATAAGACAATGGATCCTCAACTCCATCATTAGACATGATGTTTTGGGCTTCAATCAAACCCATGTAGCGTTTCGGTGGGTTTGTGTCACACCCCGCCCCGAGCCCACCTCCGGAGCCTGAGGAGAGGCGTGAGGGACTGCAGATACCACCCTTTTGTGATACCTACTGCCCATCTGAACCTCTTTACTCTTAGTAAACTTTAAGTCAAAGAGATAAACATCAACTGATTAAGTAGGCCCATCTTATTACAACAATGTAATGTTTATACAACTCCAAGACTTAACTACAAAGTTTACATCAACAACTCTTAAAACCCTCCGAAAGTGTGACTGTGGCTTGTGGCAGACCTTGACTTTAACAGCACCCTGGAACTCCTCACCTTTCTCTACCTGGGGGAATGGAAAACATTTGAAAACGGGGTGAACTTGCTAGCCCAGTGAGTGACTTAAAAACAAGAAAATTGATTCTTATGCAAAAGAAGTACCGCCATGCCTTAGGTACTTTTGATCATATACCTTCTCAAAACATGTCCTTCAGTATCGAGCTGCTTAGATACCTTCTCAAATGTCCTTTGGTATTGAGTTTCAAGTAAAAGTAGTCATACAATGACTTTCTTTTTAAAAAGCATAGAAAACATGTCTTTATCTGAAATATCTTTATTTAGAACATGGTTTCTTTAAAATATTGTAAATATTTAGTCACTCACAACTTTTAGAACTATTCCTCAAGGGTCGATATGCTTCTATTACTGGTGTTAATCCTGTGGACACAAAAGCATATATTAGCTACTAGCATAAGTATCCCTTTTGAGACTTAACCCTTAAGTAAGCTTTGTGTTTAGCCTTCCTCTTGAAGACTTTCACAACAACGCACCTTGCTATAGGTTTAGACACTTAGGAATTTCTTTCTCTTCATCATAGGATTTAACTTTCACTTAGTTAATTCCTTTTATCACCTGTTTAAGTAAGGAAAATGGAAATCTGGGTTTCACAGTTTGCAACCCTCCCCTATGTCGAGGCAGTCTGAACTCTTGAGATGGTTGACTAGATGAACTGACATCAATAACTCTTGTTGGTCTATCAATATGTTCAATAACTCTTGTTGAACTCTCAGTAGTCTCACTAGAAATCTCATGTAAAACAAGCTTACTTCGTAGTTTATGATCCCTAATATGGTCTTCTTCCAAGAAGATTGCATTTGTCGATACAAACACCTTATTCTCACTCGGATCATAGAAGTATCCACCCTTCGTTTTTTTGGGGTAGCATACAAAGAGGCAAACTTTCGAACGCAGTTCGAACTTTTTAGGGTTAGCCACAAGCACGTGGGCTAGACATCCTCAAATCCTGAAGTTACGTAAACTACCTTTACGGCCTCTCCACAGCTCAAAAGGTTTTTCAAAAACACTCTTTGAGGGAACATTGTTCAAAATGTAACATGCAGTCTCCACTGCAAATCCCCAAAACGAGTCTAGAAGATGAGCATAACTCATCATAGACCAAACCATGTCCAACAGGGTTCTGTTTCTCCATTCTGATACACCATTCTACTGAGGTATACCTGGGGCCAAGAGTTGGGACGTGATTCCATGTTCTATCATATAGTTCTGGAATTCTCAGTTCATATACTCTTCACTATGATTAAATGGTAGTGTTTTTATCTTCTTACCTAACAAGGTTTCAACTTTAGCCTTATGCTCTTTGAAATTTTCAAGAGCGTCAGACTTATGTTGCATTAGGTATAGATACCTATATCTTGAATAATCATCTATGAAAGAGATGAAATATTCATACCTACCTCAAGCTCGAACACTCATCAGACCACAGAGGTCTAAATGTATAAGCTCCAAGGTTTCCTTGGCTCTATAACCTTTTTCAGTAAAAGGTCGTTTGGTCGTCTTGCCTTCAAGGCATGATTCACATACCGGCAAAGATTTTTCTTCTAAACCATTTAGAAGTCCACATTTCATCAACTTCTCAATCCTATTGAGGTTGATGTGACCTAACCTTAGATGCCAAAGATGGGCATTTTCCTTAGGAGAAACTTTTGGTCTTTTTGCAGGTGTCATTGTTTTGAACATTTCAGTATTAAGCAAGGCTTTATGACTAATGGCCTTAGTACATACAAGTTATTTTCCATTGAACCAAAACCAATCTCCATAAAATTCTTGAAAATAACACTTTATTCTCAGAAAAGAAGACAATATAACCTTGTTCAATCAGACAAGAAACTGAGATTAAGTTCCTCTTGATATGAGGAACTACATAAACATTATCCAGTAATAGATGACGTTTCTTATCCAAAAATAACTTTAGCCTGCCTACAACAACAGTTGAAACAAACTCACTAGTATCGACTCGAAGAGTCAACTCTCCATCTTCCAACATTTTCTAGGAACTAAATCCTTGGTAGGAAAAACTTGCGTGATTAGTAGCACCTAAATCAAGTATCCAGGCAGAATTATCATTCTCTACCAAACAAGTCTCCAAGACAAATAAATCACATTAATCATCTTTAGAATTCTTCCACTTCTGGAGAATAGTGGGATCAGTATTAGAACCTAAATAAGTTCCAAGTTCCATTTTAGAGAACAATTCTCGTCGATGAACTTTTTCAGAGTCAGCAACAATTGCTTTCTCTTTTAGTCCCTTGACATTTAAGAGAGACTAAAGATTATCTTTGTAGGAAATCGGAAGCGAGATTTCCATGAGCAGTGGAACAAGATTATTCCAAATTACAATCATGAATGAACAATATATGTACAATCGACTTCAAACAAGAACTTATGCAAATCATACAGAAATTACAGTATGAAAATCTCAAACGAACAATGAGAAAAACTCTACATACATAGGCAGAAACGTCTCTACGCTCTGTTGCGCGAACGCTCAAACAATAGTAACCATGAACACCCGATCTACATGACTGCAACACCACAACGAACATAGCACAAACTCTTCGCGCTTGTCCTCAACGATCACCTCAGTCACGAACTCCTCCGCAACAGCGAACAACCTCCACAGCACCACAAATAGCCTCTAGAAAACCTCAACGGTGTCGAGTTAAGTCTAACACCACCAACAAGGTGACCTTGGTATTCTCTGTGTGAGAATCCAGAGGGTGGGCTCTGTTTGGACTTGGTGTAAGGCAAACGAATGGAGGAAACACAGATCATGTAGACGACTGAGCAAGTGGGAGATGGCGGAGACCTATCGCATAGGTCGATGCCTAATTGTTTAAATAAAGCTAAGTGATTGTCTAGAAAAATCTATTCGATCGTTTAGTTCATCGTTTAGCTCGGTCTGTCACCTACAGATTCTACACGATCGTTTACCTTGGGCCAGCAATCGTCTAACAAAACTATGCGATCGTTTAGTAAATACTGTATGATCGTTTAGCTCTACTCTGCACAATTGTTTAGCCAGCCCAACCGTCGTTTAGTAAATTTGAACTTACTTGACGACTTCGTGAGTTTCTTTTGCACGGAGAAAAAACTCAAAACTTTTTCAATCTTTTGTAAAAAATTCTTTTTAAAATAGGAAAACCATTTTCCTTTTAAACTCACGGTTACCATGATTCAATATCACTCACTACTTTCGTTATTTAAAAGAAAAAGAATTAATTATCCAATAATTAATATTATTATAAACATAAATGATAACCAACTTATCATACTATATTTATAACCTATAGTTTTAATATTTCATCTCATGAAACATATAAACCATAGTTCTTTTTCTATTCCATGGTAGTTAATGTAAATCTCATTTACATCAATCCTCCACTAGATGTATCTTATACATCATATCGATTATATCATATATAATCAAAATACCTCTTGTCAATTTGAACATTTTAAATCAGCACCAAGAACTAATCCAAAGAGAAGCTGTGGCCACTATGTTCAAGCCCTAGAATCTACCCTTAAGGGAGCAATCTCTCTACTTATCCCTACTTCGGGAAAGAAGTGAATTCCATCTTATGGATTGAGTTCCCGACTCCCAGATCAAACAAGTCCCCAAAAAGATAGGCATGTTGAGTTGGCAATCTGGCCATAATCAAAGAACCACCCTCAAAGGCAGGAGTTCCCAAAACACTCAGGATTGAGCTCATGTCACCTATGGTCATTTAGGTGAGATGTAGGTCTCTAGTATCAACGGCGTTATATATAGAGTCTAGTCATCTTGTGGTCCAGGTCTTATACAAACTCTTTGTATATGACACCCCCGCTTCACGTCTCCACATGAATGGTCAGGATCAACCACCTGTAGTAGTTTACAACACTTGTAAATCTCTACAAAGCGGGCCGTATCAGTAGTGTCACCAGGATCATGTATCCCACCTTAATCCTTATACTACAGACCTATTTAGGTTATCACTTAAGGCACGATCCACTTGTATATCACATATACATGCTTAAGTTCACATAAGATAACCAAGGAGCTTTGTTTATTGGATATCAGTAAATGCCAAAATTATATAACACTTATTTTATTCATTGAACGATGTATATCTTTACAAAAAACAAGACAGGAGAATTGGGACACCAATCCCAACAATCTTGAGAACTGATACTACTGGTTTCTCTGTCATCCATCCCTTTTTTCTCAAAAAGTGAGAACTGACGTTCAAACAATTCTTGCAACGAGTCCATGATCTTACGTGCAATGGCCATATTATCAACCCTTTTGGCCAATGCATTAGGTATGCTAGCCAAAATGTGAAGGCGGGCCATCGAAGTAGCCTTCATTTGCATCTCATATGCATTACGAATATTTCGCGGTGCATCAAGGGTCGAGACTTGAGGACACTCCTCAACCATGACAACCTCAAGGTCGTTTACCACGAAATATGTTTTAAGAGACTCTTTCCAATATATATAATCGGTCAAATTAAAAGAGGCAACTAATGGAAAATCATACATGTTGCTGAAAAGACAAACACATTGATCTACATTAGATTTTAGCAAATACTCACAAAAACAAATCCAATATGGTTTAGCAAAATCTAAATGAACCCCATGTGACATCTAGTTTTGCAATGACGCTTCAGTGGTTTAGGACAAAAACCATCAAAAGGTAGTCAATTTATCTCTCATCTGAATTGAGACACTCTCAACTAGTCATTAACACCAGAACAACTCTTGTTCCTATAATGACTAGCCATCATTGATTTGGTCAAGAAATCATTAACTTGCTTAACAATTTTCTGTAAGTGTGAACCCTTCAATTTAGATCCTAGAGTTCCTTCCCAAGCAGCCAATTCGAAGGGAAAAAATTCGATTGGGGCAAAAACTAAAGCGACCCTATCCATTTCTGGAGTTCACCTTGGTATTGATCAACCGCACAAACCATCCGAAGGGGGACGCTCCCAAGGCGCCATGAGGCCATGCAAGAAGATCTCGTCGTGCAAACCAATGAAGAAGACCGTAGGACATGTTGACACGCATCCTTCACCCACTTACTATAAAATACTCTCTTCGTCCACCTTGATATTAACTCATGCAAATACCATCTGAAGGGGATGCTCCCAGGGCACCACGAGGTCAAGCATGAATCTCACAGTATGAACATTAAGGGAGAAATGTGAGTGGAATTGACATATCATATATATTTTTTCCTCCCATTGAGTATTTTATAACCTAGGTTTTAGTTTACTTAGGAAAAACACGACTAATGATTTCAACTAAGTGACATTTTAGGTTTTCCCAAAAGTAATGCTTACTTTGGAAAGTTAAACGACTTTTGATCATCATTCATTAATCTCTTTAATGAAGTCTTTGATCAACTGTTGCATGATTGCAGTAAATCTATCTAATTCACCTTTCCAGGTAAGTTCCCAGGTAGGGGTGTTCCGTTTCCATCAGCGTAAATACCCCAGCCTAGCCAGAACCAGCCTTAGACAAAAGGACTCTTATAGATAGATTTAATACAAATTTAATCTTTTATTCAAATCAATTTGATCCTATTAAACCGATTCAAAAGATTAAACTTAGGTATATAAGCTCATTAGAACCATGAACTTAGGTCTATCTCAATCAAGTTTTAAAACTCTTTTAAAACATGAGTTCACCTAAGTTCGCATGCAACTCTTTCTTATTGATTTTAGTTCTAATTTCCATTATAACACTTATAACAGAAAACAACTAAAACCAACCACAATATAAAGCAACACATACAAGGCATTTATAACTCTTATAAATAAGCCTAAGTGTCATGCTCCATGCATTGTTTATTCATTACTACTTGTATATAACTTTTATATAACAAAGCAATGAACCAAGCATACATGCTCTCATACACTCTTATACTATAACGCTTATAATATAAAGATGATGCATGAATATGCTTAATGCATGCATAAATATAACTCTTATTTTTCATGTTTTAAAACTCTAGTGAATAAAGGGAAGTTGTTCAAATAGAAATCCAGTGTACGATTTCAACTGCCACGTCTCCATATAATTCACACCGTGAGATTCATATGGCGCTTCGTGTCACCCTGGAAGTGACCTCCCTTCAGAAAGTGGATGTATGCATCAATATCAATGTGAATGGGGGAAGTAGTTCATAGTAAGTGGGTGAGGGAAATGTGTCAACATATCCTGTGGTTTCCTCCATTAATCTGAACCGTGAGATTCCTATGTTGTGCCTGCTGGTTAGCTTTAATCGGCCCTTTGCTAGTTGTTTAATGATGGCTATCCCTATGGAGGGTTGTAACATAGGGTTTGAAACAACCCAGGCTTCAGTAAAATGAATAGGGTCTTATAGTTCCATCTAGGGCATTGTCTTCAATTTCGGAGGCATACTTATATCGTTCTGTAAAATCCAAAATGGCGGGTCTACACTTACAGAATTATTAAGTGTTAATAATGTCTGACCAAAAGAGGTGCCTAATGACTATCGGAATATGAGTTATTTTGGAGGTAGTATTTAGTCAAGAATGACTTGATGTAGTATTGTTGCAAAAGAATAATCCTGGTACATTATTAAAATTTATAAATCTTGATTGGATTTAAATTTCAGAATGACGAGTTCAATAATACAAGTGTTGTCGTCAGATAAACTCATCGAGGATAATTACATAAATTAGAAATCAAATTTGAACATGATACTTGTGATACACAATTTGCGGTTTGTCTTAACTGAGGATTGTCCTCCTATTCCTAGCTCTAAAACAAACCAAAATGTTTAGGATGTATATACAGTTGGGCCAGGGATAATAATATAGCCCGTGCTTATATCCTTGCCAGCTTATCTAATGTGTTGACAAAAGAAGCATAAGAATATGAGTGCTGCCAAAGAGATTATGAAATCTCTACAAGGGATGATTGGATAACCGTCCTTCACCCTGAGGCCTGATGCCATTAAGTATGTTTACAAAAGTCGCATCAAAGGGAGGACCAATGTTCGTAAACATGTCCTGAACATGATGGTCCACTTTAATGTGGCAGAGGTAAATGGTGTTGTCATGGATGAGAGAAGTCAAATTGGTTTTATTCTAGAATCTCTTCTGTTTTCTGCAATTCTATATGAATGCATTAATGAATAAAATTAAATACAGCTTGACTACTCTACTGAATAAACTACAGGCTTACCAAACAATGTTGAGAACAAAGGGTCTGTAGTCCGAAGTAAATGTTGCTACTTCCGAGAAGAGAGGAATGTCCTCCAAGCTTTATGTTGCCTCCTCTTCGAAGAGTAAGAGTATTCTTGTGAAGAAGAGAAAAGGGAAAGAGAAGAAGAAGCCTACTGGAAAGAAAGGCAAAGATAATGCTGCAAAGGAAAATGTTTCCATTGCAACGAAGAAGGGCATTGGAGGAGACATTACCCTCAGTATCTTGTCAAGAAGAGAGCAGAGAAAGGTAACCAGGCTAACTTGACCCTGGGACCATTTTCTCAGCTCATCCAGAGAAGTTGCTACTTGATTTTACTTGTTTTTAATCTTGTAAAGAACAAATTGTATATATTTTTGTGATAAATGAAAAGTTCATTTTCAAAAATTATGTTTGTTCTAGCAACCTCTATTAAGAATAACATTGTTAAAAACCATTTGTAAATATTCAGATATTTTAATGGCTAGATCAAAGTATAGAAACTTTAAAGATTTCTATATCTGACTATTAACAAAGAGTTGTTGAGACAGGTCAGATGCATCTTGCTTAAAGAGTTGAGAATACCTCGATGTAGTGGGAGGAAAGTGTGCTTATAGAAAGTTTAGGATGGTTTCCCCTAAAGGCATCAGAACCCTGGCATCTAATGCAATGCTTCCTGAGGCGCGGCTTTGGGTATATTTGGTCAAACGGCGGCTGATCCCAACAATGCATGACAAGACAGTATCAAGGGATCACGTCATGGTCACATACTGAATTGTGCGTGCATTCCAATCAACGTGGGCCAGTTGATTGCCAAAAAACTCAGAGCTTTGGTGGGGCACGTAAGAGGACAATATTTCTTCCCATGGACTGTCTCAAGTTTATGCCTATCACTGGGTGTAGGCATTGAGGAAGAACCCATGCATGAAGTCCAAGGCCTCATTAATATCAAGATCCTGAGAATGCTCCTCAAAGATGCCCCATATTGCCCTGAGCTCCCTTTGAAGAGACCCATCATCGATCTCAATGTGCCGCAAGAGCCCAAGCCAAAGAGACAGCGCAGAGATGATAAGGGAAAAGAAAAAGTCCAAGACTCACCAATGTAAGAAACAGAACCCTTAGACCCTTTACCCTTAATAATCTGCCCTCCAAGCCCTCCCGCACAACCTCTTCTCCACTTCACGAGCATTTTACCAACCTTCTCCTTCCCCCAGATTCTCCAACCGCATATCCAGTAGCCCTATCCTCACCTTCATCATCATCATTACAACTTCCCCTGCCACCGTCGCATGCTGATGACCCACACGATTTGGGTGAAGGCACTTCTACCCAACCCCAAAATGTTGATGGCGAGACATCACAGGCACAACTAGCTACTGAGTTAGCAGATATGCGGTCCCTTCTTACCCAGCAACAACAACTCTTCTCCCAACAACAAGAACTCTTCTCTCAACAATAAGCCTTCTTTGGCCAAAGAATTGATGCAGTAATCGAGCGAGTTGACGATTTACAACGCAATACTACCATGACAAGCCATGTGATGATTAATATTCAGTGCAACACTTATACCATCCACCTGCATCAAAAACTGCTAGCGGAGTGCAACCATGAATACTTCAATTTCCTAACAGCGTACCTTCATGATCCCATGGTGCCTCCGCATCTTCAATAGCCTATGATCTTTGAAGAAACTCCTCCCGTACCACATCAAAACCCTCCTCTGGAACCTTCTGCTCCTCAATAATCTTCACATTTATTTTTATTGCGGCCATTCTGTATTTTACTTCAATTCATAATTTTTCTATGTTTAAACTAAATTCTTTGATTCTTTGTACAGGAAAAAGTTTTTTGTACTTCGATGTTCGTAATTATTTGTATACTTAGTGAATATTTAATACAATTGAGTACATATTCTCTTTATATGCCTTTGCCTCTTCTTTATCATCCTTTGTCAATTTTTACGATATTCTTGATCTTTTATTTTTGTGTTCTTCATTGCGCTGCCATGATGTATAATATGCTTACACTTAGAAACATTTCCCACACTTTGTAATTTCTAACTAACACTTAGTTAATTCGTAGCTTAGCAACACTTTACCTTTTATCCTTCAAAATTCTGCTCAAACCTTCTTTTCAAATTTTTTTTCTAAGTGTTTGTTTATTCTGTCCAAACAACACAATGAGGACCTTGCACATCTCTAAATTTGGGGGTGGGGAAGGTCTGAACAGATGAGATCAAGATTATGCAGTCTTTAAGAAAATGCGTTCATTTTCTATCTTCAAAAAAAAAATCATACAAAACTCCAATGTCGGTGCAAGAGAAATCCTCAAAAACAATCCCAACCTGATAAGAGTTAGTTGTGAAATGAATCTGCTCGTAGTTGGATGTTTGCATGAAACCGGTGGGAGCAAGCCAATACGAAGGTGGGTTTCCAAGAACGACGCATTATGAAAATTGAAAAAAAAATGAATAAAAGAAAAATAAAAGAATGCAAGAGACAACTCCTCTGAAAATCATGAGTTAAAGTTGAGATTGGCACACAACCGTAGTTGGATGTTCGCATGACACCCGTGGGAACAAGCCAAAACGAAGGGTGTAACCATGATCAATAGTCTCTAATAAATGACGCAAGATTTGACCACCGCATACGAACGCATCAAGTTATTTTTACAAAGAAGAGGTAAACATTCTTTTTAAAACTAGAAAGGAATTTTTTAGCAGAAATTTGTTATATAGAAGAATAAAGTAGGGCTTTGTTAGGAATTAGCATGGATAGAAGGAAAGTGCGTTGTCAAGTAATGTGCCTAAGTGGAACATTTGGAGCAACCAATCGATGCAAAATTTAGGATAGGAATTGAGCATTATTGCCTTAGTAGAAGATATGCTTGAGGACAAGCATATATCTAAATTTGGGGTGTGATAACTTGTAGAAATACAAGTTATTTAAACTGCTTTATTTAGATATTGCGGTTAAAAGAGAGAAATGTTGCGTCGAATGTATGGAAATTGGCTAAGAAATGCAAGAATTATAAATTATAGCCAATACACCCACTAACACCATTGCGATGGTAGAAAAGGATGTTTCTATTCTGTTTTACAGGAAATCAAGTCACCGCTTGCATTCAAGGCTCAAAGAGGAACTGAACAATGCATCTCCGTCGCATTGCACCCGTCAATCAATAATAAAGAGGCGATCAACGCAATGACAGCGCATGCGACAATCGATCCAGAGCTTAACTTCAACCACATGCGATAATAAAAAACAACACCATATGCGGACACACGATTGAAGATGCAAATGACCAATGCAATTGCGGAGGATTTAGACACGTGTACAGTTGACCATTGTGCATTTCTGACGGGATTTATTGCATAACAAAAGGAATATTCATTCCACAATTTCTGGAATTTCCTTAATAATAAAGTGGGGTCCACATTGCAGATAGTCAAAGCTGAGCCTATAAATACCCTCCGAAATACCATTGCAAAATATACTTGATACGGGGCTATTTTGATACTTATATATTGAGAGGGAGACTAGTCTGAGTGCTGATCGGAGAAGATCCGGGAAGAATTAAGAGACAAGGCCGAGAGGTGAGTCTCAGGGAAAATCATTTCAAATCCCCGCCGTGAAGCTCTGTACCAAGGTCACTCCTACCAGACGAGCAAGCCTGAGAGGGAAGCTCTTCCTTCCATTCAATCCATATGCCGACAAGCAAATCCACCATCCAGATCTGTGTCAAGACGTTGGCACTCTTCTGTATTTGTTTCTATCTCTTTTCATCAATTGTATTCATCTTCTTAATCTCTATCATTCACACCATTATTAGACGCTAAATTTTAGTATTGAATGTCATGATCATTTTCCTTTCCATCTTTCTGTTTATTTCCGTTCCTCCATGAATCGCTTTCTCCTTGATGTTTTCTTAATCCCTTGGTAATTAGCATGAATCTAACAAGTAAATTAATCTGTGTTAAAGAAAGAAATATGTTTAGCTAAAGCATGCTAGACGACATCTTCACCTGTAAGAGCAGAAGTGAATATGCCATTCCTCCTGCCAAGAGAAGGTTAGAAGAATGCGTTAACTAAAGCGAGAAGTACTTCCAGAGATGGAAGCAACCTTGCGTTCATTATATTCATCCCTGTTTCACCACAGAGATGTGGGAACACGGCCGATCACCGAGAGGTGTACGCCAAGGGAAATCGGAACCTTATTCATATCTTTAACGCAATTAATGAACTTGCGATGTTTGTACTAATTATCCTTTCTATTTCTGACTCATACATAAAGCCTTGCCACCGCATAACGCGATCCTTTGTATAATCTTCACAATCAGTCTCAAACTCGGTATCATGTATCATGTATCCTGTATCTTGTATCATAATAGCTTAGGTTTACTTTTATTGCACTTTACTTTATTATCGCAACTTTACTTTATCTGCACAATTTTACTTTACCGCAATTTACTTTTCTATATAAACACGCTTCTTTTATTAATTGAATAAATCCGGTCGCGTATATCACAAACGTTACGCATTAACCTAAAATAATCCCTGTGTTCGATCTTGGATCACTCCGAGAAACTTGCGTTGGAATTATACTTGGTTTTAGTGCAAGGAAAATTGTGACAACGCATAGCATATTATAAGCATTTCATTAGTAACGCATACATCTAAAAGTAGTATTGCATAAAGTCTGAATAAGCATAACACATCATCCACATTCCATTTTCCATCCCAAGTTGACAAGTTTATGGCAACATGAGCCTGTATGATCCATCATTCATCACTATCCATATTCTTATTTAGAACGCATCAATTTTCAAGTTAACAAGTTTATGGCGCCATTGCCGGGGATTGGTTAACGGTTATTGTTGAGTATATTTGTGGTATTTTGCAGGACAGATCTCTTTGTACTGGTTGTTCATCGAGGAGAGTAGTCTGACAGTTTATGAGTACTGGGACTGAACCAGAATTCGAAACTGACCTAGAGATCGAGCGTACATTTCACGCAAGGGCACGCCAGAACCGAGCGAGGCGAAAGAAGGCTAACATGGCAGATAATAATAATGACAATGTGGCTCCAATAGGAAATCAAGGGGTGGGATAGCCAGCGCAAGATCCCGTTTTCCTTGCTACTGACCAAAACATTCCCATGAGGAACTATGCGGTGCCCAATATGTATGATTTTTCACCCGAAATTTCAAGGCCAATAGTCAAGGAGAACGCAAGATTCTAGATCACATCGGTCATGCTCCAAATGATCCAGAATACGAGGCAATTTAGGGGTCTGCAGGGTGAGGACCCACATACCCACCTGACCAGTTTCGTCGAGATGTGCGACAATTCCTCAATACCTAACGTTACCCTTAAAGGTATCAAATTATATCTCTTCCTTTACACCTTGAGGTATGAGGCCAAGAGGTGGGCTCACTCACTGGAGCCAAATGAGATTACTTCATGGGATTAGTTGGTTGAGCGGTTCATGAAGAAGTTCTTCCCTTCGGCTATTAACACAAGGCGATGGAAGGACGTGTTGAACTTTGAACAAATGGACAATGAGACCCTGAGCACCACCTGGGTGCGATTCAGAAGACTGGTGAAGAATTGCCCACATGTTGGGATACCCGATTGAATCCTGATGGAAACTTTCTATAATGGCCTGAACAGATCAATGCAGGTTGTTGCTGACGCCTCCGCAGCAAGAGGTTTTATGGATAAAATGTACACTGAGGCCAAGGTCATTCTTGACTGCATCTCGGGAAATATGGATGACTGGGTCGACGATGGATACGGAGGAAGAGGCTCTGAAAGAAGAAGAAATGAAACTGCCATTGTCCCTGCGGAGATAATGACCACCTTGGCCGCCCAAATGGCCGCAGTGACCTCTATCCTCCAGTCGATGGCAATCAATCAAGGTTCCATTTCCCAAGGATCAGCGCAACCCACTGCATCGACTCAAGTGGCCACAATCAGTTGCGTCAATTGTGGAGGGGCCCACGCTGCGGAAATGTGCCCATCGAACGTCCAACAAGTATGTGCTATCTAAAACAACCCCTACAGCAACATGTACAATCCTGGTTGGAGGAACCATCCTAACTTCGGTTGGGGAGGGAATCAAAACCAAGGTGGGCCAAGCAACCATCAGAGTGGCAATTCAAGGAATCGAGGAAACCCTCCTCCTTTTCACCACAACTCGAACCAGGGTCAACAAAGGCAATCACGCAACCAACAACCCTCATCTTCTAACACCTCTAGTAATTCATTGGAGGCCCTGCTTAAGCAATACATGGACAAAAATGATGCAGTGATGCAGGCGCAGGCATCTTCAATTAGAAATTTGGAGATTCAAGTGGGGCAGCTGGCATCTGAGCTTCGAAATAGAACACCTGGAACGCTGTCCAACAATTCTGAAGCCCCTGGATCACATGGAAAGGAGCAATGTCCCTGAAGACATTGGGCAGGCAAGCTGGACTGCCTACGGAAGTGTGGATCGCGCTCATCAAAGAAAACTATCTTCCGGTCCATATCTCAAATCTATGTTTACTTGCTTTCTAAATTCCTGTCTTTATTGAATTATGAACTTTGTCTTTTACTGCTTCGTTCAATTTATCTTTTAATGCTTTATGAATTTATGATTCAATTAATTCTCGTGTGTTTATTTCTATACTCTCTTTAATTTCTTTACTTTTCTGTTATAATTGCGTTATTCTTTAACCTGGTGAATGATTGGATTAATAAGAAGAAAATTAATACCGCAAGGTCCTTATGACTTACGTTGATAAAAAAAATTAATAATAAAACAATCAACACCTGGTATACATTGTTATAATGGACACATCTTGTACCAACAAGATACACTTTGGGTTCACCCAACTCAAATGCATTGCGCTGAGGGGTGTGTTGTGCACGTGTGTGTCCTTTGCCCATCCGTAGTGAAAATGCACTATGTTGAGGTAGTGTTGCGCTAGTAGAAATACCGTATGCCCGTCCTCCAGAAATGCATTGAGTTAAGGGGTGTGCTACGGGGATACATGCGTTGTTGCTCATCCTCTGCAAAGATGCATTTGCGTTGGTGAACTCATTGCGTTAAATCTTTGCCTTGTGCCCATTCGAATAAAACATTAAAGATAATTCTTTTTGCAAACTGAGAAGTCCAATCGTTTCGTATTCCAAAGAAATGATGATTGAGCAGGCGAAAGGACGTTTTCTTTGATACCTCATAAATGAGGGGAGTGCAAACAGCAGGCCTTTTGAGTGTCTCGAGGCCTGCCACTACAAAAATAGCGTTGGGCCTACCAAGGCCCAACCTATAAATGGACACCCCTCCCCCCACCTGTAAGCTTATTTTGCTTCATTTTGCAATTAGAAACCTTAGCCTCTGTATACCAAAACCCTTCTTCCTTTTTAGAACCCTAACGATTTCCAGTTTATTTCACTCAAGCATCAATGGCAGATCAAACTTCCCAGCTATCCGCTTCACCCTCAACACCTTCAACAACCCAACTTACCATGCGAGAGGCAGCATTCCTTGCAACCAGTCTCCGTCTCACCGCGCAGCCACAAACTGTCCCTCAAGTCGTTGGAAGACTCAGGCGAGACCCTCTAGCAGGCAGGCCATTCCAGTTCAGAAGGGGGCAAAGTTCTGAAAGCACCCCACTCCCAACACCAAAACTCTCTACTGAAAGCGAAAAGAAGAGATAAGATGACAAGGAGGTGTTTGGGAGCATCCTTAGCAACCTGGAGAAAGGAGGGGGACTGCCCGAGGCTGGGGTTGTGAACCAACCACTGCCTACGGAGGAGGTGAATTAGGAGGTGATGGATGAGGAAACAAGGAGAAGCGCTTTGGTCATCGGGGATCCTAAGAAGACTGCCAACGCAGAATCCTATGAAGAACCCTCCAGAGTTGCGTTGGAGGAAATGGTGGTTAAGAAGCAACCGGAGGTGGCTGAAGAGAAGAAGAAGAAAAAGAAGAGCAAAGAAAAGAAGGCTGGAGAAAGTGAGCCATCCCATCAATGCAAATAAGAGAAGGAGGATGAAGAAGATGAGGAGGCCAGGTTGAAGAAGAAGAAGGAAAGAAGTGAAAGGAAAGAGTGCAGGCAGAAGGAAAGACGCCTGAAAAAGGAAGAAGAAAGGAAGAAGAGGACTGCAAGCCCAGAGATGGATGGAGAATCCACCTCCGTAAGGGAGGATAAGGGGGAATCAGCGCAGCTTAGGGAACTAGTGCAACCTGAAACAACGTAGACGGTTGCGACTGACGAAGGCGAAGAAGCAGATGTTACTCCCTTGATGCGACGTCACAAAGAGAATGTGCCGCAAGGGTCGACTGTTGACCCTCCAATTTTGATTGACACATTAGAAGAAGAGGAAAGGAGGAGAAAAGAGAAGGAAGAGAAGCAGGAAAAAATGGCGCGGGAGCAACTCATCATGGCAGAAGGTAGCCGGAGGAGAAGATTGCAGGATGAGGAGGTGTGCCGCAATAATGAAATCTCGAGAGTCGAAGAAATAAGGAGGCTTGAAGAGGAACAACGCCTTTTTCTGGCCTCTGAGCAGTTTGAAAGAGAGTTTGAAATAGAAGAGAGAGAAGAGGCAGAAGAAGAAAGAAAGAAAGAAGAAGGCAGAAGAGGAAAGGAGAAAGCAAGAAGAGAAAGAGAGAAAACGCCAAGCAAATAGGCAGCGATTAAGAGAGAAGAAAGGAAAAGAACTCGCTGAATGGGAAAAGAAGGAACAATGTAAAGAGCGGGAAAGAAAACAAAGGCAAGAAGCCCACATTGTGTTGATTAAAGATAAGGGCAAAGCAGTGGCAGAGAGTAGTGAGCCCACGTTGGCGAAAGGGCGTCCATCAAGGAAAAGGGAAAACGATGACATGCTGAAGAAGATGGGATTTTACCCTGCACCAACGCCACTACCAGACCTGATTATAAGCGTCATAGTAGAACATGGATCGGACATATTTTGCCAGTGCCCAACCATTGTCATTCCAAAGGTAGTGATGGACTTCTACCATGGACGGCTATATGCACCAAGGATGTGGTGACCATGAAGGGGGAGATGGTGTCTTTCAGCGCAACGGAAATCAATGAATTGTACCAGATGAGAGACAACCCAGATGCACTGGAAACAAGATCATTGATGACCCTATTGAAGAGCAAATGAAGGATGCGTTGGAAGCATTAACGCAATCGGGCAACAAGTGGATGGCTTCCCCTAAAGGCATCAGAACCCTGGCGTCCAAGGCACTGCTTCCTGAGGCACGGCTTTGGGTATACTTGGTCAAACGACGGCTGATCCCAACAACGCATGACAAGACAGTATCAAGGGATCACGTCATGGCCGCATACTGTATTGTGCACGGCATTCAAATCGACGTGGGCCAATTGATTGCTAGACAGTTCAGAGCTTTGGTGGGGCACGTAAGAGGACAATATTTCTTCCCATGGACTGTCTCAAGTTTATGCCTATCACTGAATGTAGGCATTGAGGAAGAACCCATGCATGAAGTCCATGGCCTCATCAATATCAAGATCCTGAGGATGCTCCTAAAAGACTCCCCACATTGCCCCGAGCTCCCTTTAAAGAGGCCCACCATCGATCTCAATGTGCCGCAAGAGCCCAAGCTGAAGAGACAGTGCAGAGATGATAAGGGAAAAGAAAAAGTCCAAGACTCACCAATCGCAAGAAACAGAACCCTTGGACCCTTTACCCTTAATAATCCACCCTCCAAGCCCTCCCGCACAACCTTCTTCTCCACTTCACGAGCATTTTACCAACCTTCTCCTTCCCCCAGATTCTCCAACCGCATATCCAATAGCCCCATCCTCACCTTCATCATCATCACCGCAACTTCCCCTTCCACCATCGCATGCTGATGACCCACACAATTTGGGTGAAGGCACTTCTGCCCAACCCCAAAACGGTGATGGCGAGACATCGCAGGCACAACCCACCGTCGCTTCCTTAGCTTCTAAGTTAGCAGATATGCGGTCCCTTCTTGCCCAACAACAACAACTCTTCTCCCAACAACAAGAACTTTTCTCTCAACAATAAGCCTTCTTCGGCCAAAGAATTGATGCAGTAATTGAGCGAGTTGACGATTTACAATGCAGTGCTGCCATGACAAGGCAGGTGATGATTAATATTCAGCGCAACACTTATACCATCCACCTACATCAAAAATAGCTAGTGGAGTGCAACCATGAGTACTTCAATTTCCTGACAGCGTACCTTCATGGTCCCATGGTGCCTCCGCATCTTTAGCAGCCTCTGATCTTTGAAGAAACTCCTCCCGTACCACATCAAAACCCTCCTCCGGAACCTCCTACTCCTCAATAATCTTCACATTTATTTTTATTGCGGCCATTCTGTATTTTACTTCAATTCATAATTTTTCTATGTTTAAACTAAATTCTTTGATTCTTTGTACAAGCAAAAGTTTTTTATACCGTGATGTTTGTAATTATTTGTATACTTAGTTAATATTCAATACAATTGAATACATATTCTCTCTATATGCCTTTTCCTCTTCTTTATCGCCCTTTGTCAATTTCTATGATATTCTTGATCTTTTATTTTTGCGTTCTTCATTGCGCTGCCATGATGTATAATATGCTTACACTTAGAAACATTTCCCACAATTTGTAATTTCTAACTAACACTTAGTTAATTCGTAGCTTAGCAACACTTTACCTTTTATCCTTCAAAATTCTGCTCAAACCTTCTTAAAAAAAAATTTCTAAGTGTTTGTCTATTCTGTCCAAACAACGCAATGAGGACCTTGTGCATCTCTAAATTTAGGGGTGGGGAAGGTCTGAGCAGATGAGATCAAGATTATGCGGTCTTTAAGAAAATGAGTTCATTTTCTATCTTCAAAAAAAAAATCATACAAAACTCCAATGTCGACGCAAGGGAAAACCTCAAAAACAATCCCAACCTAATAAGAGTTAGTTGTGAAAAGAACCTGCTTGTAGTTAGATGTTCGCATGACACCCATGGGAGCAAGCGAAAACGAAGGTGAGTTTTCAAGAACGACACATTATGAAAAGCGAAAAAAATGAATAAAAGAAAAATAAAAGAATGCAAGAGACAAATCCTCTGAAAATCATGAATTAAAGTTGAGATTGGCACACAACCGTAGTTGGATGTTCGCATGACACCCGTGGGAACAAGCCAAAACGAAGGGTGTAACCATGATCAATAGTCTCTAATAAATGACGCAAGATTTGATCACCGCATACGAACGCATCAAGTTATTTTTACAAAGAAGAGGTAAACATTCTTTTTAAAACTATAAAGGAATTTTTTAGCAGAAATTTGTTATATAGAAGAATAAAGTAGGGCTTTGTTAGGAATTAGCATGGATAGAAGGAAAGTGCGTTGTCAAGTAATGTGCCTAAGTGGAACATTCAGAGCAACCAATCAACGCAAAATTTAGGATAGAAATTGAGCATTATTGCCTTAGTAGAAGATATGCTTGAGGACAAGCATATATCTAAATTTGGGGGTGTGATAACTTGTAGAAATACAAGTTATTTATACTGCTTTATTTAGATATTGCGGTTAAAAGAGAGAAATGTTGCGTCGAATGTATGGAAATTGGCTAAGAAATGCAAGAATTATAAATTATAACCAATACACCCACTAACACCATTGCGATGGTAGAAAAGGATGTTTCTATTCTTCTTTGCAGGAAATCAAGTCACCGCTTGCGTTCAAAGCTCAAAGAGGAACTGAACAACGCATCTTCGTCGCATTGTGTCCGTCAATCAATAATGAAGAGACGATCAACGCAATGACGGCGCATGTGACAGTCGATCTAGAGCTTAACTTGAACCACATGCGGTAATAAAAAACAACACTGCATGTGGATACATGATTGAAGATGCAAATGAGCAACGCAATAGCAGAGGATTCAAACACGTGTATACCAAGGTCACTCCAACCAGACGAGCAAGCCTGAGAGTGGAAGCTCTTCTTTCCATTCAATATATACGCCAGCAAGCAAATCCACCATCCAAATCTTTGTCTAGACGTTGACACTCTTCTGTATTTGTTTCTATCTCTTTTCATCAATTGTATTCATCTTCTTAATCTTATCATTCACACCATGTATCAGATGCTAAATTTTAGTATTGAATGTCATGATCATTTTCCTCTCCATCTTTCTGTCTATTTTCATTCCTCCATGAATCGTTTTCTCCACGATGTTTTCTTAATCCCTTGGTAATTAGCATGAATCTAACAAGTAAATTAATCTGTGATAAAGAAATAAATATGTTTAGCTAAAGCATGCTAGACGGCATCTTCACCTGTGAGAGCAGAAGTGAATATGCCATTCCTCTTGTCGAGAGAAGGTTGATGGAAGCAACCTTGCGTTCATTACGTTCATCCCTGTTTCACCACAGAGATGTGGGAACGCGGCCGATCACCGAGAGGTGTACGCCAAGGGAAATCGGAACCTTATTCATATCTTTAACGCAATTAATGAACTTGCGATGTTTGTACTAATTATCCTTTCTATTTCTGACTCATACATAAAGCCTTACCACCGCATAACGCGATCCTTTGTATAATCTTCACAATCAGTCTCAAACTCGGTATCATGTATCATGTATCCTGTATCTTGTATCATAATAGCTTAGGTTTACTTTTATTGCACTTTACTTTATTATCGCAACTTTACTTTATCTGCACAATTTTACTTTACCGCAATTTACTTTTCTATATAAACACACTTCTTTTATTAATTGAAAAACCCGGTCGCATATATCACAAACGTAATGCATTAACCTAAAATAATCCATGTGTTTGACCTTGGATCACTCCGAGAAATTTGCGTTGGAATTATACTTGGTTTTAGTGCAAGGAAACTTGTGACAACGCATAGCATACTATAAGCATTTCATTAATAACGCATACATCTAAAAGTAGTATTGCATAAAGTCTGAATAAGCATAACACATCATCCACATTCCATTTTCCATCCCAAGTCGACAAGTTTATGGCAACATGAGCCTGTATGATCCATCATTCATCACTATCCATATGCTTATTTAGAACGCATCAATTTTCAAGTCAACAGTCATGCACAACAAGAAATTACAACATACTATACGATGATACAAGGGATAGAGGATGCATACCTTTGAAGAACCATTCTTCACAAATCCCCCAATCAGTCTATAAAGCATCCACGACAACACAACCCTCGAATGCAACGAACATAATACAGCACGAACACAACAAACACAGCTCCACGAAACCAATCGAGTCCAACTCGATTCACGAACTGAGTGAGGTCACCACCATAATGGTTACCTAGGTATTCTTGGTGTGAAAATCCAAGAGTTGTGGGCTCTGTATGGACTTGGCTTGAGGAAGAGACTGAAGGACAACGATCGACCAAGTGGGAGATAGCAAGCTGTCTATCGTATAGATGAATGCTTGATCGTGTAGCAAATGGTAGCCTATCGTATAGACGATGCCACGCGATCGTTTAGCTACGATCAGTTGAATGAACTACCGTATAGTCAAACTCCATGATCGTTTATTCTCTCTATAGCTATTGCTTAATGAAACAATTTCACTTGATAGCCTTCTTCGTAAGTTTCTTTCCGAATCAAGTAACTTCTAATTTTAGGAAAAAAATTTTCCTTTTATCTCTCGGTTACCATAAAACCACCAATAACCTCCCACTCAATTGGTTATTAGAGAAAAAGAGATAATTATCAAATAATTAATATTATTATAAATAAATATGATAACCAATTTACCATATTATATTTATAACCTATAGTTTTAATATTTCATCTCATGAAACATATAAAGCATAGTTCTTATTTTATTTTATGGTACTTAATGTAAATCATATTTACATTAATCCTCCACTTGATGTATCTCATACATCACACCAATTATATCATATATAATTGAGTTTCCTCATGTTAATTTGAACACTTCAAACTAACCCCATGAACTAATTTTCAACTTGAATTCCATTGAGCTACCAAGGGGACCTTATGGACCTATAGCTTGAAGCTCCAACGGTATGTGAATAACTGGCTAAACTCTTTAGTCACGGAATCCACCATCTATTAACTGTCGGGCACTCCACTAAAGACTAAAAGCTGCACTCTTCTCACTACAGATATATTTCTTTGTCCATATGAACTAATACAGTGCGATAACCCTTCACAGATCGCTCGTAAGTACAGTTGGGCCAATTTACCACTATGCCCTGTAGTTACATCTAACTCCTTAAGTACCATTGATTCCTCTAATGAACATAAGTCATAGTCCTACTATGACTAAGTCCTCTCTTCCAAAGAAAGGATGTGGCCACTATGTTCAAGACCTGGAATTAGCCCTTAAGGGAACAATCTATCTACTTACCCCTGCTTCGGGGAAGGAGTGAATTCCATCTTGTGTAATTGAGTTCCTAGCACCCCAATCAGACAAATCCCCAAAAAGGTAGGCTTGTTGAGTTGGCAATCTAGCCACTCTAACCCATACTAATTAAAGGACTTCCCTCAAAGGCAGGAGTTTCCAAAACACTTAGGATTAAGGTCATGTCACCTATGGTCATTTAGGTGAGATGTAAATCTGAAGTATCAACGACGTTATATAAAGAGACAAATCATCTTGTGGTCTGGTCTTATACAAACTCTTTGTATAGGACACCCCTACTCACATGTCTCTACATGAATGGTCAGGATCAGACCATCTATAATAATTCACAACACTTGCAAACCTCTACAAAGTGGGTCGTATCCGTAGTGTCATCAAGATAAGGTATCCCTTCTTTATTCTAAGGAAAAATAAATTATATGTACTAAGGTCGTTAGTCATAAAAGCCTTGCTTAAAACTGAAATGTTCAGTACGGCGAAAACTGCTAAAAGACCAAAGATTTATTATAAGGAAAACGCCCATCTTTGGCATCTAAGGTTATGTCACATCAACCTCAATCGGATTGAGAAGTTGGTGAAATGTGGACTTCTAAAGAGTTTAGAGGAAAACTCCTTGTCGTATGTGAATCATGTCTTGAAGGCAAGATGACCAAATGACCTTTTACTGGAAAAGGTTATAGAGCCAAGGAAACCTTGGAGCTTATACATTCCGACCTCTGGGGTCCGATGAGTGTTAGAGCTCGAGGTGAGTATGAATATTTCATTTCTTACATAGATGATTATTCAAGATACAGGTATCTATACCTAATGCAACGTAAGTCTGAAGCCCTTGATAAGTTCAAGGAGTATAAGGCTGAAGTTGAAAACTTGTTAGGTAAGAAGATAAAAACACTATGATCTGATCGTGATGGAGAGTATATGAACCACGAATTCTATAACTATATGATAGAACATGGAATTACATCCCCACTCTCGGCCCTAGGTACACCTTAGCAGAATGGTGTATTAGAAAGGAGAAACAGAACCCTGTTGGACATGGTTCGGTCTATCATGAGTTATGCTCATCTTCCAAACTCGATTTGGGGATATACAGTGGAGATTGCATGTTATATTTTAAACAATGTTCCTTCGAATAGTGTTTCTAAAACAACTTTTGAGTTGTGGAGATGTCGTAAAGGTAGTTTACACCACTTCAGGATTTGGGCATGTCCGACCCACGTGCTTATGGCTAACCCAAAGAAGTTGAAACCACATTCGAAAGTTTGTCTCTTTGTAGGCTACCCCAAGGAAACAAGGGGTGAATACTTCTATGATCCGAGTGAGAACAAAGTGTTTGTGTCGAAAAATGCTATCTTCTTGAAAGAAGACCACATCAGGGATCATAAACCACGAAGCAAGCTTGCTTTACATGATATTTCTAGTGAGACTGCTGAGGGTTCAACAAGAGTTTTTGAATAGACTGATAGATCAACTAGAGTTGTTGATGTCAGTTCATTTAGTCAACCATCTCAAAAGTTGAGACTGCCTCAACGTAATTTGAGGGTTATGAACTGCCAAACTCTACATGGGTTTGACTGAAGGCCAAAACATCATGTCTGATGATGGGGTTGAGGATCCATTATCTTATAAGCAAGCAATGGAGAATGTTGACGAAGATATGGATTAAAGCCATGAATCAGGAAATGAAGTCTATGTACTTCAATAATGTCTGGGAACTTGTGGATCAGCCTAATGGGGTAAAACCTATAGGGTGTAAGTGGATCTACAAGCGAAAACAAGGTATAGGTGGAAAGGTGCAAACCTTTAAGGCTAGACTCGTGGTAAAGGGTTATACCCAGGTTGAGGGAGTGGACTATAAGGAAACTTTCTCACTTGTTGTCATGTTGAAGTCTATCAAGATACTCCAGTCTGTAGCCACATTTTATGATTATGAGATATGGCAAATGGATGTCAAGACTGCCTTCTAAATGGTAGTCTTGAGGAGACCATCTACATGGCTCAACCAGAGAGGTTCATAGTTCCAGATCAAGAGCAAAAAGTTTGCAAGCTTAATAAGTCCATTTATGGGCTTAAACAAGCATCTAGATTGTGGAACATTAGATTGGACAGTGTGATTAAATTGTTTGGCTTTGATTAGAATGTTGATGAGCCTTGTGTTACAAGAAAATCAACAATAGCTCAGTAGCTTTCCTGGTACTGTATGTGGATGATATCCTAGTCATTGGGAATGATGTAGGTTTTTTGACTGACATTAAAAAGTGGCTAGTCGCCCAATTCTAAATGAAAGATTTGGGAGAAGCGCAATAAGTTCTAGGGATTCAGATCATTCGAGACCGTAAGAACAAGAGGTTATCCTTGTCTCAAGCATCGTACATTGACCAAATGTTGATCAGGTATAGGATGCAGAATTCCAACACTTCTAAGTGGAAGAAGAAGAAGGGTGGTAAGGGGAAGGGGAAGACACTTGCTAACCCACAACCTGTCGCTCAGTGGGGAAGGTGACCAATGCTGGTTGACAAAGGAAAATGTTTCCATTTCAACCAGGATGGGCATTGGAAGCAGAATTGTCCTTGCTGGTTGAAGAAGAAGAAGAAGGTTAAGGACAAGGAAAAATAAGGTAAATATGATTTACTAGTTTTGGAAACTTGTTTAGTGGAGAATGATGATTCTGCCTAGATTATTGACTCTGGGGCCATTAATCATGTTTGTTCTTCTTTTCAGGGGATTAGATTCTAGCGGCAGCTTGAGGCTGGTGAGATGATGATGTGAGAAGGCATCGAGCACATCGTCTAAGCTGTGGCAGTGGGAGGACTCCAGTTGACTTTACAAAATATTTTATCATTTTGAATGATGTGTACGTTGTTCTTGAGTTAAAGCGCAGAGCTTAATTTCTGTAAAGTGTCTAATAGAATGTAAATACATTCTCAACTTTTCGGTGAATAACGTGTTTATTCTGAAAGATGGTGTTGAGATTTGTTCAGCAAAACTGGAAAATAAATTGTATATGTTAAGGCCATTAGCAAAAATTCCCTCCATAGCATAGAGATATTTAAAATTGACATAACTAAAAATAAAATACTTAAGGTTTCTCCCAAGAAAAATGCCGAACTTTGGCACCTTCGATTAGGGCACATCAATCTCAATAGGATTGAGTGGTTGGTGAAGAATGGACTTCTAAGCGAGTTAGAGGAAAGTTCTTTACATGTGTGCGAGTCATGCCTTGAAGCAAGATGACTAAAAGACCTTTTACTAGAAAAGGTTATCGAGCCAAAAAGCCTTTAGAGTTGGTGCATTTAGACTTTGTGGTCCAATGAATGTGTGAGCTAGGGGAGGCTATGAGTATTTCATCACTTTTACTGTTGATTACTCTCGATATGGGTATGTTTATTTGATGCAATGGAAATCAGAATCCTTTGAAAAGTTCAAAGAGTTCAAGGCTGAAGTTGAAAACGCAATGGATAAACGAATTAAAACACTTCGATTAGATCGAGGTGGAGAGTTTTTGGATTATGAATTCCAAAACTATATGATAGGACATGGAATCATTTCCAAACTCTCAACACTTGGTACACTTCAGCAAAATGGTTTATTGGAGAGGAGAAACAGAACCTTATTGGACATGGTCCGGTCAATGATGAGTTATGCTTCCTTACCAAAATCGTTTTGGGGATTTGTAGTGGAGACTGCAGCTTATATCCTCAATTGTGCTCCTTCCAAAAGTGTTGTGAAAACACCTTTGGAGTTGTGGAATGGCCATAAAGCTAGTTTGCGTCACTTCCACATATGGGGTTGCCCAGCATATGTGCTTGAGGCCAATCCAAAGAAATTGGAACCACATTCGAGGTTGTGCCTATTTGTAGGATACCTTAAAGGTACACGAGGGGGTTACTTTTATGATCCTAAGGAAAACAAAGTGTTTGTGTGGACGAACATTACCTTCCTGGAGGAGGATCATATGGGGGAGCATAGTCCACGTAGCAAAATCGTGTTGCATGAACTTTCCAACAAAACTATTGAAGCTTTAGCAAGAGTTGTTGAAGGGCTTGCTCCATCAACAAGAATTGTTGATGGAAGTTCATCTGGTAGGTCTGATCCACCTCAAGAGCTGAGGGAACCTCGACGTAGTGGAGGGTTACGAACCCACCTATTCGCTATATGGGTTTCACTAAAACCCTGGCTTTGGTAGCCAATGGCGAGGTTGAGGATCCGTTGTCTTATCAGAAGGCAATGGAGGATATTGACCGGGATGAATGGGTCAAAGCCATGGATCTCAAGATGGAGTCTATGTACTTCAACTCAGTATGGGATCTTGTAGATCAACCTAATGGGGTAAAACCTACAGGTTGCAAATGGATCTACAAGAGGAAATGGGGTGCCGATGGGAAGGTGCAAACCTTCAAGGCTAGACTTGTGGTAAAGGGTTATACCCAGGTGGACGGAGTTAACTATGAAGAGACTTTCTGGCCTGTTGCCATGCTTAAGTGTATCTGCATCCTCCTGTCCATTGCCTTATATTATGACTATTAGATATGGCAAATATGAAGGAAAATGGACATGAAGATTTCCATGAGCAGCGGAATGATCGTTCCAAATTTCATTCGTATTTAAACATAAACAATTACAATCAAGAAACGGAACTAATCGGTCATGCACAAAACGAAATTACAGCATGCTTTACATAAAATCAAGGGATAGAATACACATACCTTTGAAGACTCATCTTCAATCTCCCTTGATCATGAACACTCGTTCAAACAGGAAGACAACAATCACGAATGCTCGAACACTACGACCACTACACTGCATGATCACAACGACCACGAGCTTAGCGATCTCCAAGATCACGAACACAACGAACTCGAAGACCACGAACACAGCGAATGGCCTCCAATATACCTCGACAAAGTTGAGTACGACACCCCACAATGGCTACCTTGGTATTCTCGATGTGAGAATCTAGAAGTGTGGGCTCTGTGTGGACTTGGTTAGAGGATGAGATCGGAGGAAGAACAATCGCGTAAACGATTGAGCAAGTGGGAGATGACAAGGTCTATTGTATAGATGATGCCTAATCGTTTAGAAGAAGCTCCGCAATCGTTGATAACGAGCAGAAATGCACGTTATCATAGTGCTAAGTTCTTAAACAATGTTGGATTGCGTTGATGAAATATGTTAAATTGCGTCCATTGAGCATAAATTCTATAATATTGTGGTCGCATGCGTTCAGCGCATTAGAACAAATGATTTCTGTATTTTTGTGCAGAATACACGTTAACGCAATGCAAGATTGCGATCATAGGAAATCATTAGTCGAGCGCAATTTCACCTCAAGGCTTTGCGTTAATCGTGCTCGCAAACATTTACCCAAGAAGGATCACCGCAACTTGGTCAACGCAACATGGTGGGCGCATCCAGGTGAAAGGATAATTAAGAGCGATGGGACATAAAGCTGATGACAGTCGAATCCAAATTAAGTTGACAGCCGATAACGGTCACAAAGTACATTCAGCTTTATCGGTGACAATTATCCGGCGCATCAGTCAAGAATTAAAGCTGTCCCATCTGTACAACTAGGAGAGAGAAGCCGCCTTTCACCATGGATGCTCTATAAATACCAAGTGCATTCTTCAGAGAAGAGGTTCACCACTTTTACAACCAGTTGATCAGTTGCACATCTTTGTTCTTAATTTTCTTTCATTTTAAGGCGGACGCGAGGGAGAAAGTTGTGCCAATAGATCGTTCCGTAAGCTTGAGAGAGCGCCTGAAGCTTCCAGAACAGAGAGCGGGTCGACGCCTGTGGAAACGGGATCATCATTAGATCAGAATAGAGATTTCAGTGTAAAAAGCCTCGGTCAGCAAGGAAATGCTACCAGGCTCTCTACCTTTAACTTCCATTGACATTTTGTACTCAACTCATTTATAAGAATGGAATTTTGTTCTCTATATCTGTTCACTCTCTGTTATTGATGCATGAGTAGCAAAATTAGTTGAATGGGTTGAGAAGCATTTAGCTAGCACAACTAGGGAATCTTCATTCTTTGCGATTATTTTGTTTATGTATGCTTCATTCATCCATTAGAGATACTCGAAAGGGTAGTCTAAGGACAGGATCTAGACTTGGGAAGGTCAGGTTAGAATCTAGGTTTGGAAGAACCAGATTAGAATGCATAAACAAGAGATAGGCGCTTAGGAATGAGCACTATTTGTTATCAATGCATCGCATGCATCCTAGATATAGGATATGATTGTATGCGGTCACCTTGCTTTCATGTATTTTGCATCAACGCATAGGACAAGAGTAGAGACTTAGGGATAAGCTCTATGGGCACTTTTGCATTCAACACATGCGTCCGAGACTTAGGAGCATCGCATTTACATTGGAAAATGACTTGTTATGCATGGTTGTAACATGATCGCATAGTCTGACGCATTCCCAAGTAATGCTAGCTAAAGATCTTCTCAACCCGTTCATCGCATACTCATTGCATCTATCAACACAACTATCTTTCTCAAATCCACCGCCTTTATTTATTTCTTTTTCATCAACGCAAACAACAACCCAACACTTATTTATTTACTTGGTTACCACAAAGTTTTCATAAAAATTTACTAACGCAATCTATTTTCACAAGTTCCTGTGTTCAACCCTGGACTTACCAGGAAACTCGGAGGAATTTACACTTGAATTCTGCTGGGAAAACTTGAGTGCACAATGTAATTCCATCAACGCATATCATCCATATTTCCATTTCATAATAACAAGCATCACAACGGTGCCATGAGTTGAGTACAAAATGTCAATGGAAGTTAAAGGTAGAGAGCCTGGTAGCAATTCCTTGCTAATCGAGGCTTTTTACACTGTAATCTCTATTATGATCTAATGATGATCCCGCTTCCGCAGGTGTAGGCCCTCTCTCTGTTCTGAAAGCTTCTGGTGCTCTCCCAAGCTTACCGGAACGATCTACTGGCATAACTTTCTCCCTCGCGTCCGCTTGAAAATGAAAGAAAACTAAGAACAAAGACGTGCGACTGATCAACTGGTTGTAAAAGTGGTGAACTCCTCCTCCAAAGAATGCACTTGGTATTTATAAAGCATCCATGTTGAAAGGCGGCTTCTCTCTCCTAGTTGTACATATGGAACAGCTTTAATTCTTGACTGATACACCGGATAATTGTCACCGATAAAGCTGAATGTACTTTGTGATCGTTATCGGCTGCCAACTTAATTTGGATTCGACTGTCATCAGCTTTCTGTCCCATCGCTCTTAATTATCCTTTCACCTGGATGCGCCCACCATGTTACACTGACCAAGTTGCAACGATCCTTCTTGGGCGAATGTTTGCGAGCACGATCAACACAAAGCCTTGCGGTGAAGTTGCGCTTGACCAATGATTTCCTATGATCGCAATCTTGCATTGCGTTAAAGGGTATTCTGCACAAAAATACAAAAATCATTTGTTTTAATGCACTGAACGCATGCGACTGCAATATTATAGAATTTATGCTTAATGGACGCAATTTAACATATTTCATCAATACAATCCAACATTGTTTAAGAACTTAGCACTATGATAATGTGCATTTCTGCCCGTTATCAATCATTTAGCTATCGGCCAGCTGAGTGACTATCATGTAGAGTCACTCCACGATCGTCTAGTCTCTCTTCAGCTACGTTTAGTGAATCTCATTCACTTGATAGCCAATCATGAGTGATTGTTTTTCCGAGAATGGTAATTCTCACAACTACTAAATTTAGGATAACATTTTTCTTTTTATCTCATAATTACCATGAAACTACCTATTATTCTTGACCAACTGCACAAAACCCATTTGAAGGGGGATGCTCCCAGGGCGCCAAAGGGAGTACAGAATGATCTCACAGTGTGAACCAATGATAGAGATCGTAGGACGTGTTGACAAATACTCTTCACCCACTTACTGTAAACACTCTCTCCGTCCACCTTGATATTGACTCATGCAAACACTATTCGAAGGGAGATGCTCCCAAGGCACCATGAGGCTAAGCATGAATCTCACGGTGTGAACATTCAGGGAGAAACATGAGTGGAATCATTGACATATCAGATACATCTCTTCCTCCCACTGACTATTTTATAACCTAGGGTTTAGATTATTTAGGAAAAACACGGCTGAGGATTTTAACTAAGTCACAGAATTTAATGGCTAGATCAAAGTATAGAAAGTTTAAAAAATTTCTAGATCTGATTGTTAACAAAAGGTTGTTGAGACAGGTCAAATGCATCTTACTCAAAGATTTGAGAGTACCTCAATGTAGTGGGAGGAAAGTATGCTTCCTAGCCATTATTGAGAATAAGATGCATCCCCATATAGTTTATTCAAAAGCCTATTGTATACTAACATGTTTACAATGATTCTCTCGGCTAAAGTGTTTGAGAATTACCTAGTAGGACTAGGAATACCAGATTAATAATCTAGGGAAAGTGGGAGAAATATCAGGTATGAGATACTGAATGATAAAAAAATGGGTATGGGATGCCCTAGTTTATTGTATTTCTCTATAAAACTCAGAAACTCAGTCTTATATACCAGATATATAAGTTACCACTGGAATTTTAGTCCAAGTGGGAGTTTGTTGGGTTTTATGTCCTAAAACTCGTGGTTTGTTGACAATGGAACTTATTCTGAAAATTCAATAAGGTGTTATTGAATAGACGTTTTACTTAAATCCAATAAACCTAAAAGTACCTTGACTATTGGATGAGTACTTGAATTTTATGTGGAGACATAAAGGTGGATCAGGTTCGAGTAAATAGTCAAAATGATCTATAGTATATGAATAAGATTGGGTACCTTATTATGGTAACACTATTGGATGCGGCCTGCTCTGTAGTTATTATAAGGAGTTGTAAAGTGTTACAAACGAAGTGATCCTAATTCTTTTATGTTGGGATATGAGAAGTGGGGGTGTCCTTGTGCAAAAGGGTTTGTACAAGATCGGATCACGAAATTAGTCATTCTTACTTTATAAATCTGTTTACTGTTTAAGATTGACTATTTCAAAGTGATGACCTAGGTAACTTGACCTTAATCCTAAGCTAACTATGAACTCCTGTTTATTTGGAATTATTCTTAGATTTGCATAGGTGAGGGTTGGATCAATAGCGTCGGCTCAATAAACCTCCCATTTTAGGGGTAAAACTGGATAGATAGCTAAGGTCATAAGGTGCGAGACGGAATTCACTCCTTCCCGCTGTAGGATAGTAGAGATGTTGTTCCCATAAATGCTAATTCTAGGTCTTGAACAAGGGCCCTGCCCTCTCATTGGTCCGAGAGGGATTCAGTTTTGTTGATTGGATCACAAAACAATTATTCATTAGGGGATTAATGGGGACTTAAGAAACAAGAAGTAATTTTGGGGATAAAACAGAGATTTGACCCAGTCGTTATTACGAACAACCTGTGAAGGGTTGACTTACTAATCATGGTTATATCGAGTGGACATAATATATCTACAATGAGGGAAGTTCAACTATGGGCTTTAGTGGAGTGACCTATTAGTTAGGGGGTTAGATCGGTCTAATGAGTTTAGGTGATTAATCTTGGATCGTTGGAGCCCATGATCTGTAGATCCATGAGGTCCCTCTACTAGCTTGGAAATGGATTAGCTCTAGATTGGCGTGATAAGTTAGTTCAAATTAGAATCAAATGAAATTGAGAATATGTATTTAAATATGATTTAAATATATGAAGATGGATTTGTGTAAAATTAATTTAATATTGGATATTAAATTAATTAGAATTATTTAAATTGTTTAAATAATTATTAATTAATTTTGTTACAAAATTAATTTATGAAATTCTAAAATCAATAAATTTTGATTTTAAAAATAAAATATTATTTTAAAATTAATTTTGGATTTTGCAAATAGAAAAACACAAAAAGAAAAAATAGGATTTTTCCATCTCCATCTTCAACTAGCTCACAAAAATCCCATTATCTTCAACCTTCATACTCCAAGTATGAGTTATATCCCATGTAGCAAATCTCTTTGCATGATAGTCTGCAATATATTCAACTAGCTCACAATGTTATTCATTTGGGTTGTTGCAGTGAGCATTCTTCAAGTTCCCTTTGATTCCAACTTATTTTGAGTCCTACAACTCAATCTAGAGCATCAAGAGAATAGTAAGGAAGATCTTGTGGTGGTCTGTGCAAAGATTTGGAGGATTTAGTAGCTGAAAATCAAGATTTCAACTGTTCTTCAAAGGTATGTCTTGAAAATCATTAAATTCTGTTTGAACATGTTTTCTTTTCTGCCAAAATTAATGAATTAGAATGCTTATAAATCCTCTTCGCTTCCACTATGTGCTCGTACCTGTCTAACAGCTGACTTGTTTACGAAGGCTCTCACGACCACAGTTTTTTAGGATCACTTTTAGAACATGTGTCTACGGGACCGCTCGCGGTTGGATTAGGGCAAGTAGGAGATTTTTGTATTGGGCCTTAGTGCCCTAGTTTATTGTTTTGTACTTGTCGTACACCCACTCGATTTAGGATAAGTGGGAGATTGTTGGGGTTGATGCCCTAAATCTCGTAGGGTCCTGTAATTTGTAAACACCTATATGAACAAACACTTGTGATGTAATAATATGAGATATTTTCTTCACTGTTGTTTATGAAATATGAGTTATTTTAGTTGCATTTGCCATAAACCAATAAACTAAAATGCCTAGTTGTCATTGTAACTTAAGCATGTATGTGGAGACATACAAGTAGATCATGCCTTAAGTGATAACCTAAATGGTCTGTAGTATATGAATAAAGGAGAGAAACCTTATCCTTATGACACTACGAATATGACCCGCTTTGTAGATGTTACAAGTGTTGAAAGTGCTACAAATGGTCTGATCTTGATCATTCATGTGGAGACATGCGAGCGAGGGTGTCCTATACAAAGGAGTTTGTATAAGACCGGACCACGAAGTATTTAGTCTTGTTATATAACGCCGTTCATGATAGAGACCTTCATTTCACTAAGATGACCATAGGTAACATGACCTTAATCCTGAGTGAGTTGAGAACTCCTGCCTATAAGTGCAGTCCTTTGATTTGCATGGCTGCGAGTGGCCAGATTGCCGACTCAAACCTACCACTTCGGGGATTCATCTGATTAGGGAGTTAGGAACTCAGCTACACAAGATGGCATTCACTCCTTCCCCGAAGCAGGGTAAGTAGATAGATTGCTCCCTTAAGGGTTGATTCCAGGGCTTGAACGATGTGGCGCCATACACTTTCTCATGGCCCGAGAGGTGTTCACTCATAGTAGGACTATGATGTATTGTTTATTAGAGGAATCAATGGTACTTAAGGAGTTAGATGTTACTACAGGGACAAAATGTAAAATGGTCCATCTGTACTTACGAGCGATATGTGAAGGGTTATCATACTGTTGGCTGGCTATATTCAATGGACACAGAAATATATCTGTAGTGAGAAGAGTATAGATGTCAGTCTTTAGTTGAGTGTCTGGTAGTTAACGGATGGTGGATTTCGTGATTAAAGGATCTAGTCAGCTATTCATGTACCGTTGGAGCTTCAAACTACAGGTCCATAAGGTTCCCTTGGTAGCTCAATAGATTCCATTTGAGAATCAGTTTTTAGGTCAGTTTGAAGTGTTCAAATTGGTAAGAGGGAGTTTGATTATATATGATATAATTAAACTGGTTCAATTATGTGTGATATAATTGATATGATGTATGAGATACATTAATTGAAGGATTTTGATATAAATGTGATTTATATCAAATAAAGGAGAAAAGAACTATGTTTTAAGTGTTACATATGATGTGATATTAAAACTATAGGTTATAAATATAATATGATAAGTTAGTTATTATATTTATTTATAATTAAAACAATTATATGGTAATTGTAGGTGGTTTCTCTTTTAACCGTGCGTGAAAGTGGGAGGTTATATTTAGTTTTCATAACTAAAGGATAAAATGAAAAATGTTTTCATTTTTGAATCAATCGGTTCATTAAGTGCTTTTACTAATCATTTAGCTGACTAGAGACTACAGGATAGCCTTCTAAGCGAGAGCCTAAACAATCGTGTAAAACGCCTTTTACTAAACGATCATGTAGACAATTTAGCGTGATTTATTAAGTGATCGCGTGCCAAGCGAGATTTACTAAACGATCGTGTAAACAATCAAGCGTGTTTTTCTAAACGATCATGTACCTAGCGAGATTTACTAAACGATCAAGCATCTTAGTCTATGCGATAGATAGTTTTGGGATTGGTGTCCTAATTCTCCCTTAGTCTCGTTGTTTTGTAAAGATACACATTATTTGATGAATGAAATAATTGTTATTTAATTCTGGCATTTACTCATATCCAATAAACAAAGCTCCTTGGTTATCTTAAGTAAACTTAAGCATGTATAGGTGATATACAAGTGTATCATGCCTTAAGTGATAACCTAAATAATTCCGTAGTATAAGGATTAAGGTGGGATACCTGATCCTGGTGACACTACGGATACACCCGCTTTGTAGAGGTTTGCAAGTGTTGTAAACTACTGCAGATAGTAGATCTTGACCATTCATGTGGAGACGTGCAAGCAGGGGTGTCCTATACAAAGAGTTTGTATAAGATCTGAACCACGTGATGACTAGACTCTGTATATAACGTCGTTGATACTAGAGACTTACATCTCACCTAAACGACCATATGTGACACGACCTCAATCCTGAGTGTTTTGGGAACTCCTGCCTTTGAGGGCGGTCCTTTGATTAGTATGGGTGAGAGTGGCCAGATTGCTAACTCAAAATGCCTACCTTTTTGGGGAATTTTCTGATATGGGAGCTAGGAAGTCAATCCACAAGATGGAATTCACTCCTTTCTCGAAGCAGGGATAAGTAGAAAGATTGCTCCCTTAAGGGTTGATTCCAGGGTTTGAACATGGTGGTCACAACTTCTCTTTGGAAGAGAGGACGCTGTCATAGTAGGACTATAACTTATGTTCATTAGAGGGATCGGTGGTACTTAAGGAGTTAGATGTCACTACAAGGGCATAACGGTTATTGGCCCAACTGTACTTACGAGTGATCTGTGAAGGGTTGTCGCACTACTGATTGGCTAAGATGGACACATTATATATTTGTGGTATGGAGAGTTCAACTGTTGGTTTTAGTGGGGTGCCTAGCAGTTAACACATGGTGGATCCCGGGACTAAAGAGTTTAGTCAGTTATTCACGTACCATTGGAGCTTCGAGCTACAGGTCCATAAGGTCCCCTTGGTAGCTCAATGGATTCAGTTGAGGATTAGTTCTTGGTGTTGATTTGAAATGTTCAAATTGACAAGAGGTATTTTGATTATATGTGATATGATCGGTATGATGTATGAGATACATCTAGTGGAGGATTAATGTAAATGAGATTTACATTAAGTACCATGGAATAGAACAAGAATTATGATTTATATGTTTCATGAGATGAAATATTAAAACTATAGGTTATAAATATAGTATGATAAGTTGGTTATCATTTATATTTATAATAATATTAATTATTGGATAATTAAATCTTTTTTTCTGTAATATCCAATTGATTGGGAGGTTATTGGTGGTTCATGGTAACTGTGAGATAAAAGAAAAAATGTTTTCTTAATTTTAGTAAGTTTTGGCAAAAAAATGTTTTGAGATTTTCTCTTAGAAAAACATCTCGCAGAACTTGTCAAGTAAATACAAATTTTTTAAGCGACAGCTTAAGCGAGCTAAATGGTTGTGTAGTATTTTGTAGGCGACAGACACGGTACTAAGCGATGAGCTAAACGATTGCTTAGCTTTTGCTAAACAATTGGACATCGACCTATACGATAGGTTTCTGTCTTCTTCCACTTGCCCAATCGTGTACATAATTGTTCTTTCCTCCTTTGTCTGCCTTAAACCAAGTCCAAACAGAGCCCACCTTCTGGATTCTCAGACCGAGAATACCAAGGTAGTCTTCTTGGTGGTGTCATACTCAACTCGACGTTGTCGAGGTTCGTTGGAGGCCGTTTGTGTTGCTGGGGTGTTTGTGACTGAGGCGACCGCTGAGGACGAGTGTGTGGTGTTCGTGCTGTAGAGCGATCGTGTTGTTCGAGCATTCGAGGTTGCTGTATTTGAGCGTTTGTGAGCGAGGAGCATGGAGACGAGTCTACAAACGTTTGTAGCTTTCTCATTGTTCAGTTGTTGTTTCATGCTGTAATTTCTGTATTGATTGCATAACTGTTTGTTTGAGTTTATGACTGTAATTTGTAATGTTCATACATGATTGTAATTTGGAATGATCTTTTTTCTACTGCTCATGGAAATCTCGTGTTCGATTTCCTTCAGATAGTACATTCTCCCACTTGGTTGATCGTATAGTTCGATCGTTGCCTTCCTCCATCCCTCTACAAAATCCAACAGAGCCCACACCTCCTAGATTATCACTCAGAGAATACCAAGGTTGTCGAGTGGCGGTGTCTAAGGGGTTGCTTGTTCGTAGAGAAGATTGTTCGTGATCTAAGCGACAACGAGAGATTGACTAGACGATTGTAGCGACAGCGAGAGGTTGTTGTTCCAGTTCTTCACGAGAGTGAGAGATCTTCAGAAGAAACGTTCTTCAAAGGTAAGTCTCTCACTCCTTTTATATTTAATTATGAAAGCATGTTGTAATTTGTTAGAAGATGCATAACTGTTCTGTATATTTGTGAGTACTTTTAATCCTGTCACAATGGACTTGGAAAGATCTTGCTTATGCTCATGGGTTCTCTTGAATAAGAGTTCCTTCAAAAAAATATGTCACGTGTGATTTTCTTTAATGGTTTTTTTAATTAGGTGTAGAAAGAGCTACATGAAGATTAATATACGCTAGACTATACTTAATCATTGCACAAACCTGAATTATAATTCTTATGAAATAGTTTATAGTAGATACTAAATTATTGAGTTTTTTCCCTTAATAGGTTATAGAGTTTATATTGCACGAACTAATTATTCCATGTTAAAATTAATAAATTAAAGGAAGATTTTCAAAAATAGAAAAATAAAGGAAACTATTTACACAAAATAACAAAATTTAAATTTTTTTTATAGAGTTTGATAGAGGTCAATAGAAGTCTATCAGTATTTATTAGTGATGAAAATTGATAAAAGTCTATTGGTATTTTTTTTACTATTTCTATAAATAATTCGACATTTTCTTTATTTGTGAAAATTTTCTAAATAAATTGTTGCCAAACTACACACATTAAGACCACTTTGATAACCATTTTGTTCTTTTTGTTGTTTTTGAAAATTAAGTCTATGGACATTATTTCCCTCTCCAAATTTTTTTTCTTTGTTATCTACTTTTCGCCAATGGTTTAAAAAACCAAGCTAAATTTTGAGAACTAAAAAAATAATTTTCAAAAAGTTTTTTGTGTTTTTAAAATTTAGTTAAGAATTCAATATTATAATTAAGAAAGATGCAAATAATTGTATGAAATGTGCATGAAATAAGCTTAATTTTTAAAAACAAAAATAAAAAACTATGATCCCATTTGGTAACCAATTTTTTTTTTTTTGAAAATTAAGCCTATGTACATTACTTTTACCTCTAAATTTCATCTTTTGTTATCTACTTTTTAAACTAATAGTTTAAAAAACAAGTCAAATTTTAAAAACTAAAAAAAGTAACATTTAAAAAATTATTTTTACTTTTAGAATTTAACTAGGAATTCAATCATCGTTGATACAAATTATTATAAGAAATGGAAAAGAATTAAGCTTAATTTTGGAGAAAATGAAAACCAACAAATGAAATGATTAACAAAAGATGTAACAAACGGGTCTAGATTATTACTAACAGAATGTCACGTTTTTTTCTTAAATAATTAACAAAATTGATGTAAAATTTAAAAATTAAATAGGAATATATATGAAGCGTGGCCATGCGCAACAAATTGATCGCCCCTAATCTGGTCGGCGGTGGTCCACCGAACAGAAATCAGAAGAAATTATCGATCTTCTCTGGACTTTCGAGAAGGGAAAGGAATAATATTGTTGGTCGAGAAAAGGTTACCGTTCGCTCATGATCGTTCGTCCAAATCCAGTTGAAGACTGACCACACACAAACAAAAGAATTGGCGTTTCTTCTTTATTTGGGACATAAATAGAGCTTTCCCAAAAATTTCTGTATTCGATTTGTTTTTTGTTTCGATTGAAGCCTCTGGGAGGAGACAAGGATTTCTGTAGTTTTTTATTTAGTTGGAGGTGAAGATGGCAACAGTAGGACATGCCCGTCCGACCAGTTGGTTTAACCAGAAGATCGTCGATCCTCTCCTCCAAATCCTACAGAGGTTCTTCCTCTAACTGCGCATTTGAATTGTCAAATATATAATTTCTCTATTAGCAGGGAAGCTTGTTGGATAGGAATTCTGTTCTTCATTTGGTACAAATTTTGCATGGAATTTTTAATCTGAGGATCAGATATTGCTTGGCATTTTACAGCCTGTCTTTGATTGGAAGCATATTTGATTTTATTTTGAGTTTTTGTCTTCTAGGATGGAACGGAAGGCGTATCCCTAAGGGAAAGAATTAGAACTGCTGGTTTCAGTGATTTCAATAATTACTTTTTCCCTTCTGTTTTCATGGATTCTAGGAGTTGTTTTTGCCACCTCTTTTCTCAATAGGGCAAATGGTCCAAAGCTGTTCTCTTAATATCTGACGATAGACCTTGAAACAATTGCTAAAACCTTTATACTCCTCTTCATGGTTTTGTTGTTGAAGGGGCGCAGAGCCGAAGCAACTGGCATTCTCTGCAGCTCTAGGCATAACCCTGGGATTGTTTCCTATATGCGGTATATATTTCCTTTACAATGGAGAGAGTAATGCGCTCTGTTGCTCTTAAATTTAACTGCGTTATGTTAATCAAGATATGAAGTTTTTTAATGTGGTCAAGTTTATATTGAGGGTGGAAGGCTGAAGCTTTACTCTCTTTGTTGTTTCTGTATGTATTATTCCTTTGTCCATCATGGTTTCCCCGATCTTGGTTTGTTATTTGATTGGTGATAAAAGCATAGTAGTTTTTAAATCATCGGGTAAATATAAACATTTAAGCAGACATCAGCTTAAAACCAGTATGAAACATTTGAGACTGACGAGATATCAATCAGAAAAGGTGAGTATAATGTAGGTACTAGTGGGCATTACTATTATTTTTAGATAGAAACCAAAATAATATAGAATTCAAGGATAGATGGTATCAGGGTTATTGAAGAAGCTCCATTCATTCTCTTATTCTTTTTCTTGGTTATTTTTATTTGTCACTAAAGTAATTTTTTTACAGTAAGGACTTGTTAGAGATGTTAGGATAAATTTTTTGCTTCAGTCTATATGATTTGCTCTGGGTATATCTATGTTAAAGTAATGTGTGAAGTTTACGCCATTAATTTGATATTTTATCTTTCATTAACACAGGGGTCACTGTTTTCCTATGCGGGTTTGCAATTGCATTTCTTGGATCTCTTTGTCATGCTCCAACAGTGATGCTTGCTAACTTTATTGCTACTCCCATAGAATTAAGGTACTTGTATGCTTTCAGTACTTTACATCTCGATAAAAACAAACAATGGAGAGTTGGATCTTATCTTCGTATTCTGATGTGATGTGGTAATTCTTTTCCATAGGGAAAAGCACCTCATATAAATTAACTTTTTCATGTAACTTATATATGCCTGGATTTCTTTAGTCAGGGGCTTGACCATGTTTCATCCTTATTATCTTGATTGTTTTTTTTTCTCGAAAGTTTGGTGGTGCCTTTCTTGCGCTTTGGTGAAGCTATTTCCGGGGGAGCTCGTTTTCCATTTACACCTGATGCTTTTAAGAAAGTTTTTACTGGCCAAGCTTCGCATGAAGTACTATTGAGTATTGCTCACGTGGTAAGGTTTTTTCTACTTTCTTATATCAGTGCCGTGCATGCAGGCTTATCAATTATTATTGTTACTCTTTGGTTTTGCTCAGGGTTAGACATAAGATCTGATCACCTATTAGTTGCCGTTCTCAAGATCAAACACTTCAATGAATGAATTGAATTGGTTTAAGAAGCTAGACGGTTGTATTATAAAAGATCCGTTTTAGAGTGTTGATATCAGCTGGGTACAGAATAAGGAGGCCTTCTCAGGTTTTGTTGACACTAAATCTCCACTTTTCTAGGGAAAACTCATATTCATGTTTAGATCTCTTCAAGGAGAATTTGAGTATGGATTTTGAAAAATTTCTCTCAGTTAGAGGAGTTAGACTTCAGCTCTTTTGGTGCAAACATATTTACCAAAACTTAGTCGAACGAATAAATATATGGCAGAGTGTATTGTATAAGGAGAGAGAGAGAGAGAGGTTGGGGGGGAGAGGGCGGATATGTGCATATAGAAGGGAGGATCATGGTTCACATACGGAGGTTCAGGATTGCTTTGATGCAAGTACGAAAGTATGTATGGTCTCGAAGTGTTAGAAGAGGGTAGCAAGTAACACCTCTTACAGTCTTTAACTTCCTTGGAATACACATTAGAGTGAATGGACAAATCGTGTATTGAAATGAACGCTATCATAGTAGGAAGACAATAGATTTGTCAAGATGGACCCAGTGTATTGTTCATTTCACTCATTGGTATGGCATTCAACAATGGCAAAATGGAAAGATGCATGAACTTAGTTTCTTACCAATTGTCAATTTCTCCTCTCAGTCGCCCTCAAAACCTCAAACTGCTTGTTGTATTTTTATCATAGTCATTTGCGTTCTGTTTATTTCTTTTCCCCTTTTTCCTAGTAATCTTGTTCTAGGTTTGTACATGAACATCAGTCATCTTTATTTGCTAATTCTCCCCTTCATGTGATATATCTGCCATGTTAAGTAATCTTGAGAACCTAACCAACCATCCATTGTGTGTGACTACATCATACTGTGTCGTCAATTACATCAATTACCAAGTTTATATTTCACTATGGTTGTGCTGATTCTCAACATTTTCAGTTCTAATATGAGAATGTTAGTTTGTATATTGTCATTTTGCTCAGAGATTTTTGTTCTGATAGTCTCATTCATGGGTGCCTTAACAATTAATGACCCACCCCCACAAACAAATAAAATCTAACTACCTACTTACGTCAAAGCACACTAACGCATTTTGTATAGTATCACATTAGGGATGTCTCTTCTATCGTAGCTCTAATCCAATGACTATGTCTATCGCGATTTAAATTTTTCTCATGCTTTGTTGTGCTTTTGCCATGGAATATTGGTATGGGGTGGGAAAAAATGAAAATCACGATAGGCATGGCTATGGGTGTAGGGCTGTGAAAGAAAAGACATTCGTAACACGATACTATTTAAAATGCAATAAATGCTCGTTAACATAAGTAGAAGGTTAGATTTAATTTATTTATGGGTGCGAGTCATTAATCATTTAAGGGGTTGAAAATGGATCATCCGTACAAAAATCTCTTTTGCTTAGTTGCTTTATTCACATCAATAAACTGGATGAAAGTTTTGTACCAATATTGGCAGTTGTTGGGATGGCTTGTTGCTGCACCCTTTATTCTGGGCGTTGGATATTTCTTATTTTTACCATGTTTCAAGATTTTGGTCCGCAAGTTCGGCACGGTTGCTTCAAGCCCTAAGAAGTTGCCTCATTCGCACTCAGAAATCAAACTGAAGGTGAGAGATGTCTGATTTAAGGATCCCAGTCTCCCAGAAATGGTGCATTTCCTGGAAACTTGGTGCATTAACATGGTAACCTTCCTTTGCATGTATCACTAAGGCGTTACTGTGCTCGGTCGATGCCCGTTATCTGTTTTCAGTTGCTTCGCTTTGTAATATTATGAATAGAGTCTTCTGGATATCAAAATATCATAAAAGCTGGGCTGGCTACTATTACAGAATGAAACTGATGCAAGGATATTATTCTATTCATTGCATTATTGCATTGAATATGTAACCTACTTTCACCAATAAACCTTTGAAATGTCAAGTTCTGAAATTGAAGGGCGAAAATGAAATTTAATTTTATACAAACTTGAAATGGACCACAACGGTAATGTTTCCTTTTCAACATCCTAATGGTGTTTGGTGGTACGTCAAAGAAAATGCTTTAAATTTTTTTAGAGATTTTTTAATCCCTTTTTCCATTTTGACTTGACGTTTGAGATGGTTCCGCTCCGATTAGAAAAGTCAAATTCGGCTCAACTCTCCACTCTCAAGCTATTTATTTATTTTTCTTTTTAGAAGGCGTTTTTATTACGTAATTAAACATTGTAAAAAAAAACTTTAAAATATTTTTGTACATATATTTGGGTGGAAAATATAGGCTGAACGTAACTGAATCATCTGGACAATATGTATGTATTATGCGTATAAAGATTGTGTTTTTGTTCCGGTGTATCTTTTTCACAATGGTTTAACTGAAAATGTTGATCTGACAATGTCATAATATGTCGTTTTTAAGGAGTAATATTACATTATATATACAATTTATGATGTAATATTTATCTATTTATCAATTAAATGTCAAAAAAAAACCCAAAATATTTATAATTCAAAATATTTATACATATAACAAAATTTTATAGATTACAATAGACTATTATTTGTGTCTATTTGATAATAGTCTATGACAGTTTATCGTAGATAGATTATTGTATTTTGCTATTATTTGTAAATGTTTTGATTCATTTTCCAATATTTGAAAATAATCCTTGTATAAATATAAATAATACATATCTCAAGATAATGTATCAATTTCAAATGTTTTAGTCATGTCCATCTTATAATTTATAACTAAAGAAAATATTTTTAATGAATTATGTGTAAATATTTTCAACGGTTTTGTCATTTAAAAAAAAATCTATTTATAATAAGAATATATTCTTAATTCGGTGAGATTTTTTTTCCCCATAATGATTTAACTGAAATTGTTGATTTGGCAAAAATTCCCACGGAGTTGAGTCCACGCCTCGAAATCCCCAATTTGACCAGGGATGGGGGTCAAACTAGGGATTCTAACCAGGTCCTCGGTCGGGGACGGGAATGTATCCCTGCCCCGTCCCCGATTTTTTTTTTATTTTTCAATATATATATATAACGGGGATGGGCCCTCACAGGGACCCGTTTTCCTGGTGGGGAATCCTCGTCCCCATCCCTGCCCTCAATTGGCGGGGAAGGGAGAAATACCCTTGCGGGGACGGAGATGGGGAGTCCCCCCGCCCCGTTCCGACCTATTGCCAACCCTAGATTTGACGATGATATTAAATGATAAATTAGGAATTGGTTAATCAAAACTACAATTTACACAATATGTCTAACTATTTAACATATACATAGAGTATGTTTGGTTTAGCTTTTCAAGTATTTAATTTTAAAATTAAATCATAGAAAAAGTTGAAGTGATTGACAACTTCTCAAAATAGCTTTTGCAACACCTTAAAAGTGTATTTTAAATAATTTTTCTGAAAAGAGTTTAATTAAAAATGATTTAATTGAGAAGCATTTTTTTTTGTTTCTCTAGTCAATTCAAAGAGACATTAAGTTGATTCAATTAAGATATATGTAGTCTTTCTCAAGATCCAAAAAAGAAAAACATATGAGAGTCAATCTAGTAACAATTTAATATGAACATAATTTCATCCATCAAAAGTTATCCAAAATAATTGTGAACTAACAAAAGGTTAGACATTTGAATAATATATATTATTTAGTTTGAGAAGTTTATGCTAATCTAATAGATTTCATAAATTTTAAGTCCGTGAATATAATTAATTTGAAAATAGAGGCACTTTTATCATTGTGCCCTTCTTCCTTTCGAAGGAAACACAATAATTCTTTCTTTGTTCTTATATTGAATCAAAAGCAAGCTATAAACGTCACATTTTGAACACATATTGATTCTGCATAAATTAATTAAGAATTAATTAAAAAAAATTACAAAGACATAGATGCGATGATTAAGAACATACGAAATGCTAATACAAAGGTGTACGTATTTCCATATTCCCTCAAAAAAAGAAAAATCCTCACCGATTTCCCCCTTCACTCCAAGTCTTCCGGTCAGTGGGCAAGTCAAAAATGAAAAGCCTACCGATTTGTCCAAATTCGAAACCTTTTCTTCGTAATTTCCTCTCCGGTGTCGTTCCCGTCCATTATCTCTCAGATTCTGAATGATTCGAAGGCCTAATTTGGTGATTGTTCATAGAATTTTCTCGCGATCTCTCTATTTTGGGGGCGGAAATTTGGTTGAACTTGAGGTGATTGTTCTATTTTGCATTTTTTTATTTTTACTTGGGGCGTTTTCAATTCGGGATTTTGATGGTCTGGCAGTTTGTTTATGTCATCTGGAACTGAACTTACTCAATCGCTGACTACTTACTGGACTTTATTTTTTTTGTTTAATTTGATTATTTGCTATTTTGGTCGGTTTCTGTTTATCTCTTCAATTTGATTTTTGTTTTGTTTCTTATTTAGAACTGTTAATGTATTTGAAGACGATCTGTTGAATCGATTATGCTCAACTTGTTTTCTATGTGTTAATCTTCTAATGGCAGAATATTCAACCTAGCGGAGTAAGCTGGTTTCTTCTGAATTCGTAACAAAAAGGAAAAGTCTATCGATTTTTCCCCTATTGCTTTAGATCTGTAACCGATAATTTACTTGCAATTTGTTTGGGTTTTGGAAGAATTCGCCAAAATTACTTGCAATTTTGTCACTTGAAGATCCAGACTGATGGACATCACATACTTTAAAATGAAAGGTGGATAGTAAATGGGTGTTTGCTTAGCTTAGCCTTGATTTCTAGGAGTTGTTTCTGTGTGCTGCTGAATTTGCTGGTAATCTTCCATCCTTCAAATGGATCCAAGTCAGAGCAAAATTTACTACTGTTCTGTTTCAAGGGGCGAACGTATGCTCTATGTGTATAGTAGTGGTGACCAGGAGATTGAGAATTTAGCTGATTTATGCTTGAAAAGTGCCCCTCCTTATCACAAGTGGTATTTTGAAACGTTGGGTAAAAAAACGTTTGGGTTCTTGATGAAAGAAGGGTATATTTATTTTGCAATTGCTGATGAAGTTATAGGTAATCAGGCTCTTCTCCAGTTTCTAGAGCAGTTAAGAGATGAATTCAAAAGGGTAGCAAAGAAAGGTTCACGAGGGAGTTTCTCAAGTATGAACTCCATTAGTCTGCAAGAACAGCTAGTGCCTGTAATTTGTAAGTTAATCACCTCATTGGAGAATGTCTCCCACAATAGTAAGGATTGGATGGCTGAAACTCCCTCCTCAAACAATGGTCTATCTCCATCTCCGAGTAATGTGAATGGCCAAGTGGACATTTTGGCTTCCACGAAAGCCCCTCTGCTCGGGAAATCGAACAAACCAGAGAAGAAAAAGGGAAAGGATCATGTGGTAACGATGAGAGGTATTGAGATGGAGGAGCATAGAAAATCTACAGATAGAGGTTTGAAGATTGATTCAGTCTCTTTGGAATCCAGTAATCAGGGTGGATCGGGGTCTTCAATTCCGGTGCAGAAAGACAGTAATCCATTGAGGAGATCAAACTCTCAAAGCATCCGTAGAAGATGGTGGCGTCATGTGAGGATCGCGCTTGCTGTTGATGCTGTTGTATGTCTGATATTGTTTGTCATTTGGTTGATTGTCTGCAATGGTGTTTCTTGTGTTCGCTGAGAGTTTTATCTTTTTGTATATGGAACTTGAAAGATGAAATGGGGGAGATTAGAAAGGGTCAAGGGAGATATGTTAATGAGGTTAAAGTGTTTCTGAAGGGCCTTGACTGAGTTCACACTTCTGAAAAGTTGACAGCAGAATAAAAAAAGTTGTAAGTATATGCATACGAATTGTTAATAGGTATGATTATTCATATACTTATTGCTATTATATTTTAGGCTCTCACTTCTGCGGATTTCTTCAACTTAATAGTTACTTTTGCTGCGATATCTGTTTTGGGTTCTCAATTGATAATGATATTTCACTTGTTAATAACACTGTTCTCCCACCTATTCTTAATGTAATGTATACTTGTTTTCAGCTCAAACATGTGGGGATTTGTAGTATTGGTCTTGTTTGGGAAAGGATGTTTTATCTACTATGAGTTCACATTATTTTTTTAGACAAAAAAATTTTGCCCTTGCGGGGATGGAGCGACAGAAAGTTCACTAATTACTTAGTTGGCAGATCTCTTATCCAAAGAGGATCTGGATTTTCCAATGGATTTGCATTTTTGTTCATCGATTTTGTCCGGATCCTTCTCTTCTTCTGAAAAAAATGGACTTTGAAGTTTGATATTATTAATCATTACTAATTATTATAACAAATATAGAAACTATCTTAAATTGAGTTTTTCAAACAACTAACTTTTTTCCTCGAGTATTCTTGATCCATGTTCGTTCTAATGCGAGGTTAGAGACTAATAAATTTTTTTAATTTTTATATGTAATTACTTGTTCATAGATATGTGTATATATAGGGATCAGTATGATAAATGGAAAAATCAAACTGATCGATCGAACTGAAGTCGACTGATCGAAGAAGGAGAGGGGCTGATCAATGTCGGTTTGGAAAATTTTAAAAAAAAAAAATTAAAGAATAAAATCGACCAAACCGATCAACTTTTACTCTTCAATGGTCGAGGTCGATTTGAACATTTACTAAACTAACCATTATTGGTTCAGTGGCAGTTTGGTTGGAAAATCGACTCCGATCAACTAATGGTGGTAGATCGAATAGATACATCATACCTTGTCTATGTGAGCGAGAAATGTAGAGATGATCTAAATAACTTTTTTTCTCTTTAAAAAACTTCTACTATTTTTTTTAGTTCAATTGTATAAATAACTTATCATATTGTATTTTGATTACTTTTCTCGAATTACGACCCAAAAGCTCAAGTTGATAGGTGAAGTTAAATTTAATAATATATCACCTAATACCTTACTTGTGGACTTGAAATATGAAAAAGGTCCGACAAGTGGAGATGAATATTAATCGAGGAGGAATTAACATTGCAGGAGTTTGAATACAAGACATCCTTAACCAATTTGCTCTGATACCATCTTAAATCACTGATTGAAGCTAGTGGGTAAAGACAAATTTAATTATATGTCACTAACACTCGCCATCTCTTGTGGGCTTGAAATATGAAGAAGGCCCAACAAATGGAAATCAATATTAAATATGGATGAAAAAACATTACAAAACAAAAGGATCTTCAACCAATCTGCTCTGATACCATCTTAGATCATCACCAATTGACCAAAAAATTTAAAGGAAATTATTTTAAATGACAAAACTACTAAAATATTTACAACTAATAGCAAAATTTCACATTATATCGCGGTCTATCATAGATAGACTATGATATTTTGTTATTATTTATAAATATTTTGATTCATTTTTTTATATTTGAAAACAACCCAAAGCTTAAGCTATTTTGTATTTATTTAATAATGTGTATTCAGACGAAAGTTTCTCAATTATTAGTTATCTTTTTAAATGCAATTATCAGTTGATGTTATGGTGTATAGCTTCAAGAATTCAACGGTACTTTTTTTTATTTTTTATTAATGAATAGGAATGTAGGCATAAAGGCCTATTTACATACAAAAAGTGATCGATCACTTAGGTAGCCGGTCATCTTAAGAGAAGTAATCGGATAAAGAAGGTAAGAACAACTTATTTTACCGCCGATTTTTTTTTTTTACATATGGTTGTTGTCTCTAAATTACAAATGATTTAATATTTACATCAGCTAAAATTCAACTAAAACTATTCGACTATTCCTACACATTAGTTCTACCCACCCGAGAGGAACAAACTCATCATTGAGTTAGGTTAGGTGAGTTCAAATTCATCTAGAGGATGATTCTGATATATGTTTGAAATATTAAATGTTGAGCTAATTTTCATTGTTAGTGGAAGTTCTATGCGGTATGCATTGGAACCCAATTTCTCTAGTATAAGAAGAGGGCCTATCTTCTTGTTGGTGAGTTTGGAATGTTGTTATGTAGGCAGTCTAGTTTTCTTCAAATGTACAATGACCAATTCTCCTATTTTGACGTCAATAGGTCTTATATGTTCATCAGCTTTAGGTTTGTAATCAACCGTAGATTTCTTTAAATGTTGGTGAATCTCTTCATGTATTTTCTTCACTCGTTCGGCCATGATATTTGCTTTGGCACTTAGATCAATTGAAATAGCAAGATTTAAAGTCAATCTCGGGACTTTAGTGTAGACAATTTCGAAGGAACATTCTCGGTGGAATGGTTGACCATATTATTGAAAGCAAATTTTGCGTGAGAGATCTTATTGACGGAGTTTATCTCCACTTAAACAATGTAGGAGGTTACCAAGTGTGCAATTAGTAGCTTCTGTTTGTTCTGAAGGATCTCTACCGAAGATTTTCATGAGTGCATTCGGATCGCTCCAATTTCATAGTGACCGAAATATACAATATACATTCAAACTACAGTTATGCAAACGAACAGTCAATTAAAGGCATGCTTTGAACAAAAATAAACGAGGAGAGAGTTCCCATACCAGTTGAAGACATTCTTCAAACTTCGAAACTCAATGCATTGGAAGCCTCTACCCGATCAACCAACGCCCGAACAACCGTACGAACACGAACGCCGTGGGGACGACACCACCAGAAAAGAGCCCCATGTATTCTCGAAGTGAGAATCCAAAGCGTGGTCTTTGGTGAATTTGGTAGAGGAAGGAGGACAAACAAATCGTATAGGCGATAAGCAAGTAGGAGGGAAAAAGATGCTATCGTACAACACGATGCTTATCGTGTAGGAGAAACTACACAATCGTGTAGATTTTATTGAACGATCATTTAGGAAATGGTATACGATCGTTTAGCAAACTCGGCACACTATACGATCGTTTAGGGAAGCTATCCAATCATGTAGGAACTAGCATGCGATCGTTTAGACACGAGGTGGATGATCGTTTAAGCACAGAGCAACTATCGTATAGGCTCTTGAAATACTTAAGCAATCGATTACTTTTCACCAACACACTCTTTCTATTTCTTTTTGGACAACCATTCAAAATGAAAACTATTTTCATTCTAATTCATTGGTTACAATAACCGACACTGCCCTACTAATGCACGTCTGAACGTGAAAATTGGCTTAATTATCATATAATTAACCAATTAATTAATAATAAATATAATCATATTATATTTTTATCTTATAGTTTGATATCACATATCTACTATAGTATTTTCTCCTCTACTTGATATAAATATTTATATCTAATTTCCTCCAAAATAATGTATCTCATACATTTAGCCAATTATATCATATATAATTAACCAGTCCAGTTATATCATATATAATCAAACTTCCTCATGTCAATTTGAATATTTCAAATTAATCCAAACATTGATTCTCGACTTTATCCAAGCTACCCAGGAGACCTAATGGACCTGTGGCTAGAAGCACCAACGGTTCGTGAATAGCTGACTAAATTCTTTAGCCATAAGGTCCACCATCCATTAACTGTCAGGCATTCCACAAAAGACAAGCAGCTGAACTCTTCTTACCACAAATATATTTCTATGTCCATCGGATATAACCAATCATGAGTACGATGACCCTTCACAGATGCTCGTAAGTACAATTGGACCAAATTATCGTTTTGCCCCTATAGTTATATCTCACTCCTTAAGTACCATTGATTCCTCTGATTAACAATACAACGTAGTCCAACTATGTGAACACCTCTCGGGCCAAGAGAAGATGTGTGACACCACATCGTTCAAGCCCTGGAATCAGCCCTTAAGGGATCTATCTATCTACTTACCCTTGACTCGGGGAAGGAGTGAATTTCATCTTGTGTAGCTGAGTTCCCAGCTCCCAAATCAGACAAATCCCTAAAATGGTAGGTTTGAATCGGCGACCTGGCCACTCGCACCCATACAAATCAAAGGACCTCCCTCAATGGTAAGAGTTCCCAACTCACTCAGGATTGAGGTCATGTTACCTATGGTCATCCTAATGAAATGAAGTCTCTGTCATGAACGGTGTTATATAACGAGATGTTAATACTTCATGGTCAGGTCTTATACAAACTCTTTGTATAGGACGTCCTCGCTCGCATGTCCCCAACACGAATGATCAGGATCAAACCATCTGTGACAAATCACAACACTCGTGACCATTCCACAAAGCAGGCCGTATCCGTAGCGTTACCAGGATAAGATTTCCCTCCTATATCCATATACTACAGACCATTTTGGTTATCACTCAAGACATGATCCAGTTTTATGTCACCACATACATGCTTAAGTCACATACAGATAACCAGGGATTTTATGTTTATTGGTTTGTGGTAAAGCAAATAAAACAAGCAACTGAGCAAAATACAAAATGTGAAGTAAATATCATATATTATACAACACAAGCGTTCGTACAATCTGTTTACAAACTACAGGACACGAGACTTTAAGGCATCAACCCCAACAATCTCCCACTTGTCCTAAAGTGAAGTGGGGTGTACAATAAACTAGGGCATAAAAGCCCAGTATAAGAAAAATCTCCCAGTTTCCCTAGTCTAGCTGCTGGCGATCCTATAGACCCATGCTCCGTAGGTGACCCTCAAACCCTATAGCCGCGAGAGCCTTCGTAAACGAGTTAGCAACATTAAAATGGCCTGGGTTAGACTGATTTGTCTCATATCCTCAACCTCTTGAGGCATTTTAGGACACACGTCCTTAGAAAAAGTGACTCCATGACTGAATTGCAGTAAGCCCTTCTTGGAGTCCTGCATCAAGTACTTGAGCAACATCTTGTCAATGTACGATGCCTGAGACAGTGCTAGCACTTTGTTCTTACGATCCCGAAAGATCTGTATACCTAGAAAAAATTGAGCCTCTCCCAAATCTTTCATTTGGAATTGAGTCGCTAGCCAGTTCTTAAGTGTAGTCAGTAGACCTACATCATTCCCAATGAGTAGGATATCGTCTACGTACAACACTAAGAAGACTACTGAAGTGTTGATGATCTTCTTGTAAACACAAGGTTCATCAACGTTATGGTCAAAACCATATGACTTGATCGCAGTATCAAATCGTATGTTCCAAGATTGAGACGTCTGTTTCAGTCCATAAATGGACCGATTCAATTTGCTAGGGGTGATCCTTCAAACCGCAAAACTGAACCGAACCGAACCGAACCGAAAACTCAGTGAAATAAAAAAATGCGGTTCGATCTGGTTTGAAGAAATTTTGAAACCGAATTAATTCGGTCTGGTTCGGTTTCACTTTTGAAAATCGAATTTGAAACCGAACCGAACCGTTTTTAACTAATATATATATTTATTTAAAAAAGAGTAAAATTGAATTAAAAACCGTACCGCTTTTAATTTAAAGAACAAAACCGAATTTAAAACTGAATCGAACTGTTTTTAATTAAAAAAGAATATAACATGGATTTTTTAAAAATGCCAAAATCTAATTTGAAACCGAATCGAACCGCACGGTTTGAACCAATAAATCGATTCGGTTTGATTTCATATTTTAAAAAATATAACCGAACCGAACCGAACCATTTCCACCTCTACAGTTTGCAAACCTTTTGCTCTTAACCTTGGGCTATGAATCCCTCAGGTTGTACCATATAAATGGTCTCCTCAAGATTGCCATTCAAAAAGGTCGTCTTGACGTCCATTTTTCAGATCTCATAATTATAATAAGCTGCAATGGACAAAAGGATGCAGATCAACTTTAACATGGCAACAGGCGAGAAAGTCTCCTCATAGCCGACTCCCTCTACCTGGGTATAACCCTTTGCCACAAGTCGAGCCTTGAAGGTTTGTACCTTCCCATCAGCACCTCGTTTGCGCTTGTAGATCCATTTACAACCTATAGGTCGAACCCCATCAGACTGATCTACAAGATCCCATATTGAGTTGAAGTACATCGACTCCATCTTGAGATCCATGGTCTTGACCCATTCATCCTGGTCCACATCCTCCATTGCCTTCTGATAAGAAAACGGATCCTCAACGTCGCCATCTTCTACCATAGTAAGGGTTTTTGTGAAACCCAGATAGTGAACAGGTGGGTTCACAACCTTCCCACTACGTCGAGGTTCCCTCCACGCTTGAGGTGGAACTGACCTATTGGATGAACTCCCATCAACAACTCTTGTTGATGTAGTAGGCTCTTCAACAACTTTTGTTGAAGTTTCAGTAGTTTCATTGGAAAGCTCACGCAACACGACTTTGCTTCGTGGACTGTTCTCCTTTATATGATCTCCTCTAGAAATGTAGCATTTGTTGAAATAAATACCCTATTTTCCATTGGATCATAAAAATAACCCCCTCGTGTACCTTTGGGGTATCCTATAAAGAGGCACAACCTCGATCGTGGTTCCAACTTCTTGGGATTAGCTTCAAGCACGTGTGCAGGGCAACCCCAAATGCGGAAGTCACGTAAACTAGCTTTACGCCCGTTCCACAACTCCAAAGGTATTCTTGCAACACTCTTGGATGGAACACAGTTGAGTATGTATACTGCAGTCTCCACTGCGAAACCCCAAAACGAGTCCAGTAAGGAAGCGTAACTCATCATCGAGCGAACCATGTCTAACAAGGTCCTATTTCTCCTCACCGCTACACCATTTTGCTGAGGTGTACCCGACACAGAGTTGGAAAACGATTCCATGTTCAATCAAATAGTCTTAGAATGTCGAGTCCAAAAACTCTCCACCTCGATCTGATCGAAGTGTTTTAATCCGTCTATCCAATTCGTTTTCAACTTCAACCTTGAACTCTTTGAACTTTTCAAGGGATTCAGACTTTCGTTGCATAAGATAAACATACCCGTACTTGGAGTAATCATTGGTAAAACTGAAAAAATACTCATAGCCACCTCGGGCTCGCACATTCATAGGACCATAAAGGTTAGAATGTACTAACTCAAGAGGCTCCTTGGCTCTATAACCTTTTCCTGTAAAAGGTCGTTTAGTCATCTTACCCTCAAGGCAAGATTCACACACTGGTAAAGAATTTTCTTCTAACTCACTTAGAAGTCCATTCTTCACCAATCTCTCAATCCTATTGAGATTGATGTGCCTAAACGAAGATGTCAAAGTTGGGCATTTTCTTTTGGAGAAATTCGTCGACTTTTTGATTGAGTTACGACAGTTCTGAACAATTCAGTATTATGGAGGGAATTAATGGCTAACGGCTTTAGCACATATAAATTCGATTTCAGATTTGCTGTGCAAATAAAAACACCATCTTTATGAATAAGCATTTTATCCACATTAAAAGAGGTAGTATATTTACATTCAATAAATACTTTACAGAAATGAGTTTCCTTTTTAGTTCAGGAATAATATATACATCATTTAAAAAAAAAAAGAAACCTATTCTGTAAAGCTAACTGGAGTCCTCCCATTGTCATAGCTGAGACGATGTGCCCAGTGCCTACTCGCATCGTCATGTCACCAGCCTCCAGCTGTCGCCAAGATCTAATCCTCCTAAAAAAAGAACAAACATGGTTAGTGGCGCCTGAATCAATTATCCAAGCAGAATCATCATTCTCCACTAAACAAGTTTTAAGAACAAGTAAATCACATTTACCTTTATTGGCCTTGGCCTTAGCCTTGGCACCTTTCTTCTCTTTCAGATACCGAGGACAGTTCCTCTTCCAATGTCCATCTTGGTTGCAGTGGAAACATTTTCCCTTAGCGACCTATGGATGCCTCCTTGGGGCGATAGGCGGTGGGTTAGCAGGTGCCTTCCCTTTTCCCTTACCACCTTTTTTCTTCTTCCCTTTTGCAGAGTTAGAAGTAGAAGGTGCAAACTTCGTTCCTAAGGTCGAACCTCTATGGAACATCCTGAAGGATGAAGCAACATTTGCCTCACCCTTGTTCCTCTCCTTACTTTTCAGTAAAGATTGGTAGGTCTGTAACTCGTTGAGGAGAGTTGTAAGGTTATATTTCACTTTGTTAAGAATCATATTGCTAACAAAGTGCAGGAAGCTCTCAGGCAAAGAATGCAGGATTATGCTAACCTGGCTGCCCTCATCGATGGTAGACCTATGAAACTCCGCCACATTAAAGTGGACCATCATGTTAAGCACATGTTCACGAATAGAGGTGCCTTCTTCCATTTTGGAGTTGCATATGTATTTAAGAGACTCATGCATAAGTTATCCAGACAGTTGTCTAAACATCCCCTGCAAGGACTCCATGATCTCACGCGCTGAGACCATAGGCTCATGTTTCTTGGCCAAGACTTCAGAAAGACTTGTCAAGATGTAGGCTCGGGCTTTCTCATTCACCCTTGTCCATCGCTCATATGCCTCCCAAACATTTCGAGCGGTATTAGGAGCTGGAATAGGAGGACAAGCCTCCGTGAGAGCGAACATGAGATCCTCGATGATCAAGATGGTCGTGATCATGTGTTTTCATGTTACGAAATTATCGCCAGTAAATTTTTCAGCACTTAATAATGCCAACGTGGCTGTTGCCATTTTGAAAAAGTTGCTGAAAATACGAACAAAAGTTTGTTAGATTTTCCTAAATCACTTTGAAACCAATCAATTTTGCAAAATAGTTTCAAGTACCCTAAGTTATAGACTTCTATTTTGAAATGATGCCTTAGTGAGGCAGGACAAACGTCACCGATGGTGTGATCAGTTGCCCTTTCGCTGGGATGAGACATTCTCAACCATTAGGCAGAACCAACTCTTGGAACTGAACCTAATAGCCACCATTTTTCAGTCAAGAACTGTTAAACTTTAACAATTCCATGTAAGTGTGACCCCTCGCTTTCGGTGCCAGAGTCCCGCCCTAATGAGCCCACCGCAGGGAAGAAGCAGATTAGGACAAAAGACTAAATTACCTTATCCTTTTACAGGAGATCAAATAAAGAAACATGCAAAACTACCATCCTTTAGGGGGACACTCCCAAGGTGCCTCGAGGTGATATGCAGTAACTTTATTCAACCTAACGAGGGAGACCAAGCGATATGCTATCGCACTTCTTCCTCCCACTTACTATGAACACTCTCTCCATCCACCTTAATATTGACCTATCCAAACACCATCCGCTAAGGGGACACACCAAAGGTGCTGCGAGGCCGAGGGTAGATCTCATGGTGTGGACTATTTAGGAGAAATGTGAAAGGTTTAAGTGAAGCATCTCATGCCTCAAGTACCACCCACTGAATGTTCTACCTAAGGGTTCATTAATCTAGATAATCCGACTACTGATTTTAGTCTAAGTCGTCTTTTTAAATTCTGCTCATAAACAACGTTTATCTATGAAATATGAATAAGTTCAAATAGTCACATTTAAACACTTTAATGGATTGTTCTTAACTTGCATGCATGCATCAAATCTATCTAATTCACCATTCTAGGTAAGTTCCCAAGTAGGGGTGTTACGTTTCCATCAACTTAAATACCCTAGCCTAGACAGAACTCGCCTTAGACAAAAGGTCCCTTATAGATAGATTTGCTACACTTTAACCTTTTATTAGTCAATTTAATCCTATTAAACTAATTAAAAGATTAAAGCCTTAGGGTTGTTAATCATATTAGAACCGTGATCTTAGGTCTATGTGATCAAAGTTTTAAACACTTTAAAACCATGAATTAAACCTAAGTGAGCATGCATGTCTTTCTTATTTCTTTTAGTTCCAATTTCTCTTTAACTTTTAAAAAGAAACAACTAAAACCATTGCGCACAACGAGGTGTTTATAACATTTATAAAGTAACCTATGTGTCATGTTTCATGCAATTTCCGGTCATTACTATATATAACTTTTATATAACGCGTAACAACCAAGCAAACATGTTATCATTCACCCTTATACTATAGTAATTATAATATAAAGATGATGCATGTCAATACTTTTTATGCATGCATAAATATAACTCTTATATTATATGATGCATGAGCATGTTCTTACATAATTAAAACCATGCTTCTCTAAATTATAACAATTACAATAAAGAGATGACGCATGACCATTGCATAACCTAAGGTGGGATTTACTATATGTGCATACCATATGACATATAAAAAACATACATCGCATGTAATAAATAAAGGATTAATGGACTGGGATGCGCCTTTACAAAAATCGGAATGAAATAACCCATCTATTACATTTTTCACAGGCGAACCAGGTCTTAAACTGCCAGGAGGACTCCATCGTATCGTAAACGTCGTAGGTAGACGATCATCCATCGCGCACTAGACGATAGAAGCATAAATAAATGACCGTGTAGACGAAAACGAGGCTGCGAAGCCTGATCGTCGATGTGATCGCTTAGCATGACAACAGGTAAACGATTTACCTTGCGTTATTAAGCGATCGCTTAGTTAGTTACTAAGCGATGAAGATTGCTAACCTAAATGATCGTCCAGTGCGCGCGCACATTAAACGATACGCTAGCATATGATCGTCTACATGAGCCGATACTCTGCGATCGCATACCCGATCGTCAATACGATACGATCAACTTTTGATCGCATACCCCATTGTTTAACCGATGCGTTCAACAGCGATCGCGTACTTCATCGTCTTTACGATGCGATCAACGGCGATCGCATACCACATCTTCTACACGATGCGATCAACCCTAGATCACCTCCTTCCTCGAAGAACCACAACCTTTGCACCGATCTTCTTCTTCAAACGACTCAAAACTTAAAACAAACTTTGAATACAGACTCGATAACAATTATTAATGCCAAAAAATGCAGGGGCCTTTACAAACAACCGCAAATGTAAAAAGATGTAAATCAAACCGACCACGAAAACATCCATTAATCTCACACATCCAATTATATGTGATATAATTGATATGATTTTGGGTTAGTTTGAAGTGTTCAAATTAACAAGAGGAAATTCAATTATATGTGATATAATGATATGCTGTATAAGATACATTAATTGGAGGAATTAATATAAATATGATTTATATTAAGTACTATAAAATAGAAAAAGAATTATGGTTTATATGTTTCATATGATGAAAAATTAAAACTATAGGCTATAAATATAATATGATAAGTTGGTTATCAAATTTATTTATAATATATTAATTATATGATAATTAATTCTTTTCCTCTTATAATCAATTTGAGTGGGAGGTTATTGGAAGTTTTATGGTAACCGTGAGATAAAAGGAAATTTTTTTCTAAAATTAGTAGTTGATTCATTCGGATAATTCTCACGGAAAAATGCTATCAAGTAAAAAGAGTTTTTACTAAGCGATAGCCGTTTAGAGCATACACGATCATTAAGAATTGACTATACGATAGTTACTCGTTGATCGTTGCTACACGATCAAGTAGCAAAGTGTTGGGTTTTATGTCTTAAAAGTCATAGTTTATAAACAATAGAACTTATTCTGAAAATTCAATAAGGTGTTATTGAATAGATGTTTTGCTTATTAGAAATCCAATAAACCTAAAAGTCTCTTGACTATTACACGAGTACTTGAACTTTATTTGGAGATATAAAAGTGGATCAGGTTCGAGTAAATAGTCAAAATGATCTATAGTATATGAATAAGGTTAGGTTCCTTATTCTGGTAACACTATTGGATGCAGCCTGCTTTGTAGTCGTTACAAAGAGTTGTAAAGTGCTACAAACGAAGTGATCCAAATTCGTTCATGTTATGACATGAGAAGTGGGGGTGTTCCTGTGTAAAAGGGTTTGTATAAGATCAGACCACAAAATTAGTCACTCTTACTTTATAACATTGTTTACTGTTTAAGACTAACTATTTCCAAGTGATGACCTAGGTAACTTGACCTTAATCCTGAGCTAACTATGAACTCCTATTTATTCAGGATTATTCTTATATCTGCATAAGTGAGGGTTGGCTCAACAGTGCTGGCTCGATAACCTCCCATTTCAGGAGTAAGACCGGAAAGATAGTTGGAGACATAGGGGTGCAAGATGGAATTCACTCCTACCCGCTGTTAGGGATAGTAGAGAGGTTGTTCTCTTAAGTGCTGATTCTGGGTCTTGAACAAGGGGCCCCACCCTCTCACTGGCTCGAAAGGGACTCAAATTTTTTATTGGATCACAAATCAATTGTTCATTAGAGGATCAGTGGGACTTAAGAAACAAGGTAATTTCGGGGGTAAAACAGAGATTTGACCCAGCCGTTGTTACGAACAACTTGTGAAGGGTTAACTTACTAATCATGGTTATATCGAGTGGATATATTATATCTACAGTGAGGGGAGTTCAACTATGGGTTTTAGTGGAGTGACCCATTAGTTAATGAATGGAGGTTAGTTCGGTCTACGAGTTTAGCCGATTAATCTCGGAATGTTGGAGCTCATGATCTGTAGGTCCGCGAGGTCCCCCTACTAGCTCGTAAATGGGTTAGCTCTAGAGTAGGGTGATAAGTTAATTTGAAACGCTCAAATTAGAATTAAAGGAATTGGTAATTATATGAGATATAATTACATGTTTAATTTTGAGAATTAAACGGAATTGGAGAATTAATATTTAAATATGATTTAAATATATGAAGGTGGATTTGTGTAAAATTAATTTAATATTGTGTATTAAATTAATTAGAATTGTTTAAATTGTTTAAAGAATTATTTATTAATTTTATTAGAAAAATTAATTTACAAAATTAATAGTTTTTTATTTTTGAAATCAAATTTTTTTTTTCTAAACTCAAATTTGGAATTTGTAAATTGAAAAATACACAAAATGGGAAATCGGTTTTTTCCATCATCATCTTCAAGTAGCTCACCCATAACCCACCATCTTTAAGCTTCAATTACTCCAAGTATGAGCTGCATCTCATGCAGCCATTCTCATTGCATGATGGTCTGTAATATATTGAAGAGATTAGAGTGAATTTGAGGCAATGCAATCGTAAGAATTTTTGCTAAAAAATTCGTGTGAAGAAGGTGTTCTTCAAGTGGGTTGCTGCTGTGAGTATTTCTCCAAGTTCCCTTGATTCCAGCTTATTTTGAGTCTCATAACTCAATCTAGAGCACCAAGAGAATAATAGGGAAGACCTTAGGGTGGTCTACAATAAGATTTGGAGAGATTTACAACTAGAAATCAAGATTCAAGAGGACTACAAAGGTATAACTTAAAACCCACTTATTTCTGTATATGCGTGCTTTAGTTTCTGCCAAAATTAATGAATTAGAGTGCTTATTGATCCTTGTCGCTTCTGCTGCATGCTGGTACAATCCAATAATCGGTATCAGAGCATCATATAAGCATTCAATTCGGTTTAATTTTGGTGCAGTGGGTGTTTTTTCATGAGTTATATGAAATTGTTGTACTTATATGGTTTTCTGAGTTTTGGCTTTTAATTTCTCTCTTATTTCTCGTTTAAATTTGTAATTGGCTCTTGTTTGATGAGCTTATATGTGTTCTCAAGAGTTTTTAATTTATTCGAAGTCATTAGAGTTGAAATTAAGTTGTAATTGAAGAAACAAGTGAAGAAGTCGAGTTGTAGATTCCAGTTTTTCAGCCTCGGTTCATATCGTCATTTAGGTTAAGTGTTAGACGATCATTTAGCTTTGGGTGTTAGACAATGTGAAGAAAAGCTAGAAGATCGTGTATCTACGAGCGTTGAGCGTTGAAGTGTTATACGATGGCATTACATGATCGTGTAGCTTCGCATGGGAGCTAAACAATGCTTTGAAGTGCTATGCGATACCACAACATGATCGTTTACCTTTGTGCGGCAGCTAAATGATGCATTGAAACGCTATGTGATACCGCTACACGATCGTGTACCTATGACCGCACTAAACGATCAATAAGAGACACTATGTGATGGCGCTCAGTGATCATGTAGCATTTGTCTAGCACTAGACGATGGAGCTGCATGATGGTGTTGGACACTAAGCGATTGGGTAGCATTGTCCGGCACTATACGATTGCACTATGCAATAGAACGAAGACACTACACAATCATGTAGCTTGGTTAGGCGCTATACGATGGTGCTACACGATCAGGCAAGCACTAAACAATCAGGCGAATGCATGACGATGGTCAATCAGCCTCAAATGGTTTTGGTTAAATCTGATTTGATCGGTTTGATCGGTTCTCTTGAGGTCCAATCTGATTTAGCCTCAAATGGTTTTGGCTGGTCCGGTTCAGACAGTTTGGGTCAGATTCAAGCAGTTTGGGTACTATTTTTAGCGGTTTGAGCAGTTCGGAAGTGGTTCAGAAGCTGTTTTGTAATAATTAGGCTTTTGTTTGCTTGTTTTTCCCAAAACTAAAACTATATCAGTCTGTGTTTAATTATTTATGCATTTGATGTATGTTATAATTAAATAAATCTTGTATGTGCATACAGTATGCCATGTAGATTTAAAATCCCACCGTAGGAAGCATGCTACATGCATTGAAAGTATGTTATAATTTGTTATAATATATAGTATGTATGTTAGGGTTTCTTGTACTTAATACAAATGTTATATTAAATATTGAATGCCTTTGATGTATGTTGTGGATGTTTAGTATGTCTAAAGTTTTAAAAGTTGTTATAAAATTGGGTTAAACGTTTAAAATCCATAACAAGTAACAGTTGTATGCTTATGTAGGATAACCACTCGTTTTAATGGTTAAAATGGGTCATTAAAACTTGTAAAACTAGGGTTACAAACTCAACTGGTATATAATCATGTCGAAGGCTGGGGATATTGACAACTTGTAGAAATACAAGTTATTTGTACTGCCTTATCTAGATAAGGCGGCTAAAAGAGGATAAATATGCGCCAATTGTATGAAAATTAGCTTAGAAATACAACAATTATGAATTATTACAATTACACCCACTGACACCATTAAGATGGAAGAAAATGAGAACTCTACTCTGTTTTGCAGGAAACCAAGTCACCGCTTGCGCTCAAGGCTCAAGAAGAACTGACCAAAACATCTCTGTTACATTGCGCCCGTCAATCAACACTGAAAAGACGATGAACGCAAGACGCAGTGCGACAGTCAATCCAGAGCTGACTTTCAATCGCATGCGGTAATAAAAACAACACCGCATGCAAACACTCGATCGAAAGATGTAGCAGAGCAACGCAAAAGCGGAGGATTGTGACACATGTACAACTAACGATTGTGCAGATTCGACGGTCTAATTGCATAATAGAAGGAATAATATCCCTTCATCTTTGAAATTTCCATAACAACAAGTGGGGACAACAAGACCAGAGTCAAAGATCTTCACCTATAAATACCCCATCGAATTCATAGAAAAATATGCTATTGGATACGGGGTTAATTGCTGCTAAAGTGTTGAGAGAAAGGCTGAGCTGAGTGCTTAACTGAAGAAATCTGGAAAGAAGAAGAGACAAGGTCGAGAGGTGAGTCTCAGATCAATTCTGCCAAATACCCGCCGAGAAGCTCTGTGTTTAGAACCCTGCTACCGATTGAGCAAGCCTGAGGGAAGCTCATCCCACCATCCGATCCATCCAATCCGGCAAGCAGATCTCCATCCAAATTAGTGTCGAGACATTGGTGCTATTTGTATTTGTTCTATCTCTTTTCATCATTGTAGTTCATATTCTTTACCTCTTCATTCACAAAACCATGTGTCAAACGATCAATAGAAATATTAAATGTCTCGATCGCTTTCATATTCCATTCTCTGCCTATTTTCGTTCCCCCGTTAATCACTTTCTCCATGATGCCTTCTTAATCTCCTGATAGTTAGTATGAATTAAACGAGTACTTAATCTGTGTTAAAGAGATAAAATGTGTTTAACTAAGACATGCTAGACGGCATCTTCACCTGTGAGAACAGAAGTGAATATGTCATTCTGATCTATCGAGATAAGGTTAGAAGAATGCATTAGCTAAAGCGAGTAATACTTCCAGACATGGAAGCAACCTTGCATTCATTATGTTCGTCTCTGTTTCACCCAAACATGTGGGAACGCGGTCAATCACTGAAAGGTTTACGCCAAGAGAAAAGCGGAACCGTATTTATAGCTTCAACGCAATTAAGAACTTGTGATGTTTATATTATTTATCTTTCTCTTTCTACTTTGTACACAAGACTTGCCGCCGCATTCCACGTTCTTTGCATAACCTTCACAGCCAGCCTAGACCCCAGCATCTTGTATCATGAAGCCTGTATCTTGTACCATCTAGCTTAGGTTTACTGCACTTTATTTTATTATCGCATCTTTATTGCTTTCCTTTACTTTACCACAATTTTATATACTTGTACACAAACTATACTTTTAAAGATCGAAAACTTGGTCACATGTATCATAAACATAACGCAATAACCTCAAACAGTTCCTGTGTTTGACCTCGGATCACACCGAGAAACTTGCGGTGGAATTATACTTGGTTCCAACATAAGGAAACGTGTGACAACACACAGAATACTACAAGAGCATTCATAATTAATGCATATCTAGAAGTAGTATTGCATGAATTGAGTTAAGTCAGGTCATTATTGCATATCAGTAGGCTTGAACCGTGTGTGCATATCATAGCATAAATCCAGCGTTACAAGTATTTAAGTTGACGGTCTACAAAACACCTCCTACCTGGGGATTATGGCCGAATTATTGAGCGTTGGTAACCGATTTTATGAGTAAACATGAGCCATGTGAGGTAATAAAACAGTTTATCACCTAGACATCATAGGTTTAAATCCATTTATAAGTGTTATACTTGGATAAGCCACATAGACTTAGGGTTGTTTTTATTAGCCGAAAAAGAACCTAAGTATAAATTTACCCTTTTAATAGAACACTTCAGTGGTAGTTCAATAACTTCTATATGATAAAGTTATTAGAAAACTTCAATGGGAGATTAAGTATAAATTTACCCTTTTAATAGAACACTTCAGTGGTAGTTCAATAACTTCTATATGATAAAGTTATTAGAAAACTTTAGTGGGAGATTAATAACATATATGATACGTTATTCTTAGCTTTCACATCCCTAAAATTTCACAGTCTAGATTTAAGCGGTACTTCGTGTCACCTTGGGAGTGACTTCCATACGGAAAGTATCTTTTAGCTTAAATCTAGATTTCGGTGAATAAAGGGAAGCTGTTCGATTAGAAATAAAATATACGATCTAGATTTCAACTGCCACGTCTCCACATAGTTTACACCGTGAGATTCATATGATGCTTCGTGTCACCCTGGGAGTGACCTCCATACGGAAAGCAGATGTATGAGTCAATAACAAGGTAAACGGAGGAAGTAGTTCATAGTAAGTGGGTGAAGGAAATATGTCAACATATCCTGCCGTATCTTTCATTAGTTTGGACTGTGAGATTCCTATGTTGCACCTGCTAGTTAAATTTAAGCGACCCTTTGCTAGTCGTTTAACGATGACTATCCCCACAGAGAGTTGTAACATAGGATTCAGAACAAAAGCTCCAGAGATGGATAAGATTTCTTAGGTCCATTCCAAACCTTGACTCTCCACTACGGTAGCATAGCTGAGGCCAACCTCTGACGTCTGAAAACGGAGGGTTACACTTACAGAATTATTAAGTGTTAATAATTTCTTATCAAAAGTGGTACTTAAATGACTATCAGAATATGAGTTATTCTAGAGATAGTATTTAGTCAAGAATGTCTTGCTATAGTATCATTGCAAAAGAATAATCTTAGGTATATTATTAATTTGCAAAAACTTTATTGGATTTAAAAACAATTCACTTATAGAATTTGTTTATAATTTCAAAATGACGAGTTCAATAATATAATTGTTGGCATCGGATAAACTGATTGGGGATAATTATGTGACTTGGAAATCAAATCTGAATACTATACTTGTGATAGACGATTTGTAGTTTGTCTTAACAAAAGGATTATCCTCCCGTTCTGAGCTCTAACACAAATTAAACTGTTCGGGATGCGTATGATAGATGGATCAAGGCGAATGATAAAGCCCGTGCTTATATCCTCGCTAACTTATCTGATGTTTTAGCGAAGAAACATGAGGATATGAGTACTGCCGAAGAGATTATGGAATCTCCGCGGGGGGTGTTTGGACAACCAACTTTCACCCTGAGGCATGATGCTATCAAGTACGTTTACAAAAACCGCATGAAAGAGGGGGCCTTTGTTTGTGAACATGTCCTGGACATGATGGTCCACTTTAATGTGACGGAAGTAAATGGTGTTGTTGTTGACGAGAGAAGTCAAGTTGGTTTTATTCTAGAATCTCTTCCGAAGAGTTTTCTGCAATTCTGTATGAATGCATTGATGAATAAAATTGAATATAGCTTGACTACTCTGCTGAATGAGCTACAGGCTTACCAGATTATGTTGAGAACTAAAGGTCTAGAATCAGAAGTTGTTGACTCACTTTTGGATAGGTCAGGATATATGATGTTCTATGTTCATGATGATGCGATACTACTTCTGAATATGCATTAATTATGGATGTTCATTTAGTATGCCATGCACTGTCATAAGTTTTCTTACGATGGAACCAAGTGTAATTCCACCGCAAGTTTCTCGATGTGATCCGAGGTCGAACACGGGGACTGGTTTAGGTTATTGTGGTACGTTCACGATATATGCGACCAGGTTTTCAATCTTTAAAAGTGTGTGTGTACAGGTATATAAATTGCAATAAAATAAAGTAAAGCAGTAAAGATGCGATAATAAAATAAAAATACAGTAAACCTAAGCTAGATGATACAAGATACAAGCTTCATGCACAAGATGCTAGGGTCAAGGCTGGCTGTGAAAGTTGTGCAAAGACGTTGGGTGTGGCAGCAAGTCTTATGAATAGAATAGAAAGAGAAAGACAAATAATACAAACAACGCAAGTTCTTAATCGTGTTGAAGCTACAAATACTGTTCCGCTCTTCTCTTGGTGTACACCTCTCGGTGATCGGCCGCGCTCCCACATGTCTGTGGTGAAACAGAGACTAATGTAATGAACGCAAGGTTGCTTCCATGTCTGGAAGTACTACTCGCTTTAGTTAACACATTCTTCTAACCCTCTCTCGATAGATCAGAATGGCATCTTCACTTCTGCTCTCATAGGTGAAGATGTTGTCTAGCATGCCTTAGCTAAATGCATTTTATATCTTTAACATAAATTAAGTACTTGGTTAATTCATATTGCTTATTAGAGAATTAAGAAAACATCATGAAGAAAGTGATTAACGGGTGAACATAAATAGACAGAAAATGGTAAATGGAAGCTATCAAAACATTTAATATCTCTATTAAGCGTTTAATACATGGTGTGTGAATGAAGAGATAAAGAACAGTGAAGTACAACGATGAAAGAGATAGACAGAAACAAACAAGTGCCAATGTCCTAGCACTGATTCGATGAAGATCTGCTTGCCGGATAAGATGGTTTTGATGGCAGGAAGAGCTTCCCTCTCAGGCTTGCTCCACCAGTAGTAGGGATCTTTGCACAGAGCTTTCAATCGGGTGTTTGCCAGATTAGATCTGAGATTCACCTCTCGGCCTTATCTTGTCTTCTTCCCAGATTTCGTCTCTTAACCACTCAGCTCAGCCTTTTCTCTCAACAATTTTGTAGCACTTACCCCATATCCAGTAGCATATTTTTTCTCTGAAATCAATGAGGTGTTTATAGGTGCAGATCTTTGACTCCAGCCTTGTGGTCCCCACTTGATCGTTATGGTAATTCTGAAGATGAAGGGATATTATTCCTTCTGTTATGCAATCAGACCGTCAATTCTGCAACACCGTTAGTTGTATACGTGTCTCAATCCTCCGCTTTTGCATTGCTCAGCTGCATCTTCCGATCATGGGTTCGCATGCGGTGTTGTTTTTATTATCGCATGCGGTTGAAACACAACTCTAGATCGACTGTCGCATTGCGCCGTCATTGCAGTAATCGTCTCTTCATTGTTGATTGACGGGTGCATTGTGACAGAGATGCGTAGATTAGTTTCTCATGAGCCTTTAGCGCAAGCGGTGACTTGGTCTCTTGCAAAACAGAGTAAAATTCGTCTTGTCTTCCATCTTTATGGTGTTAGTGGGTGTAATTGCGATCATTTATAATTATTGTAATGCTAGGCTAATTTTCATACAATCGACGCATATTTACTAACTTTTGGCTGCAATATCTAGATAAGTTGGCATAAATAGTATTTCTACAAGTTATCACACCCCCAAATTTAGATATATGCTTGTCCTCAAGCATATCTTCTACTAAGGCAATCATGCTCAATTCCTATCCTCTATTTTTGCGACGATTGGTTCTCCGAATGCTGCACTTAGGCACATTACTTGACATCGTAATTTCCTTCTATCCTTGCTAATTCTTAGTAAGCCCTACTTTATTCTTCTATATGATAAAATTCTGCTCAAAGGCTTTTCTAGTTTTCACAATAGAATGTTTATCTCTTCTTTGTCAAAACAACTCGATGTATCTATTTGCGGTGAGCAAAAATTTGCATCATTTCTTTATTTAGAGACTGTTGGTCATGGTTACACTCTTCGTTTTGGCTTATCCCCACAGGTGTCATGCGAACATCCAACTACGATTGTGTGCCAATTTCAACTTCAACTCATGTGGATTAGAGAAGTTTGTCTCTTGCATATTTTTTGTTTTGTTTTGTTTTGTTTTGTTTATACTGCATTGATCCTGAAAACCCACCTTCATTTTGGCTTTCTCCTACGGGTGTCATACAAACTTCTAACTACGAGCAGGCTCCTTTCACAACTAAACTCTTATCAGGTTGGGAATATTTTTAAGGGTTTTCCCTTGCGCTGACATTGGAGTTTTGCCAAAAAAAAAAAAATTCTAATGAAAATGGACACATTTTCTTAACTACAGCATAATCTTGATCTCATCTGCTTAGACCTTCCCCACCCCCAAATTTAAAGATGAGCAAGGTCCTCATTGCATTGTTTGGAGAGATTATACAAATACTTAGAAGAAAATTTCAAAAAGAAGGTTTGAGTAGAACTTTGAAAGATATTGTCTCGATTCGAAATAGCCCAGACCAGCGAGACTTCAACTTTCCTAGAAACAATCGCAAACGCGCGTTGAATAATAATACCTACTGACCTTCGGTGAATGTCCGGTCGTGTATGCGGTCATCATGCCATTTCTTTGTCCTCTCCTTGTATATCTTAGCATTTTCATAGGCATCCCTTTGCCATTCGACCAACTGATTCAATTGCAGCTTCCGGACTTTCCCAGTTCAGAACAAGATTTGTTGCCACACATCTCTTCAAGACTTTTTCGAGGTTAATCAAACAGGAGTCATAATTACTGCCGAAGACTGAGAAATCATCCATGAATACCTCGACTGACTCCTCCAAGTAATCTGAAAATATTGCCATCATGCATCGTTGAAAAGTGTCTGGCGCATTACAGAGTCCAAATGGCATGCGTCGAAATGCGAACGTTCCAAATGGGCACGTGAAGGTTGTCTTATCTTGGTCCTCCGACGCAATTGCTATTTGGTTATACCCTAAATAGCCATCAAGAAAGTAGAAAAATTCATTCCCCGCAAGTCTGTCTAACATCTGATCAATGAACGGGAGTGGAAAGTGGTCCTTTTTAGTGGCCAAATTTAGCTTGCGATAATCCATACAGATTCTCCACCTCGCAATTGTCCTTGTGGGAACCAATTCATTCTTGTCATTAGTGATGACTGTCATCCCCCCTTTCTTCGGAACACATTGCACTAGGCTCACCCAACTGCTTCAGATATCGGGTAGATGACACCGGTGTCCATCCACTTTACTATTTCCTTCTTTACAACCTCCTTCATGGTAGGGTTCAAGCGGCGTTGTCTTTCTACTGATCCATTCTTTCCTTCGTCCAGACGAATCTTGTGCATGCAATATGAGGGACTGATTGCTCGAATGTCTGCCAAGGTCCATCCTAAGGCTTTTGCGTTATTTATTAGGATCCGTATGAGAGCATCTTCTTTCTCCTTACTCAATGATGTAGAAATAATAACTGGTAACGTGTCGTTATTCCCTAAGTAAGCATACTTTAGGTGCACCGGCAACGGCTTTAACTCTAACATAGGTGGCTCTTCTAGAGATGGTTTAAGTGCTGCGATGTCCGTTCAGATAACTTGAGCGGTTCAAAATTAGATTCTGCATGAATTGCAGCGCAGTCCTCCTCCAATATTGCGCCGACTTCAAAATTTTCCTCCTTCATTTCCTTCAAGGGTTCGTTCCACTATTCTCCCCGCAGCTCTTCGATATATTGGCAATTCTCTATATCTCCTGGGTACTTAAACGCATTGAATACGTTGAATTTTACTTCTTGATCATCACCTAGATGGTCAACTCTCCTTTCTGTACTTCGATTAACGCTCGCTCTGTGGCGAGAAATGGGCATCCCAGGATGATAGGAATTTCTCTATCGGCCTCATAATCCAATATAACAAAGTCTGCTGGGAAAATAAACTTGTCCACTTGCACGAGAACATCTTCTATCTTGCCCTCCGGAAGTTTTATTGATCTATCGGCTAGCTGTAACGTGATCGTGGTTGGCCTTGCTTCGTCGATGTCCAGCTTCTTAAAAATTGACAAGGGCATCAAATTTATGCTTGCCCCTAAATCACATAGTGCATTTCCGACCATCTTCCCTCCTATGGTGCAAGGCAATGTAAAAGTCCTAGGATCCTTCATTTTAGTAGGGAGATTGTTTTGAAACAGAGTACTACACTTATATGTTAGTGCAACTGTTTCATTTTCCCTAATCTTTCTCTTGTTAGCGAGAATATCCTTGAGAAATTTCACATAGCTCGACATCTGTTCTAATGCTTCTATCAAGGGAATATTAATGTGTAGCTGTCAAAGAACGTCCAGAAACCTCTGAAATTACTTACTATCGTCTTTCTTTTTCAGCCTGGACGGGAAAGGTGGAGGATCCCATAGTGTCTCTTGCTCACTTTGCTGCTTGGTGAGGTCATGTGCTTGCTGTGTGTCATTGGATGGAAGTTGCGTTGATTGAGAATTTAAGTCTTGAGAAGCTTCATCTTTTGTAGATAATCTTACTTCTGAACTGGGGGCACTTCCGTTATTTAGTAACTAGTCATCATCAACAGTTAAATCTGCTGGTGTTGTTACCGCATCTGGTACCTTCAACATAATGAGGGTTGTCGTTCTGCCACTCTGCAATGTCACGGCATGGCATTGTTCTTTACCTCTTGCCCCCGACACCCCTGAGCTTCCATGCTGCGTACCAGGCGTTTTCTTCTTTAATTCCCTCGTAAGTTGATCTATCTGATCTTCTAATTCTTTGAGAGAGTCAGCTTGTGATTGTCTCATGGCCTCGCTCTTTTCAATATAATGCTTTAATGATGTCTCCAGAGACGAGGTACTGCAAGAGGTATCATATGCGAACAGTTGGTCTCAATGTGGCGTACCTTGAGAATTACTTGGGTTGCAGTTCGGATTAGTGAAGTTCGGAGGGTTGCCTCGATCCTCTTGATAACTAAATTGATAGAAACTATGGCCCTTCTGATTGAGATTCTCATCCAAACCAAAAATTGGGTGACCCCCCAACTAGGGTTGAGGTTGTTCCCCAATGCTTCATCCAACATAGCATATACGGGTTGTTGATTCCATGGGCAAACGTCTACTGGATGTACCTTTCCCCATTGAGTGCAATCCATAGCGATCGTATGAGTCACTGCATTAACTTGCACTGTTCCTCGGGAAAGAGTTCTCTGCTGATTAGCCACCGTTTGGAGGAGCGATGTCATCGTGGTCATTTGCTCGACCAATGCGCTCATAGTGTCCATTGGCACATCGGCCCTTTCTACTTTTTCAGGCTCCAGACCTCTTACCCCAAGCCCAGTATCAATCCATTCGTCAGAATGTCGCGATATGCGATCCAATATGCTCTTTACTTCTGTATATGACTTATTCATTAATCCTCCTTCTACGGAGGAGTCGGCAACTGCTTGCATTGATGGGTCCAAGCCATTGTAAAAGGTTTCCATCAAAATACTATCAGGAATACAAATATGTGAACAGTTCTTTACTAACTGCCGAAATCGCTCCCAGGCGGTGCTCAAGGTTTCATAACCCTTTTGTTCGAAATTCAAAACCTCCCTTCGCCTCCTTGCATTGACATATGGAGGGAAAAATCTGTTCATGAACCTATCAACCAACTGCTCCCATCCATTAATTTCGCCTGGCTCTAATGCTTGAGCCCACTTCTTTACTTCATCCCACAATGTGTACGGGAATAGATATAGTTTAAGACTTTCTTGAGTTACCCCAGGAATGGAGAATGCGCTACACATGTCTAAAAATATAGTCAAATGTGCGTGTGGTCTTCTCCCTGTAATCCTCCGAATTGTCCCACATTCTGAATCATTTGAAGCATGGTAGGTTTTATTTCAAAGCTTGCATTCCCCTCAACTACTGGTCTTGAAATCTCTAGTAAAAAATTATAGAAATCTGGCGCTGCATATTCCCTCATAGGGATGTTCTAGTCAGCAATAAGAAAAACAGGATCTTGCACTGGCAAATCTCCCGTCTGGTTTCCAGCAAGTGCCATATTCTCATCAGCCATACTTCTTCACCAATTAATTCAGCCCTGATGAACTCTGCACGAAGAATACACTTGATCTCTAGGTCCACTTAAAGTTACCAGATCACCCTAGCACACCTAAGTCGTCAGACTGCTCTCCGCGTTGAACAGTCAGTACAAAGAGATCTGTCCTGCACATAACAAGAAAATATTCAACATTAACCTTTAACCAATCCTCGGCAACGGCGTCCTAAACTTGTAACGTTGTATGGGTTTATGATATGAAGTGCTCACAATGATGCGATACTACTTCTAAATATGCATTAATTATGGATGTTCATGTAGTATGCCATGCGTTGTCACAAGTTTCCTTACGATGGAACCAAGTGTAATTCCATCGCAAGTTTCTCAGTGCGATCCGAGGTCAAACACGGGGACTAGTTTACGTTATTGTGGTATGTTCATGATACATGCGACCAGGTTTTCAATCTTTAAAAGTATGTTTGTACAAGTATATAAATTGCAATAAAATAAAGGAAAGCAGCAAAGATGCGATAAAAACATATAAATATAGTAAAACTAAGTTAGATGATACAAGATAAAGACTTCATGTACAAGATGCTGGGATCAAGGCTGGCTGTGAAAGTTATGCAAAGACGTAGGATGCAGCGACAAGTCTTATGAACAGAATAGAAAGAGAAAGAAAAATAATATAAACCAAGCAAGTTCTTAATCGGATTGAAGCTACAAATACTGTTCTGCTCTTCTCTTGGCATACACCTCTCAGTGATCGGCCGCGCTCCCACATGTCTATGGTGAAGCAGAGACTAACGTAATGAATGCAAGGTTGCTTCCATGTTTGGAAGTACTACTCGTTTTAGTTAACGCATTCTTCTGACCTTTTCTCGATAGATCAGAATGACATCTTCACTTCTGCTCTCACAAGTGAAGATGCCGTCTAGCATGCTTTAGCTAAATGTATTTTATATCTTTAATATAGATTAAGTACTTAGTAATTCATATTGCTCATCAGGGGATTAAGAAGACTTCATGAAGAAAGTGATTGATGGGTGAATGGAAATAGACAGAAAATGGTAAATGGAATCTATCAAAACATTTAATATTTCTATTAAGCGTTTGATATATGGTGTGTGAATGAAGAGATAAAGAAAACATGAAATACACAATGAAAGAGAGATAGAACAGATACAAACAAGTGCCAATGTCTTGGCATAGATTTAATGGAGATCTACTTGCCGGATAGGATGGATTTGATGGTAGGAAGAGCTTCCCTCTCAGCCTTGCTCCACCGATAGCAGGGATCTTTGCACAGAGCTTCCAATCGGGTGTATGGCAGGTTAGATCTAAGATTCACCTCTCGGCCTTATCTCGTCTTCTTCCCAGATTTCTTCTCTTAAGCACTCAACTCAGCCTTTTCTCTTTGCAATCTAGCAGCACTTAGCCCCACATTCAGTAGCATACCTTTTCTCTGAAATCAATGGGGAATTTATAGGTGCAGATCTTTGACTCCGGCTTTGTGGTCCCCACTGATTGTTATGGTAATTTCGAAGATGGAGGGATATTATTCCTTCTGTTATGCAATCAGACCGTCAATTCTGCACAACCGTTAGTTGTACACGTGTCTCAATCCTCCGCTCTTACGTTGCTCAGCTGCATCTTTCGATCATGGGTTCGCATGCGGTGTTGTTTTTATTACCACATGTGGTTGAAACACAGCTCTGAATCGACTGTCATATTACGTTGTTATTGCGGTAATCGTCTCTTCATTGTTGATTGACGGGCGCAATGTGACAGAGATGCGTTGATCAGTCTCTCGTGAGCCTTGAACGCAAGCGGTGACTTAGTCTCCTGCAAAACAGAGTAAAGTTCGGCTTGTCTTCCATATTTTTGGTGTTAGTGGGTGTAATTGCAAACATTTATAATTATTGTAATGCTAGGCTAATTTTCATACAATCGATGCATATTTGCTAACTTTTGGCTGTAATATCTAGATAAGTTGGCATAAATAGTATTTCTACAAGTTATCACACCCCCAAATTTAGATATATGCTTGTCCTCAAGCAGATCTTCTACTAAGGCAATCATGCTCAATTCCTATCCTCTATTTTTGCGACGATTGGTTGCTCTGAATGCTGCACTTAGGCACATTACTTGACATCGCAATTTCCTTCTATCCTTGCTAATTCTTAGCAAGCCCTACTTTATTCTTCTATGTAACAAAATTCTGCTCAAAGACACTTTTCTAGTTTTCAAAATAGAATGTTTATCTCTTCTTTATCAAAACAACTTGATGTATCTATATGCTGTGAGCAAAAATTTGCATCATTTATTTACTCAGAGACTGTTGATCATGGTTACACTCTTCGTTTTGGATTGTCCCCACGGGTGTCATGCGAACATCCAACTACGGTTGTATGCCAGTTTCAACTTTAACTCATGATAATCAGAGAAGTTGTCTCTTGCATTCTTTTATTTTTCTCTTTTTGTTATACTATGTTGTTCTTAGAAACCCACCATCGTTTTGGCTTGCTCCTACGGGTGTCATACGGACATCTAACTAGAGCAGGCTCCTTTCACAAATAAACTTTTATCAGGTTGGGAACAATTTGAAATTCTCCCTTGCACTGACATTGGAGTTTTGTAAATTTTTTTTTTTTTGTAATGAAACACATTTTCTTAAATACTGCATATTCCTGATCTCATCTGCTCAGACCTTCCCCACCCCTAAATTTAAAGATGAGCAAGGTCCTCATTGCATTGTTTGGGTAGACTAGAAAAACACTTACAAGAAAATTTCAAAAAGAAGGTTTGAGCAGAACTTTGAGAGATAAAAGGTAAAGTACTTCTAAACTAGGAATTAACTAAGTGTTAGTCAGAATTTACTAAGTACGGGAAATGTTTCTAAGTGTAAACATATAATACATCATAGCAACGCAATGAAGATCGTAAAAATAAAAGATTAAGAATGTCACAAAAATTAACAAAGGAAGATAAAGAAAGAGGCACATGCAAAAAGTATAGTGAATATATACACTGATTGTATTGACTATTAACAAAGTATACAAATATATTACAAATGAACACATTGCAAAAAAATTTCTATTGCCTGTACAAGAGTCAAAGAATTTGATTAACTTACAAATTTGGTTCAGAAGGGTGCATGATTTAAAATTCACACCATGCTTCCAATAAACACAGATACATTTTTGCAGAGGACGAGCAACACGCACACATCCTTGTAGCATACCCCTTACCTAAACACATTTCGGGAGGATACCTCAACATTGTGCATTTAACTAAGGCCAGACAAAGGACATATATGTGCGCTACACACCCCTCACCATAATGCATTTGGGTGTACTAGACGCATAGCTTCTCTTGGTTCCGCTCACTACACCCATCCTCTCATTACAAATCAGTTTATTTTCCTCTCTTCATAATTCATCAAAAACGTAAGACGAAAAGACCTTACGGTGATTCATCCCATCATTCACAAAATTATACAACCGGCGCTACTATATTTAAGGTATGAAAACATATGCGAAATTAAATTACCAAGACATAAAAGACTAATCTTACTAAACAATAATTACATAATTAAGAAAACTGTAAAAGAAAGCGATAAAGAAAGAAAGTAAACATAGATAGGAAAGCCAATTGAAAGAAGTTCTTAGAGTTACTGCAATCGCTTTCCCTGCAAGCGGTTTAATCCTGCTTGCCCAAGTCAATGGTGTCCATGCGCCGATCAAAATTGCCTCCATAGTAGGGCTTGATCTGCTGACCATTGACTTTGAATGCGTTACTTCCGTCTAAAGTTGTTAATTCCACTACGCCGTGGGGAAAGATTGTCCTGATTTGGAATGGCCCTGACCAGCGAGACTTCAACTTTCCTGGGAATAGCCGCAAACGTGTGTTAAATAACAATACCTGTTGATCTTCGGTGAATGTCCGGTCATTGATGCGGTCATCGTGCCATTTCTTCATTTTCTCCTTATATATCTTAGCATTTTCATAGGCATCCCTTCGCCATTCGACCAACTGATTCAATTGCAGCTTCCGGACTTTCCCCACACTGGCTAAGTCAAACTTCAGCTTCTTGCATGCCCACATCGCCTTATGTTCCAACTCGAGCGGCAGATGACAAGCTTTTCCGAAGACCAGGGCATACGGTGACATGCCAATTGGTGCTTTGTAGGTAGTCCTGTAAGCCCATAGTGCTTCATCAAGCTTGGGTGACCAATCCCTCCTGGCAGTATTAACTACCTTCTCCAAGATAGTTTTGATCTCTTTGTTAGAAATCTCTGCCTGCCCATTAGTCTGTGGGTGATAAGTAGTTGCAACTCGATGGCTGACATTGGATTTAGTCAACAGATTAGCAATTATGCGGTTGATAAAATGAGATCCCTCATCGCTAATTAAGGCCCGTGGCATCCCACATCGAGCAAAAATGTTCTTCTTCAGAAACTTTGCCACAGTGGTCGAGTCATTCTTGGCACATGTGATGGCCTCAACCCATTTCGATACATAATCAACCGCCACCAGAATATATTGATGACCTTCAGATGGTGAAAACGGGCCCATGAAGTCAATTCCCCAAACATCAAATAATTCGACTTCTAAGATGGACATCAATGGCATTTCATTTCTTTTAGACATATTCCCCATCCTTTGACACCTGTCGCATTGCACAACATGGGCATGGGCATCCTTAAACAGTGTTGGCCAAAAGTAGCCGCACTGTAAGACTTTTGCTGTAATCCTTTGCTCCCCAAAATGTCCTCCATATGGAGACTCATGACAAAGCTCTAAAATGTGCTTGGCTTTATGCTCCAGAACACATCGATGTATTATATGATCAGGTCCTTGTCGATATAGGAATGGATCGTCCCAGAAATAAAATTTGGCGTCATGTCTTAGCTTCTTCTTCTACTGGTATGTATAATCATTCGGTAGTTGACCGCAAACTAGGAAGTTTACTATATCCATATACTAGGGAACATTAATGTCTACTGCCATTAGTAGCTCATTAGGGAATCTTTCCTCAATATCTTTTTCTGTCCCTTGAACCTCGCAATTTTCCAATCTTGACAAATGGTCTGCGACTTGGTTCTCGGTGCCCTTCCGGTCTTTGATTTCTAGGTCAAACTCTTGCAGGAGTAACACTCACCATATCAATCTCAGTTTTGCATCCTTCTTCCTCATTAGATACTTAATCGCAAAGTGATCCGTATAAACCACCACATTTGTTCCGATTAAGTACTATCGAAACTTCTCTAGTGCAAATACCACTATGAGCATTTCTTTTTCTGTGGTCGTATAGTTCTCCTGTGCATCGTTCAGTGTTTTGCTCGCATAATAAATAGGATGCAACACCTTTTCCCGGCGCTGACTCAAAACTACGCCCACAGCATATCCGCTAGCATCACACATCAATGTAAATGGTTGCATCCAATCAGGCGCAATCAAAATCGGTGCGGAGATGAGTGCATATTTCAATGTGTTAAATGCTTTGGTGCAAGCGTCATCAAAATTATACTCGCGGTCAACTTCAATAAGTGCACTTAGGGGTCTTGCGATCTGGGAGAAGTTGCGAATGAATCTTCTATAAAATCTCGCGTGTCCCAGAAAGCTCCTAAGTGTCTTTACATTCACCGGTGGAGGTAATTTGGAAATTGCATCGATTTTTGCCTGATCAACTTCCAATCTTGCCTTGGAGATTTTTTGACCCAGAACTATTCCCTCCTCTACCATAAAGTGGCATTTTTCCCAGTTCAGAACAAGATTTGTTGCCACGCATCTCTTCAAGACTTTTTCGAGGTTAGTCAAATAGGAGTCATAATTACTGCCGAAGACTGAGAAATCATCCATGAATACCTCGACTGACTCCTCCAAGTAATCTGAAAATATTTCCATCATGCATCGTTGAAAAGTGCTTGGTGCATTACAGAGTCTAAATGGCATGCGTCGGAATGCGAACGTACCAAATGGGCACGTGAAGGTTGTCTTATCTTGGTCCTCCGGCGCAATTGCTATTTGGTTATACCCTGAATAGCCATCAAGAAAGTAGAAAAATTCCTTCCCCGCAAGTCTGTCTAACATCTGATCAATGAACGGGAGTGGAAAGTGGTCCTTTTTAGTGGCCAAATTTAGCTTGCAATAATCCATACAGATTCTCCACCCCGTAGTTGTCCTTGTGGGAACCAATTCTTAGTGATGACTGTCATCCCCCCTTTCTTCGGAACATATTGTACTGGGCTCACCCAACTGCTATCAGATATCAGGTAGATGACACTGGCGTCCAGCCACTTTACTATTTCCTTCTTTACAACCTCCTTCATGGCAGGGTTCAAGCGGCGTTGCCTTTCTACTTATCCATTCTTTCCTTCGTCCCGACGAAGCTTGTGCATACAATACGAGGGACTGATTCCTCGAATGTCTGCCAAGGTTCATCCTAAGGCTTTTGCGCTATTTCTTAGGATCTGTACGAGAGCATCTTCTTTCTCCTTACTCAATGATGTAGAAATAATAACCGCATGCGGTTGAAACACAGCTCTGGATCAACTATCGCATTGCGCCGTTATTGCGGTAATCGTCTCTTCATTGTTGATTGATGGGCGTAATGTGACAGAGATGCATTGATCAGTCACTCGCGAGCCTTGAACGTAAGCGGTGAATTGGTCTGCTGCAAAACAGAGTTAAGTTCGACTTGTCTTCCATCTTTTTGGTGTTAGTGGGTGTAATTGCAAACATTTATAATTATTATAATACTAGGATAATTTTCATACAATTGGTGCATAATTACTAACTTTTGGCCGCAATATCCAGATAAGGTGGCAACTTGTATTTCTACAAGTTATCAACCAGCACAGGATCCTGTCTTCCTGGCAGCTGATCGTAACATCCCAATAAGGAATTATGCGGCACCCAATTTGTATGACTTTTTGCCGAGAATCTTGAGGCCTACTGTGGAGGAGAATGCATGGTTTGAGATTATGCCGGTCATGCTTCAAATGATCCAAAATGTTGGGCAATTTAGGGGTCTGCAAGGTGAAGACCCACACGCCCACCTGACCAGCTTTGTCGAAATGTGCGGCAATTTCTCTCTACCTGGCGTAACCCCGAAGAGTATAAGATTGTATCTGTTTCTCTGCACCTTAAGGGATGAAGCCAAGAAGTGGGCTTACTCGTTGGAGCCAAATGAAATCACATCGTGGGACCAACTAGTGGAGCGATTTATGAAGAAGTTCTTCCCACCAGCCGTCAACGTAAGGAGATGGAAGGACGTGCTGAACTTCGAGCAGAAGAAGAATGAGACCCTGAGCACCGCCTGGGTGCGATTTAGAAGACTGGTGAAAAACTACCCGCATATCGGGATCCCCGATTGTGTCTTGATGGAAACTTTTTACAATGGCCTGAACAGATCAATGCAGGCTGTTGCTGACGCTTCCGCGGCAGGAGGTTTCATGAATAAAACATACATAGAGGCTAAAGTCATCCTGGACTGCATATTGCAGAACATGGATGATTGGATCGATGATGGATATGGAGGTCGAGGCGTTGATAGACGAAGAGTGAAACTGCCATTGTCCCTGCAGAGATAATGACCATGTTGGCCGCCAAAATGGCGCAGTGACCTCCATCCTCGTGTCGATGGCAATTAACCAAGGAGACATCCCTCAACAATCAGCGCAACCTGCTGTGCCAGCTCAAGTGGTCGCAATAAGTTGCGTCAATTGTGGAGGGGCACATGCAGCTAAAATGTGCCCATCGAACATCCAGCAAGTATGTGCAATCCAGAACAACCCCTTCAGCAACACTTATAATCTAGGCTGGAGGAGCCATCCTAACTTCGGTTAGGGAGGCAATCCCAACCTAGGGGGGCCAATCAACCATCAAGGTGGCAGACGAGGGAATCCTCCTTTTCACCAGAATTTAAATCAAGGGCAGCAGAGACAGTTGCATCACCAGCAACCCTCATTTTCTAACACTTCTGGAAGCTCTCTAGAGACCCTGCTGAAGCAATAAATGGATAAAAACGATGTAGTCATGCAAGCGCAGGCATCTTCGATTAGGAATTTGGAGATCCAAGTGGGCCAACTGGCCTCAGAGCTAAGAAGTCGAGCACCAAGAACGTTGCCTAGCAATTCAGAAGCCCCAGGATCTACAGGAAAGGAGCAATGTCCCTACAGCATTGGGCAGGCAACTAGAACCGCCTGTGGAGATGTGGATTGCGCCCATTAGAGAAACGCAATTTTCGGTCCATACCTCACTACTATGTTTAATGCTTTCTTAAATGCCTGTCTATTTGAATTCTGAATTTTGACTTTAATTCCTCATTTATTTCATTCCTGACTTTATGAATTTTTTTTCCTCATTTATTTTCTTTGCATTTAATTCTGTCTCGTCTTTAATTCTTTGGCTTTTTATGTAATTAATGCAATGAGCTTTAAATGGTGAATGATTGAGTAATAAAGAAAAAATTTATTGCCGCAAGTCATAACCACTTGCGTTTATGGAAAAAAATATAGTAAAAAAATTAAAAATAATAATAATAAAACAATTAACAAGTATGCAAGGCGATAATGGATGCAGCTCAAACCAATAAGAGATGCTTTGCGTTCACCCAATTCAACTGAGTTGAGGGGTGTGTTGCGCTCATATATGTCCTTTGCCTGTCCTTAGCTAAATGCACTATGTTGAGGTATCCTCCAGAAATGCGTTTGGTTAAGGGGTGTGTTGCGGGGATGTATGCATTGTTTCCCGTCCTCAGCAAAGATACACTTGCGTTGATGAGCACATTGCGTTAATCTTTATCTTGCTTCCATTCAAATAAAATATTAAAGATAATTCTTTTTGCAATTTGGGGGGGAAGTCCAATCGTTTCGTATTCAATAGCAATTATGATCAGGCAGATGAAAGGACAACTTTATCTGAAATTCCATAAATGAGGGAGGTCGAATGACACGCCTTTTGAGCTGCTCGAGGCCTGTCGCCGCAAAAATAGCGTTGGGCCCACCACGACCCAATCTATAAATAGAACCCCTCCCTTCGTGGAAAAGCTTTAGCTCATTTTGGCAAACAGAAACCCTAGCGCCTTAGCATCCGAGCTTCCTTCTTCCCCAACATTCCTGCATTTTACCAGTTCTTCCAAGCTTAGCTTCAATGGCTGACCAAACTCCCAACCAATCTGCTTCACCATCCACCCTTGACCAAGTAGCCATGAGAGAGGCAACATTTCTGGCTGCCAGTCGCAGACTCTCCGCCCAAGCCTACACTATCCCTAGAATCGCCGGGAGAGCCCGAAAAAACCCTCTAGCCGTTAGGCCTCCTATATTCAAAAGAGTTGGAAGCACTGAGAGCACACCTACTCCAACCCCTGCCGTGTCAACTAAAAGTGAAAGGAAGAGACGAGATGATAGGGAGGTGTTTGGCAACATTTTGAGTAACCTGGAGCTAGGAGGTGGACTGCCCGAGGCAGGGGTTGTAAATCAACCACTGTCTACAAAGGAGGAAACGGTGGTAGTGGCGGGTGGAGTTGTGGTGGTGGAGGAAGTGGCGATTGAAGAAGAAACGGGAAAAGGCGTTCTGGCCCCAGAGATTCCTGAGGTGACTGCCAACACAAAAGCCTATGACTGACCTCCAAGAAGAAAAGAAGAAGAGATTGCGATGGAGGAGGCCAAGGAGGCTGAGGTTGCATTGGAGACCCCTGCCATTGTGTTGGAGGAGGTTGCAGAGGAGGCGCAACCAGAAGTGGCTGAAAAGAAAAAGAAGAATAACAACAACAAGGGAAAGAAGGCTGGAGAGGCTGAATCTTCACATCATCGCAGGGTAAGAAAGAACAAAGAGCAAAAGGATGATTATGAAAATGAAGAGGCTAAGAAGGAGAGAAAGAGAAGGGATAAAGAAGAAAGAAAATTGCGCCGGCATGAAGAGAGGCATTTAAGAAAAGCAGAGGAAGAAAAACAGAGGGCTACGAGCCCTGAGAAGGATGAAGAATCGACCTCTGTAAGGGAGGATAGGGGGGAAACAGCACAGTTGATGGAATCGGTGCAACCCGAAACAACGCAAATGGTTGTGACCGATGAAGGAGAAGAAACGAAATGAACCCCCCTAATGCGGCGTCGCAGGGAGAATGCGCCACAAGAGTCCACTATCGACCCTCAACGATTAATGTTGGCATTGGAAGAGAGAGAGAGAGAAAAAGAAAAGAAAAGAAGCAGAAGCAAGAAAAGATGGAGAGGGGCAAGCTCATCATCGTAGAGGGAAATAGAAGAAGAAGATTGGAGTATGAAGAAATGTGAAGCAACAATGAACTTGCTAGACTTGAAGGGATACGAAAGCGTGAGGAGGAACAGCGTCTGTTGCTGGCCTCTAACTAGTTTGAAGAGGAGTTTGGAGAGAAGAACAAGAAGAAGAAGAAGAAGAGAGAAGGAAGAAAGAAGAGGAGGAGAAGGAGAAAAAGCACGAAGCTAATAGGCGGCACTTATACAAGAAAAAGGGCAAAGAACTTGCACAACGCGAGAAAGAAGAGCAACGCAGAGAGTGGGAGAAGAAACAAAGACAAGCCACTCGCCTTGCATTGGCTAAGGATAAAGGAGAGGCAATCGTGGAGAGCAGCAAGCCCGCATCGACCAGGAAGCAGTCATTAGAAAGAAAAGAGAATGATGACATGTTAATCGATATGGGCTTCTACCCTGCGCCGACCCCACTACTGACCTCATCACGAGCGTAATTGTGGAACATGGGTGGGACACATTCTGCCAGTGCCCATCCTTCATGGTGCCTCAGGTAGTGCAGGACTTCTACTGCAGGCGTCTGCATGGAAATAGGGATGCGATGACCTTTAAGGAATAAACAGTATATCAGCACAAAGGACATCAACGAGTTGTATCAGATGAAGGATAACTCTGTTTCACCAGGGAACAAGATTATTGATGATCCTATAGAGGAACGGATGGAAGACGCGTTGAGGGTACTAATGATACCGGGCACAAGATGGTCGGTTTCACTTAAGGGCATCCGCACCCTAGAGTCCAAGTCCTTGCTTCCGGAGGGAAGGCTCTGGGTTTACCTGGTCAAAAAGTAGTTGATCCCAACAACGCATGACAGAACTATATCAAGGGATCGGGTCATGGCCGTATACTGCATCGCTCGCGGCATTCCTATCGACGTGGGGCAGTTGATCGCAAGGAAGATCAGAGCATTGGTGGGGCATATCCGGGGGCAGTACTTCTTCTCGTGGATCGTTTCAAGTCTATGCCTAACTATGGGTGTAGGCATTGATGAGGAACTCATGCCAGAAGTCCACGGCCTTATCAATATCAAAATTTTGAGGATGCTTCTCAAAGATTCCCTACACTGCCCCGAGCTGCCAGCAAAGAGGCCTGTGAACGATTTGAATGCGCCGCAAGAACCCAGGCTAACTAGAAGACGCAGAGAAGATAAGGGAAAAGAAAGGGTTCAAGAGTCACCAGTGCAAGATCCAGAACCTATGGACCCTCTTCCCTTAGTCATTCGCCCTCCGAGCCCGCCCAGCCCGCCTGACCAACCTCCTTCTCCCCTTCACGAGCATTTTACCAACCTTCTCCTTGTTTCAACTTCCCCCACTGTCTACCCAACAGCCCTACCTTCACCAACAACTTCATCACCGTAACCCACCATTCCACCGCTGCAAGTTGATGACCCACACGATTTGGGTGAAGGCACATCTGCCCAACACCAAAACGATGCTGGTGAGACATCACAGGTGTAACCCTCCATCACCTCCATGGCTGCTGAGTTAGCAGAAATGAGATCCCTCTTCTCCCAACAACAATAGTTTTTCTCGCAACAACAACACTTCTTCAATCAAAGATTTGAAGTGGTAATGTAGCAGATCAATGATATTCAATGCAGTGCTACCACATCAAGAGAGGCGTTGATCAACATGCAACGCAGCATTTATAAGGTCCATATGCACCAGAGACTGGTTGTGGAGCTTAATCAAGAGTACTTCAACTTTCTCACCGCATATCTGCATGGTCCAATGGTACCTCCACATCTCCAGCAGCACTTAAACTTTGACAAAGCTTCTCCTGCATCGCCTCAAAATCTGCCTCAAGACCCTCCAGCCCCTTCGCAATAATCCTCTTATATTCTTTCTTCTATGTGACCATTATGCATTCTTTTCATTCATTTATTCTTTTGTTAGTTAATCAAATTCTTTGACTTTTACAGGCAATAACAAAATTTTTGTATTGCGTTCATTTGTAATTATTTGTATACTTTGTTAATATTTAATACAATGAGTACATATTTACTCCACTTTTGTGCCTGTACCTTTTTCTTTATCATCCTTTATCAATATTTACGATCTTCTTAATCTTTTACTTTTGTGTTCTTCATTGCGTTGCTATGATGTAATATATGTTCATTACGTATTTAAGAAAATGCGTTCATTTTCTGTTAAAAAAAAAATAATGCAAAACTTCAATGTCAGCACAAGGGAAATCCTAAAAAAAAATGTTCCCAACCTGATAAGATTTTAGTTGTGAAAGGGGTCTGCTCGTAGTTGGATGTTTGTATGACACCCGTAGGAGTAAGCCAAAACGAAGGTAGGTTTCCAAGATCAATGCAGTATGAAAATGAAGGAATATATATATATATATAATAAAAGAATGCAAGAGACAACTCCTTTAAATATCATGAGTTAAAGTTGAAATTGGCACACAACCGAAGTTGGATGTTCGCATGACACCCGTGGGGATAGGCCAAAACGAAGAGTGTAACCATGACCAACTGTCTCTAGTAAATGACGCAAAAAGTTTTTACCACTGTATTTAGATTTATCAAGTTGTTTTGACAAGAAGAGATAAACATTCTATTTTGAAAAAAACTAGAAAAGCATCTTTGAGCAGAATTTTATTATATAGAAGAATAAAGTATAGCTTGTTAAGAATTAGCAAGGATACGAAGAAATTGCGATGTTAAGTAATGTGCCTAAGTGTAACATTCGGAGCAACCAATTGACGCAGAAATATAGGATAAGAATTGAGCTTTATTGCCTTAGTAGAAGATGTGCTTGAGGACAAGCATATATCTAAATTTGGGGAAGTGATAACTTGTAGAAATACAAGTTATTTGTACTTCTTTATCTAGATATTGCGGCTAAAAGAGGATAAATATGCGCCAATGGTATGAAAATTAGCTTAGAAATACAACAATTATGAATTATGGCAATTACACCCACTGACACCATTAAGATGGAAGAAAAGAAGAATTCTACTCTGTTTTGCAGGAAACCAAGTCACCGCTTATGCTCAAGGCTCAAGAAGGACTGACCAACGCATCTCTGTTACATTGCGCCCGTCAATTGACACTGAAAAGATGATGAACGCAATGACGGCGTAGTGCGACAGTCGATCCAGAGTTGACTTTCAATCGCATGCAGTAATAAAAACAACACCGCATGCGAACACTCGATCGAAAGATGCAGCAGAGCAATGCAAAAGTGGAAGATTGTGACACGTGTACAATTAACGGTTGTGCAGATTCAACGGTTTGATTGCATAACAGAAGGAATAATATCCCTCAATCTTCAAAATTTCCATAACAACAAGTGGGGACCACAAGGCTGGAGTCAAATATTTTTACCTATAACTACCCCATCGAATTCACAAAAAAATATGCTACTGCATACAGGGCTAATTGCTGCTAAAGTGTTGAGAGAAAGGCTGAGTTGAGTGCTTAATTGAAGAAATCCGGGAAGAAAAAGAGACAAGGCCGAGAGGTGAGTCTCAGATCTATTCTGCTAAATACCGGCCAAGAAGCTATGTGTTTATCACCCTGCTACCGGTTGAGCAAGCCTGAGAGGGAAGCTCATCAAACCATCTGATCCATCCAATCTGGCAAGTAGATCTCCATCCAAATCAGTGTCGAGATGTTGGTGCTATTTGTATCTGTTCTATCTCTTTTCATCATTGTAATTCATATTCTTTATCTCTTCATTCACAAAACCATGTATCAAATGCTTAATAGAAATATTAAATGTCTCGATCGCTTTCATATTCCATTCTCTCCTATTTTCGTTCCCCCGTTAATCACTTTCTCCATGATGTCTTCTTAATCCCCTGATAGTTAGTATGAATTAAACGAGTACTTAATCTATGTTAAAGAGATAAAATGCGTTTAGCTAAGAAATGCTAGACGACATCTTCACCTATGAGAGTAGAAATGAAGATGTCATTCTGATCTATTGAGAGAAGGTTAGAAGAATGCATTAGCTAAAGCGAGTAGTACTTCCAGATATGGAAGCAACCTTGCGTTCATTACGTTCGTCTCTGTTTCACCACAGACATGTGGGAACGCGGCCGATCACTGAAAGGTGTACTCCTAGAGAAAAGCGGAACCGTATTTATAGCTTCAACGCAATTAAGAACTTGTGATGTTTATATTATTTATCTTTCTCTTTCTACTTTGTACACAAGACTTGTCGCCGCATTCCACATTCTTTGCATAACCTTCACAGCCAGCCTAGACCCCAGCATCTTGTATCATGAAGCCTGTATCTTGTACCATCTAGCTTAGGTTTACTACACTTTATTTTATTATCGCATCTTTATTGCTTTCCTTTACTTTACCGCAATTTTATATACTTGTACATAAACTATACTTTTAAAGATTGAAAAACCTGGTCGGATGTATCATAAACATAACGTAATAACATCAAACAGTCCCTGTGTTTTAGCGAGCTCTAACACAAACCAAACTGTTCGGGATGCGTATGATAGATGGATCAAGGCAAATGATAAAGCCCATGCCTATATCCTCGCCAGCTTATCTGATGTTTTAGCGAAGAAACATGAAGATATGAGTACTGCCGAAGAGATTATGGACTCTCTACGGGGGGTGTTTGGACAACCAACCTTCACCCTGAGGCATGATGCTATCAAGTACATTTACAAAAACCGCATGAAAGAGGGGGCCTTTTTTCGTGAACATGTCCTGGACATGATGGTCCACTTTAATATGGCAGAAGTAAACGACATTGTTGTTGACAGGAGAAGTCAAGTTGGTTTTATTTTAGAATCTCTTCCGAAGAGTTTTCTGCAATTCTGTATGAATGCATTGATGAATAAAATTGAATATAGCTTGACTACTCTGCTGAATGAGCTACAGGCTTACCAGATTATGTTGAGAACTAAAAGTCTGGAATCAGAAGTTGTTGACTCACTTTTGGATAGGTCAGGATGTATGATGTTCTATGCTCATGATGATGCGATACTACTTCTAAATATGCATTAATTATGGATGTTCATGTAGTATGCCATGCGCTGTCATAAGTTTTCTTACGATGGAACCAAGTGTAATTCCACCACAAGTTTCTCGATGTGATCTGAGGTCGAACACGGGGACTGGTTTAGGTTATTGTGGTACGTTCACGATATATGCGACCAGGTTTTCAATCTTTAAAAGTGTGTGTGTACAGGTATATAAATTGCAATAAAATAAAGTAAAGCAGTAAAGATGCGATAATAAAATAAAAATACAATAAACCTAAGTTAGATGATACAAGATACAAGCTTCATGCACAAGATGCTAGGGTCAAGGCTGGCTGTGAAAGTTGTGCAAAGACATTGGGTGCGGCGGCAAGTCTTAAGAATAAAATAGAAAGAGAAAGACAAATAATACAAACAACGCAAGTTCTTAATCGCGTTGAAGCTACAAATACTGTTCCGCTCTTCTCTTGGTGTACACCTCTCGGTGATCGGCCGCGCTCCCACATGTCTGTGGTGAAACAGAGACTAACGTAATGAACGCAAGGTTGCTTCTATGTCTGGAAGTACTACTCGCTTTAGTTAACACATTTTTCTAACCCTCTCCCGATAGATCAGAATGGCATCTTCACTTCTGCTCTCACAGATAAAGATGTCGTCTAGCATGCCTTAGCTAAACGCATTTTTTATCTTTAACATAAATTAAGTACATGGTTGATTCATATTGCTTATCAGGGAATTAAGAAAACATCATGAAGAAAGTGATTGACGGGTGAACGGAAATAGACAGAAAATGGTAAATGGAAGCTATCGAAACATTTAATATCTCTATTAAGCATTTGATACATGGTGTGTGAATGAAGAGATAAAGAAAAGTGAAGTACAACAATGAAAGAGATAGACAAAAACAAACAAGTGCCAATGTCTTGGCACTGATTCAATGAAGATCCGCTTACCGAATAGGATGGTTTTGATGGCAGAAGAGCTTCCCTCTCAGGCTTGCTCCACCAGTAGTAGGGATCTTTGCATAGAGCTTTCAATCGGGTGTTCGCCAGATTAGATCTGAGATTCACCTCTCAGCCTTATCTCGTCTTCTTCCCGGATTTCGTCTCTTAAGCACTCAACTCAGCCTTTTCTCTCAACAATTTTACAGCACTTACCCCGTATCCAGTAGCATATTTTTTCTCTCAAAATAAATGGGATGTTTATAGGTGCAGATTTTTGACTCTGGCCTTGTGGTCCCCACTTGATCGTTATGGTAATTCCGAAGATGGAGGGATATTATTCCTTCTGTTATGCAATCAGACCGTCAATTCTGCATAACCGCTAGTTGTATACGTGTCTCAATCCTCCGCTTTTGCATTGCTCAGCTGCATCTTCCGGTCATGGGTTCGCATGCGGTGTCGTTTTTATTATTGCATGCGGTTGAAACACAACTCTGGATCGACTGTCGCATTGCGTCGTCATTGCAATAATCGTCTCTTCATTGTTGATTGATGGGTGCATTGTGACAGAGATGCGTTGATTAGTTTCTCATGAGCCTTTAGCGCAAGCGGTGACTTGGTCTCCTACAAAGCAGAGTAAAATTCGGCTTGTCTTCCATCTTTATGGTGTTAGTAGGTGTAATTGCGATCATTTATAATTATTGTAATGCTAGGCTAATTTTCATACAATCGACGCATATTTGCTAACTTTTGGCCGTAATATCTAGATAAGTTGGCATAAATAGTATTTCTACAAGTTATCACACCCCCAAATTTAGATATATGCTTGTCCTCAAGCAGATCTTCTACTAAAGCAATCATGCTCAAGTCCTATCCTCTATTTTTGCGACGATTGGTTGCTCTGAATGCTGCACTTAGGCACATTACTTGACATCGCAATTTCCTACCATCCTTGCTAATTCTTAGCAATCCCTACTTTATTCTTCTATATGACAAAATTCTACTCAAAGATGCTTTTCTAGTTTTCAAAATAGAATGTTTATCTCTTCTTTGTCAAAACAACTCAATGTATCTATCTGCGGTGAGCAAAAATTTGCATCATTTCTTTATTTAGAGATTGTTGGTCATGATTAAACTCCTCGTTTTGGTTTATCCCCATGGGTGTCATGCGGACATCCAACTACGGTTGTGTGCCAATTCAACTTTAACTCATGAGGATCAGAGGAGTTGTCTCTTGCATATTTTTTGTTTTGTTTTGTTTTTTATATTGCATTGATCCTGGAAACCCACCTTCCTTTTGGCTTGCTCCTACGGGTGTCATACGAACATCCAACTACGAGCAGGCTCCTTTCACAACTAAACTCTTATCAAGTTGGGAATATTTTTAAGGGTTTTCCCTTGCACTGACATTGGAGTTTTGCAAAAAAAAAAAAAAAAAAAAAAAAAAAAAAAAAAATCTAATGAAAATGGACACATTTTCTTAACTACAGCATAATCTTGATTTCATCTGCTCAGACCTTCCCCACCCCTAAATTTAAAGATGAGCAAGGTCCTCATTGCGTTGTTTGGAGAGATTAGACAAACACTTAGAAGAAAATTTCAAAAAGAAGGTTTGAGCAGAACTTTGAAAGATAAAAAGGTAAAGTACTGCTAAACTAAGAATTAACTAAGTGTTAGTCAGAATTTACTAAGTATGAGAAATGTTTCTAAGTGGAAACATATATTACATCATCGCAACGCAATGAAGGTCGTAAAAATAAGAGATTAAGAACATTACAAAAATTGACAAAGGAAGATAAAGAAAAAGGCACAGGCAAAAAGTGGAATGAATATATACTCTAATTGTATTGACTATTAACAAGTATACAAATAAATTACAAATGAATGCATTACAAAATTTTCTATTGCCTGTACAAGAGTCAAAGAATTTTGATTATTTTACAAATTTTATTCAGAAGGGTGCATGATTCAGAATTCACATCATACTTCCAATAAACGCAGATACATTTTTGCCAAAGACGGGCAACACGCATACATCCCCGCAACACACCCCTTAACTAACGCATTTCTGGAGGATATCTCAACATAATGCATTTGGCTAAGGACGTGCAAAAGACATATGCGAGCGTAACCCATTTCGAGCAAAAATGTTCTTCTTCAGAAACTTTGCCACAGTGGCCGCGTCATTCTTGGCACATGCGATGGCCTCAACCCATTTCGATAAATAATCAACCGCCACATGAATATATTGATGACCTTCAGATGGTGCAAACGGGCCCATGAAGTCAATTCCCAAACATCAAATAATTCGACTTCTAATATTGACGTCAATGGCATTTCATTTCTTTTAGACATATTCCCCGTCCTTTGACACTTGTCACATTATATAACATGGGCATGGGCATCCTTAAATAGTGTTGGCCAAAAGTAGCCGCACTGCAAGACTTTTGCTGCTGTTCTTTGCCCCCCAAAATGTCCTCCATATGGAGACTTATGACAAAGCTCTAAAATGTGCTTTGCTTCATGCTCAGGAACACGTCGTTGTAATATATGATCAGGTCCTTGTCGATATAGGAAGGGATCATCCCAGAAATAAATTTTGGCATCATATCTTAGCTTTTTCTTCTACTGGTATGTATAATCATCCAGTAGTTGACCGCAAACTATGAAGTTTACTATGTCTGCATACCAGGGAACATTAATGTCTACTGCTATCAGTAGCTCATCGGGGAATCTTTCTTCAATATCTTTTTATGTCCCATGAACCTCGTCATTTTCCAATCTTGACAAATGATCTATGACTTGGTTCTCGGTGCCTTCCAGTTTTTGACTTCTAGGTCGAACTCTTGCAGGAGCAACACCCACCGTATCAACCTTGGTTTTGCATCCTTCTTCATCATTAGATATTTAATCGCAGAGTGATCTGTATACACCACCACATTTATTCTGATTAAATACTGTTGGAACTTCTCTACTGCAAATACCACTGTGAGCATTTCTTTTTCTGTGGTCGTATAGTTCTCCTGTGCATCGTTCAATGTTTTGCTTGCATAATAAATAGGATACAACACCTTATCCTTGTGCTGACTCAAAACTGTGCCCACAGCATATCTGCTGGCATCACATTAGGGCGAATGGTTATGTTCAATCGGGCGTATTCAAAATGGGTGCGGAGATGAGTGCATCTTTCAATGTGTTAAATGCTTTGGTGCAGGCGTCATCAAAATTATACTCACGGTCAGCTTCAAGAAGTGCACTTAAGGGTCTTACGATCTGGGAGAAGTTGCGAATAAATCTTTTATAAAACCCCGCGTGTCCCAGAAAGCTACTAAGTGTTTTTACGTTCACAGGTGGGGGTAATTTGGAAACTGCATCGATTTTTGCCTGATCAACTTCCAATCCTGCCTTGGAGATTTTGTGACCCAGAACTATTCCTTCTTCCACCATAAAGTGGCATTTTTCCCAATTCAAAACAAGATTTGCTGCCACGTATCTCTTCAAAACATTTTCAAGGTTAGACAAACAGGAGTCATAATTACTGCCGAAGACTGGGAAATCATCCAAGAATACCTCGACTGACTCCTCCAAGTAATCTAAGAATATTGCCATCATGCATCGTTGAAAAGTGCCTGGTGCATTACAGAGTCCAAATGGCATGCGTCGGAATGCGAACGTACCAAATGGACACGTGAAGTTTGTCTTGTCTTGGTCCTCTAGAGTAATTGCTATTTGGTTATACCCTGAATAGCCATCAAGAAAGTAGAAAAATTCATTCCCTGCAAGTCTGTCTAACATTTGATCAACGAAGGGAGTGGAAAGTGGTCCTTTTTAGTGGCCAAATTCAGCTTGCGATAATCCATGTAGATTCTCCACCTCGTAGTTGTCCTTGTGGGAACCAATTCATTCTTGTCATTAGTGATGACTGTCATCCCCCCTTTCTTCAGAACACATTACACTGGGCTCACCCAACTGCTATCAGATATCGGGTAGATGACACCGGCATCCAGCCACTTTACTATCTCCTTCTTTACAACCTCCTTCATGGAAGGGTTCAAGAGGCGTTGCCTTTCTACCGATCCATTCTTTCCTCCTTCCAAGCGGATCTTGTGCATACAATACGAGGGACTGATTCCTCGAATGTCTGCCAAGGTCCATCCTAAGGCTTTTGCGTTATTTCTTAGGATCCGTAGGAGAGCATCTTTTTTCTCCTTACTCAATGATGCAGAAAGGATAACTGGTAACGTATCGTTACTTCCTGAGTAAGCATAGTTTAGGTGCACTAGCAACGGCTTTAACTCTAACACAGGTGGCTCTTCTAAAGATGGCTTAATGCGCTGCGATGTTCGTTCAGATAACTTGAGCGGTTCAAAATTCAATTCAGTATGAATTATGGCGTAGTCCTCATCCAACATTGAGCCGATTTCAAAGTCCTCCTCCTCCATGTCCTTCAGGGGTTCGTGCCTCTGTTCTCTCTGCAGCTCTTCGATATATTGGAAGCTCTCTATATCTCCCGGGTACTTCAACGCATTGAGTACGTTGAATTTTACCTCTTGATCATTGACCCGAATGGTCAACTCTCCTTTCTGCACATCAATTAACGCTCGCCCTGTGGCGAGAAAAGGACGTCCCAGGATGATAGGAATTTCTCTATTGGCCTCATAATCCAATATAACAAAGTCTGCTGGGAAGATAAACTTGTCCACTTGCACAAGAACATCTTTTATCTTCCTTCCAGAAGCTTTATTGATCTATCGGCTAGCTGTAACGTGATTGTGGTTAGCCCTGCTTCGCCGATGTCCAACTTCTTAAAAATTGACAAGGGCATCAAATTTAAGCTTGCCTCTAAATCACACAACGCGTTTCCGACCATCTTCCCACCTATGGTGCAGGGCAATGTAAAAGTTCCAGGGTCCTTCATTTTAGTAGGGAAAGTATTTTGAAACAGAGCGCTACACTCATATGTTAGTACAACTATTTCATTTTCCCCAATCTTTCTTTCGTTGGCGAGAATATCCTTGAGAAATTTCATATAACTTGGCATCTGCTTTAATGCTTCTATTAAGGGAATATTAATGTGTAGCTGTCGGAGAACGTCTAGAAACCTCTGAAACTGTTTGCTGTCATCTTTCTTTTTCAGCCTGGATGGGAAAGGTGGAGGATCCCGCCGTGTTTCTTGTTCACTTTGTTGTTTGGTGAGGTCCTGTACTTGCTGTGTGTCATTGGCTGGAGGTTGCGTTGATTAAGAATTCATATCTTGAGGAGCTTCATCTTTGGTAGATGGTCTTACTTCTGAACTGGTGCTTCTTCCGTTATTAAGTAACTGGTCATCGTCAATAGTCAAATTTGCTGGTACTTTTGTTATAATAGGGGTTGTCGTTCTGCCACTCCTCAATATCACGGCATGACATTGTTCTCTTCCTCTTGGCCCTGACACTCCTGAGTTTCCATGCTGTGTACCAGGCACTTTCTTCTTTAATTCCCTCGCAAGCTGATCTACTTGATCTTCTAATTCCTTAAAAGAGTCAGCTTGCGCTTGTCTCATTACTTTGCTCTTTTCAATGTAATGTTTTAATGATGTCTCCGAAGACGAGGTACTGTAAGAGGTATCATATGCAAACAGTTGGTCACAGGGTGGTATACCTTGCGAATTACTTGGGCTGCAATCCGGATTAGTGAAGACCGGAGTGTTGCCTCGATCATTTTGATAGCTGAATTGATAGAAACTATGGCCCTCTTGATTGAGATTCTCATCTAGACCAAAAAGTGGGTGACCCCACCAACAAGGGTTGTCGTTGTTGCCCAATGATTCATCATAAATAGCATATATGGGTTGTTGATTCCATAGGCAAACGTCTACCAGATGTACCTCTCCCCATTGAGTCCAATCCAATGCGGTCCCATGAGTCACCGCATTAACCTGCGTTGTTCCTTGAGAGAGAGTTCTCTGCTGATTAGCCACCGTCTAGAGGAGCGAGGTCATTGTGGTCATTTTTTCGACCAATGCGCTCATTGTGTCCGTTGGCACATCAGCCCTTTCTACTCTTTCTTACTCCTGACCTCTTATCTCAAGCCCCGTATCAATCCATTCGTCAAAATGTCGCGAGATGCGATCCAATATGTTCTTTGCTTCCGTATATGACTTATTCATTAATTCTCCTTCTGCAGAGGCATCGGCAACTACTTGCGTTGATTGGTCGAGGCCATTGTAAAAGGTTTCCATCAAAATACTGTTAGGAATCCCGATATGCGAACAGTTCTTCTCTAACTGCCAGAATCGCACCCAGGCAATGCTCAAGGTTTCATAACCCTTTTGTTCGAAATGCAAAACCTCCCTCCGCCTCCTTGCGTTGACAGACGGAAGGAAGAATCTGTTCATGAACCTATCAACCAACTGCTCCCATCCATTAATTTCATCCGGCTCTAATGCTTGCGCCCACCTCTTTGCTTCATCCCGCAATGTATACGGGAATAGGTATAGTTTAAGACTCTCTTGAGTTACATCAGGCATGGAGAATGCGCTACACATGTCTACAAAATTTGTCAAATGAGCGTGTGGGTATTCTCCCTGTAATCCTCCGTATCGCCCCACATTCTGAATCATCTGTAGCATGATAGGTTTTATTTCAAAGCTTGCATTCCCTTCAACTACTGGTCTTGAAATTCCTGGTGAAAAATTATAGAATTCTGGCACCGCATATTCCCTCATAGGGATGTTCTGGTCAACAGCAAGAAAAACGGGATCTTACACTGACAAATCTTTCCTCTGGTTTCCAGCAAGTGCCACATTCTCTTCAGCCATACGTCTTCACTAATTAGGTTAGCCCTGATGAACTCTGCGTGAAGATTACACTTAATCTCTGGGTCCCTTAGAATTACAAGATCACTCTAGCACTCATAAGCTGTCAGATTACTCTACGCGTTGAACAGTTAGTACAAAGAGATCTGTCCTGCAAAATACCAAAAACACACTCAAACAATAAACCGTTAACCAAGTCTCCGGCAACGGCGCCATAAACTTGTTGACTCACATTTGGATAGGTCAGGATGTATGATGTTCTATGCTCAATATGATGCGATACTACTTCTGAATATGCATTAATTATGGATGTTCATGTAGTATGCCATACGTTATCACAAGTTTCCTTACGATGGAACCAAGTGTAATTCCACCGCAAGTTTCTCGGTGTGATCCGAGGTCGAACACGGGGACTGGTTTAGGTTATTGTGGTACGTTCATGATATATGCGACCAGGTTTTCAATCTTTAAAAGTGTATGTGTACAGGTATATAAATTTCAATAAAATAAAGTAAAGCAGTAAAGATGCAATAATAAAATAAAAATACAGTAAACCTAAGCTAGATGATACAAGATACAGGCTTCATGTACAAGATGCTGGGGTCAAGGCTGGCTGTGAAAGTTGTGCAAAGACGTGGGGTGCGGCGACAAGTCTTATGAATAGAATAGAAAGAGAAAGACAAATAATACAAACAACACAAGTCTTATGAATAGAATAGAAAGAGAAAGACAAATAATACAAACAACACAAGTTCTTAATCGCATTGAAGCTACAAATTGTTCCACTCTTCTCTTGGCGTACACCTCTCGGTGATCGGCCGCACTCCCACATGTCTGTGGTGAAACAGAGACTAACGTAATGAATGCAAGGTTGCTTCCATGTCTAGAAGTACTACTCACTTTAGTTAACGCATTCTCTAACCCTCTCTCGATAGATCAGAATGGCATCTTCACTTCTGCTCTCACAAATGAAGATGCCATCTAGCATGCCTTAGCTAAAGGCATTTTATATCTTTAACATAAATTAAGTACTTGGTTAATTCATATTGCTTATCAGGGAATTAAGAAAACATCATGAAGAAAGTGATTGACGGGTGAATGGAAATAGACAGAAAATGGTAAATGGAAGCTATCGAAACATTTAATATCTCTATTAAGAATTTGATACATGGTGTGTGAATGAAGAGATAAAGAACAGTGAAGTACAATGATGAAAGAGATAGACAGAAACAAACAAGTGCCAATGTCTTGGCACTGATTCGATGAAGATCCGCTTGCCGGATAGGATGGTTTTGATGGTAGGAAGAGCTTCCCTCTCAGACTTGTTCCACCGGTAGCAGGGATCTTTGCACAGAGCTTTCATTCAGCTGTTTGTCATATTAGACCTGAGGTTCACCTCTCGGTCTTATCTCCTCTTCTTCCCGAATTTCGTCTCTTAAGCACTCAGCTCAGCCTTTTCTCTCAACAATTTTGTAGCACCTAGCCCGTATCCAATAGCATATTTTTTCTCTGAAATCAATGGGGTATTTATAGGTGCAGATATTTGACTCCGGCCTTATGGTCCCCAATTGATCGTTATGGTAATTTCGAAGATGGAGGGATATTATTCCTTCTGTTGTGCAATCAGACCGTCAATTATGCACAATCGTTAGTTGTACACGTGTCTCAATCCTTCGCTTTTGCGTTTCTCAGCTGCATCTTCCGATCATGGGTTGGCATCGGTATTGTTTTTATTACTACATGCAGTTGAAACACAGCTCTGGATCGACTATTGCATTGCGCTGTCATTGCGGTAATCATCTCTTCATTGTTGATTGACGGGCGCATTGTGACAGAGATGCATTGATTAGTTTCTCATGAGCCTTTAGCCAAGCGGTGACTTGGTCTCTTGCAAAATAGAGTAAAATTCGGCTTGTCTTCCATCTTTATGGTGTTAGTGGGTGTAATTGCGATCATTTATTATTATTGTAATACTAGGCTAATTTTCATACAATCGGCGCATATTTGCTAACTTTTGGTCACAATATCTAGATAAGGTGGCATAAATAACTTGTATTTCTACAAGTTATCAGAAGTAAACGTTACTATTGCTGAGAAGAGAGGAACATCCTCCAAGCCTGATTTTGCTTCCTCTTCGCAGAGTAAGAGTATACCTGTGAAGAAGGGCAAAGGGAAAGGGAAGAAGAAACTTGCTGGAAAGAAAGATAAGAAAAACGCTACAGATAAAGGGAAGTGTTTCCACTGCAACAAAGAAAGGCACTGGAAGAGAAATTGCCCTTAGTACCTTGCCAAGAAGAGAGCAGAGAAAGCTAAACAGGCAAACTAGTTCCTGGGGACCGCTTACTCAGCTTGACCAGTGGGAGATGTTTATGCTTGATCTTACTTGCTTTTGTGATCTTGTTAAGAACAAAATGTATATATTTTTGTTAATGAAATGTTCATTTTTAGAAATTATGTTTGTTCTATCTCATAGCAACTTCTGTTAAGAATCAAATTGTTAAAATCCATTTGTAAATATTTAGATATTTAAAAATGGCTAGATCAAAGTATAAAAAGTTTAAAATTTTCTAGATCTGATTGTTAACAAAGAGTTGTTAAGATAGGTCAGACGCGTCTTACTCAAAGAGTTGTGAGTACCTCAATGTAGTGGGAAGAAAGTGTGATTTCTTGGTCATTATTAAGAATGAGATGCATTCCCATATAGTTTAATTAAAAGCCTATTGTACACTGACATGTTTACAATGATTCTCTCGGCTAAAGTGTTTGAGAATCACCTAGTAAGACTAGAAATACCAGATTAATAACCTACGACAAGTGGGAGAAATATCGAGTATGAGATACCAAATGGTAAACCATGGGTATGGGATGCCCTAGTTTATTGTATTTCTCTATAAAACACAGAAACTCGGTCTTATATATTGGATATATTAGTTACCACTGGAGTTTTAGTCCAAGTGGGAGTTTGTTGGGTTTTATGTCCTAAAACACATGGTTTGTAAACAATAGAACTTATTTTGAAAATTCAATAAGGTGTTATTGAATAGATGTTTTGCTTATTGGAAATCCAATAAACCTAAAAGTCCCTTGACTATTATATGAGTACTTGAACTTTATGTGGAGACATAAAAGTGGATCGGGTTCGAGTAAATAGTCAAAATGATATATAATATGTGAATAAGATTAGGTGCCTTATTCAGGTAACACTATTGGATGCGACCTGCTCTGTAGTTGTTACAAAGAGTTGAAAATGCTATAAACGAAGTGATCCTAATTCGCTCATGTTATGACATGAGGAGTGGGGGTGTCCCTATGCAAAAGGGTTTGTACAAGATCGGACCACAAAATTAGTCACTCTAACTGTTTAAGACTGACTATTTCAAAACGATGACCTAGGTAACTTGACCTTAATCCTAAGCTAACTATGAACTCCTATTTATTTGGGATTATTCTTAGATTTGCGTAGGTGAGGGTTGGCTCAACAGTACCAGCTCAACAACCTCCCATTTCACGGGTAAGACTAGATAGATATAAGGTGCAAGATGGAATTCACTCCTACTCGCTATTAGGGATAGTAAAGAGGTTGTTCTCTTAAGTGTTGATTCTGGGTCTTGAAAGAGGAACCCCACCCTCTCATTGGCCCGAGAGGGACTCGATTTGTTGATTGGATCACAAATCAATTGTTCATTAGAGGATCAATGAGACTAAGGAACAAGAGGTAATTTCAGGGGTAAAATAGAGATTTGACCTAGCTGTTGTTACGAACAACCTGTGAAGGGTTAACTTACTAATCATGGTTATATCGAATGGACATAATATATCTACAGTGAAGGGAGTTCAACTATGAGTTTTAGTGGAATGACCCATTAGTTAATGAATGGGGGTTAGTTCGGTCTATGAGTTTAGCCGATTAATCTCGGATCGTTGGAGCCCATGATCTGTATGTCTGCAAGGTCCCCCTATTAGCTCGTAAATGGATTAGCTCTAGAGTAGCGTGATAAGTTAATTTCAAACATTCAAATAAGAATTAAAGGAATTAGTAATTATATAAGATATAATTACACGTTTAATTATGTGAATTAAACCGAATTGGAGAATTAATATTTAAATATGTTTTAAATATATGGAGGTGGATTTGTGTAAAACTAATTTAATATTGGATATTAAATTAATTAGAATTATTTAAATTGTTTAAATTATTATTTATTAATTTTATTAGAAAAATTAATTTATAAAATTAATTATTTTTGTTTTTGAAATCAAATTTTTTTTTCTAAAATCAAATTTGGAATTTGTAAATTGAAAAATACCCAAAATGGGAAATCGGTTTTTTCCATCATCATCTTCAAGTAGCTCACCCATAACCCACCATCTTTAAGCTTCAATTACTCCAAGCATGAGCTGCATCTCATGCAGCCATTCTCATTGCATGATGATCTGCAATATATTGAAGAAATTGGAGTGAATTTGAGGCAATGCAATCGTAAGAATTTTTGCTGAAAAATTTGTGTGTAGAAGGTGTTCTTCAAGTGGGTTGCTGCTGTGAGTATTTTTTCCAAGTTCCCTTGATTCCAGCTTAATTTGAGTCCCACAACTCAATCTAGAGCACCAAAAAAATAGTAGGGAAGATCTTGGGGTGGTCTACAACAAGATTTGCAACTAGAAATCGAGATTTTAAGAGGACTACAAAGGTATGACTTGAAACCCACTTATTTCTGTATAAGCATGCTTTAGTTTCTACCAAATTAATGAATTAGAGTGCTTATGTATCCTTGTCGCTTCCGCTGCGTGCTAATACAATCCAACAAAAGTCTATGCGATAGGCTTCCATTATCTAAACAATCGAGTAATCGTCTATATGATAGGCAGTGTTCATATCTCCTACTTACTCGATCGTCTAATCGATCATATACCTCCTATCTTCCTCAATCCAAGATCATATAGAGCCCACAACTCCTGGATTCTCATAACGAGAATACCAAGGTAACACTTGTGATGGTGTTCTAACTCAGTTCATGGATCGAGTTGGACTCGATTGCGGTTGAGGCTTATCCATACGTTCGTGGAGGTGTTGTTCTATTCGTTTCATTCGAGTGTCGTTTTGGACACATTGGAGATTGATCGAGGGATACTTGAAGAATGGTTCTTCAAAGGTACATATACTCTATCCCTTGTACACTCTTGTAGCATACTGTAATTTTTGTATATGCATAATCTGTTAGTTTCCAATTAGACTATAATTGTTGTGTTCATTCTGAATGGAATTTGGAATGATCCACTTTCGCTGCTCATGGAGATCTCTATTTTAGATTTTTCCTTCACTTGCACGGCCTCAAGGTGTCCTGGGAGTGTCCCCCTTCGGATGGTTTGTACAGTTGGTTAATATCAAGGCGAACTCCAGAAATGGGTAGGGTCGCTTTAGTTTTTGCTCCAATCAGATTTTTCCTCGGATTGGCTGCTTGGGGCGGAACTCTAGGATCTAAAATGAAGGGTCACACTTATGGGAAATTTTTAAGCAAGTTAATGATTTCTGGACCAAATCAATGATGGCTAGTCGTTATAGGAACAACAGTTGTTTTAGTGTAATGATTGGTTGAGAGTGTCTCAATTCAGTGGAGGGATAAATTGACTACCCTTCGGTGGCTTTTGTCCTAAACCATTGAAGTATCATTGCAAAACTAGATGTGTTATGGGGTTCATTTAGATTTTGCTAAACCAGATTGGATTTGTTTCAAAGAGTAATTGCTAAAATCTAACGTAGATCAATATGTATCAGAAAGGAGAAACATAACCCTGTTGGACATGGTTCGGTCTATGATGAGTTATGCTCATCTTCTAGACCAATTTTGAGGATACGCAGTAGAGACTGTCGTTTACATTTTGAACAATGTTCCCACAAAGAATGTTTCTGAAATGCCTTTTGAGTTATGGAGAGGTCATAAAGGTAGTTTACGCCACTTCAGAATTTGGGGATGTCTAGCCCACATGCTTGTGGCAACCTTAAAAGGTTGGAACCTCGTTCAAAAGTTTGCCGATTTGTAGGCTATCCCAAAGAAATGAGGGGTGGATACTTCTATGATCCAAGTGAAAATAAGGTGTTTGTATCGACAAATGCTATCTTCTTGGAAGAAGACCACATAAAGGATCATAAGCCATGAAGTAAGATTATTTTAAATGATATTTCTAATGAGACTACTGAGAGTTCAACAAGAGTTGTTGAACAGGCCGATAGATCAACAAGAGATTGATGTCGGTTCCTCTAGACAACCATCTCAAGAGTTGAGACTGCCTCGACGTAGCAGGAGGGTTGTGAACCCACCGATATGCTACATGGGTTTAATTGAAGCCCACAACAATATATCTGATGATGGAGTTGAGGATCCATTATCTTATAAGCAAGTAATGGAAGATGTTAACAAAGATGAATGGATTAAAGCCATGAATCAGGAAATGACGTCTATGTACTACAATTCATGAAGTCTATGTACTACAATTCAATCTGGGAACTTGTGGTTCAACTGGGTAAAACTTATAGGTTGTAAATGGATCTACAAGAGGAAAAGAGGTGTGGATGGAAAGGTACAACCTTTAAGGCTAGGCTTGTGGCAAAGGGTTATACCTAGGTTGAGGGAGTGGACTATGAATAAACTTTCTCACTGGTTGTCATGTTGAAGTCTATCAGGATTCTCCTGTCCATAGCCACATTTTATGATTATGAGATATAGAAAATGGACGTCAAGACTGCCTTTTTGAATGGTAATGTTGAGGAGACTATCTACATGGCTCAATTAGAAGGGTTCATTGATCCAGATCAAGAGCAAAAGATTTGCAAACTTAACAGGTCCAGTTATGGGCTGGAATAAGCATCTAGATCTTGGAACATTAGATTTTATAGTACGATCAAATCATTTGGCTTTGATCAGAATGTTGATGAGCTGTGTGTTTACATGAAAATCATCAACAACTCAGTAGCTTTCCTTATGCTGTATGTGGATGATATCCTACTCATTGGGAATGATGTAGATTTTCTTAGTGACATTAAGAAATGACTAGCCGCCCAATTCCAAATGAAAGATTTGGGAGAGGCACAGTTTGTTCTAGGGATCTAGATCATAAGGGATCGAAAGAACAAAAGGTTGGCCTTGTCTTAGGCATCATACATTGACAAGATGTTGATCAAGTACTAGGTGCAGAATTCCAAGAATGGTTTATTACCTTTCAGGCATAAAATTATTTTGTCTAAGAAATAGTGTCCTAAGACACCTCAAGAGGTTGAGGAGATGATACGGGTTCCCTACGCATCGGTTGTGATAGCCTCATGTATGCAATGTTATGTACTAGACCTGAAATTTGCTATGCAGTAGGGATTGTCAGTCGATATCAGTCCAATATAGGATTAGATCACTGGACGACGGTCAAAATGATCCTCAAATATCTCTGGAGAACGAGAGACTATATGCTCATGTATGGAAATAAGGATTTGATCCTTACAAGATACACAAACTCTGACTTTCAAACTGATAGAGATTCTCAGAAATCGACATCAGAGCCAATGTTCACTCTGAATGGAGGAGCTGTAGTATGGCGAAGCATCAAGTAAGGATACATCGCATACTCTACTATGGAAGCTGAATACATAACCACTTGTGAAGCTACTAAAAAAGCTGTTCGGCTTAGGAAGTTCCTTACCGATTTGGAAGTTGTTCTAAATATGTCTTTGTCAATCACACTTTATTGTGATAACAGCAGGGCTGTGACAAATTCTAAGGAACCTCAGAGTCATCGAAGAGGCAAGCATATAGAACGGAAATATCATTTGATCAGGGAGATTGTGCATTGCAGCGATGTGATTGTTAGGAAGATCGCATCGAAGTACAACGTTACTAATCCGTTTACAAAGGCTCTCACGGCTAAAGTGTTTGAAAGTCATCTAGAGAGTCTGGGTCTACTGGATATGCGACACTTTGTCTAGGGCAAGTGGGGATGTTACTGAGGTATAGAGTATGCCCTAGTTCATTGTATTTTGTACTGTTTTGTATTGTACATTAGTCTTCGAGGCTTTAGGACAAGTGGGAGATAATTGGGATTGGTGTCATAAATCTCCTGGTAGTCTCGTAGTTTGTAAACATTCTGCAAACATATTGTTATTAATAAAATAAATGTTATTTTATAAGCATTTTACTCAATCCAATAAACTAAGATCCGTGGTTATTTTATGGAACTGAAGCATGTATGTGGAGACATACAAGTGGATCATGCCTTAAGTAATAACCTAAATGGTCTGTAGTAAATGGATAAATGAGGGATACCTTATCCTGGTGACACTATGGATAAGGCCCGTTTTGTAGATGTTACAAGTTTTTTAAAGTGCTACAAACGGTCTGATCTTGACCATTCATGTGGAGACATGCAAGCGAGGGTATCCTATATAAAGAGTTTGTATAAGACCAAACCATGAAAGGATTAGTCTCTTTATATAACGCCGTTGATAATTGAGACTTACATTTCACTAGAATGACCATAGGTGACATGACCTTAATCCTGAGTGAGTTGGGAACTTCTGCTCATGAGGGTGGTTCTTTGATTTGTATGGGTGAGAGTGGCCAGATTGCCAACTCAATAAGCCTACCATTATGGGGATTCATCTGATTGAGGAGTTGGGAACTCAATTATACAAGACATAATTCACTCCTTCCCCGTAGCAGGGGTAAGTAGATAAATTGCTCCCTTAAGGGCTGATTCTGAGTTTTGAACATAATGACCACACCCTTTTTCGGGAAGAGAGAACTCAGTCATATTAGGACTATAACTTATTGTTCATTGGAGGAATTAGTGGTACTTAAGAAGTTAGATGTAACTACAAGGGCAAAACGATAAATTGGCCCAACTATAATTACGAGCAATTTGTGAAGGGTCATCGCACTATTGATTGGTCATATGGACACAGAAATATATCTATAGTGAGAAGAGTGTAACTGTCGGTATTTAGTAGAGTGCCCAACAGTTAACGGATGGTGAATATCATGATTAAGGAGTTTAGTCAGTTATTCACATACCATTGAAGCTTCAAGTTACAGGTCCTAAGGTCCCTTTGGTAGCTCAATGGGTTCAAGTTGAGAATAAAATTTTGGGTTGGTTTGAAGTGTTCGAATTAACAAAAGGAAATTCAATTATATGTGATATAATTGATGTGATGTATTTGATACATTATCGTTGGAGGAATTAATATAAATATGATTTATATTCAATACCATAAAATAGAAAAATAACTATGATTTATATGTTTTATGTGATGAAATATTAAAACTATAGGTTATAAATATAATATGATAAGTTGGTTATTATATTTATTTATAATATATTAATTATATGATAATTAATTATTCTTTTTCTTTAATAACTGACTTGAATGGTAGGTTATGCACGGTTATGGTAACTGTGAGATAAAAAGAAAAATGGTTTTCCAAAATCAAAGTAGATGATTCATTGAATCGGTATCACAAGAAAAGAAAATCTATCGAGTAAGAGAGTTTTACTAAACGATAGCATCTCACAAACTAAACAATTGAGTACCGAGTTTACTATACGATAGTTACTCGTTACTACACGATCGAGTAACAAGTCTATACGATAGGCTTTTTCTTCTACACAATCGTGTATCGAGACTATACGATAGACTTACTTCTTCTATCTCATACTCGATTGTTTACCTCATCCATTCCTCTATCTATAGTCACACAGAGCCTACAACTCCTAGATTCTCACACTAAGAATACCAAGGTAACTCTTGTGGTGGTATTCTTGTTCCGTTCGAGGGTCGAGGATTGAGTTGCACTCAATAGTGATCGAGGATTCTTCAATTCGTGCTCTTGGTTGTTCTGATTGTTACGTTCGAGTTTGAACTGTTGAACGAGTTGTTGAACGATCGAGGGATATTTGAAGAAACAGTTCTTCAAAGGTTTGCATACTTTATCTCTTGTTCAATTAGCATGCTTATAATTTATTGTTTATGCATAATCTGTTCTTTTAGACTGTATTTGTTTGTGTACTTTCTCAATGGGATTTGGAACGATCTGCTTCCGCTAATTGGTTCTCTACTTAGAGTCGCTTCATTCACGATTTGAAAAAAAATATATATAAAGCAAAAGAATACTCTAACTAAAAATTTAAGCATAGACGAGGCAACGAGATACAAGTGAATATTTCTAGAGGCTAGTTAAAAAATACTCTGTTAATATTTCTAATAGCTTATAGAAATACAAGCTACTTCAGCCTTTTACTTAGAATAATGAGGGTTGACGAGGAGAACATGCATTGATGTTGCTAAGAATTCATGTGAAATAATGAACTTGCGTTGATTTGCACTAAAAATCCCTGCTAACCCCATATCATGTGTTATCTTACATCAAAATGTCTATTGTGAAGTTATCGCAAAAGGCGATTGCATGCGTTGATCTTAATGAAGAAAAGTTGGTCGCATGCACTGCCACAACTACAGAGTGATAGCCATGATAGAAGTATGATTGCAAAAAGTGGGTGGAATATGTTGATCCTGCATAAAAAGCGAATATGAACGCATGCCTTGGGATGTCTAAGCTACTCAATAGACTTCTTGAAAAGCAGTCAGACCATGATCAGCGCTGGCATTCTCACTACCGCGTTAGCAATGGCGGTGATTTAGAGTGGGATTATCAAAGTTGTCAAAATTTGGCTCTATAAATAGAGTCATGGAGCCCGAGTTCAAGCATCTGGGACTTCTGTATTGGGCAGATTCCTGTGATCACAGACAAGAGCATGAGCAAGAATTTCTTTGAGAGTTCTTCATTTCCACAACTTCCTCCGATTGACGATCAGAGCTTCGTCGGAGATAGTGCTCGAGAGGGACTACTCCACCACTTATCCATTGCACCACTAGCAGCCTTGACACACATCTGATGGAAGCAAGAGATTGCCTACATCTAGCCTTTCATCTCTCTTCTCACTCTGTATTGTATTACATTTTGGCTTAAGACGTTAATACACTTTGTAATTAATGCCTCTCTTTAGTTCCTTCAATAACATTTTCATCATATTTTTCTACTTTATCATACATTTTGTAATTAATGACGAAAATGTTACCTACAACAATATTTGAGAAGTTATCTACAACAACATTTGAGAAGTTATCTGCAACAACATTTGAGAAGTTAACACACAACATTTGTATGTGACAACCAAGAGTATCAAGTGATGTTTTTTCATGAGGGATAGTCAATGTGATGCACTCTTTTTCCCTTGACTATGGTTTTATTCCACTGGGTTTTCCTAACAAGATTTTTAATGAGACAGTTATTAAAGTATATGAATGATGTACTCTTTTTCTTTCACTAGGTTCATTGGATTTTTCCTAGTAAGATTTTAACTAGACATATATTTTATATACTAAGGACATCCAAGGGGGAGTATTATAAATATATTAATTATGTAGATGTCCATGCATAACCTCCGCAAGTTAAAATTCATCTATTAACTCCTTCATATTAATCTCCATAATTTTCTTGTCCCCTCTTTATATTTGATTATTATAACCACCATCTTCACAATCTTATAAATAGAGATTATAGAGATCATTTGAATACACATCTTAATTGAATATAATAAATATGTTCTCTAGGGAAATTTGTGTGGATGACCCAAAAATTGGGCCCAAAATGTCAAATGACCCATTTTTAAAAAATAATGTCAATTAATCCTCTGCTGACATCATCGCCATACCAAATTACGTAAATTGCCCTTACACTGGCCTCACGAGGTAAATCTCGCTCTTGTCTGATTAAACGCTCTCGCTTTCGCTCTTGCTCTCGCTTGAAATTCCTTGGTTTGATGTGATTGCTCGTCAGTGTACTGTTGATTTGACAAAATGTCACGACGGAAGCCTCAAATCAAATCAATAATACCTAAATACAAGACAATGGTGATTTCTTTAAACTCTAAACTCTCTTTCAAAGGTGATTGCTTCTCTAGTTTTCGACGGTGTTTTGTTGAACAGAGATTTTTCGAATGGGGATTTCCAAGACGAGGCTTTCTCAGAAAGGAACAGCTTTTTCAAAAAGGTGAATTATTTTGAGTCTGTTTAATTATTTTTGATGTATTATTTCTGGAAAGGTAGCATTATGAAATTTTGTATTGGAAGAGAGTAAGAAAGAGGAAGAGTAAGAAAGAGAGCGAGATTATGAGAGAGAGCGAGATTTTGAGAGAGCGAGATGTTGAGCAGGAGCGAGAGCGAGATTTTGAGCGAGGACGAGATTTTGAGAGAGAGCGAGATTTTGAGAGAGAGCGAGAGTACACTTCAATTGCTTATACAACTTAATGACAAATGTTCTCTTGCTTTGTAGAATGACAGAAAAGTGTCTATTTATTCGATTTGGAGGTGATTGGGATGAGAATGAAAGTTCGTATATTGGGGGACAGTTGAAAGGAATCGTTGTGCCCCCTACAATGAATTATGAAGAACTTAAATCTCGTATTTACAAGGCTATAAAAGTTAGTTCTTCAGAGTTTGATCTTATCCTGAAAGTTAAATATAATCTTGAATTTGAAGCCCCTCCACAATGCATAACGGATGATGATGATCTTCACTTCCTTCTTTTTCGAGAAGAGCTTAGTAGACTTCAGATAGCTGTAACGTTGAAGTCTAAATAGGACGAAAGGGTTGGAATGGGGTTTGAAAATGTGAGTTATGATGATACGGCTGTGGACAGACAATACGAGGAATCATATCAGTTTCGTCGGGAAGAGGATGATATTCCATTGTTTACCATCACTGTACCATCAACATTTGATTATATGAATTGTGGTTCTTCAGTGGATATGGATGTGAATGAGCAACCAGCAGGATTGAATGAAATGGATCGTGATCATGGAGATGTGCGTCGTTCTATAGCAACTTTAGTGGTTCCACCATTTGTGTCTTCAAGTCATAGGACAAAGTTGATTGTGCCTGGCACCTTTTCATCTAGGACAGAGGACGTTGAAGTTGGTCAACTATTTGAGCAAAAAGGACTTGAAAATGAGATTATCTATTTTGTCCATCAATAGAAATTTTGAATTTAAGGTCAAGAAATCAACCAAATCTCTGTTCACTGTCAAATGCATTGGGGAGACATGTAAGTGGAGCCTTTGTGCAGTCAAAATGGAAGGGTCTGATATATTCAAGATCACAAAGTACTGCAGTTCGCACACATATTCCATAGGAATTTTGAATCACGACCATAGACAAGCAACTGCTACAGTTGTTGGTCAACTCATCAAAGATAAGTTCACGGGCATAGGGCGTATTTATAAACCTTGTCATATCATTGAGGATATGAGGAGAGATTATGGTGTGAACATAAGTTATGATAAAGTGTGGCGTGCAAGGGAAGCCGCGTATGATCTCACTAGAGGTACTCCAGAATACTCATACTCCATACTACATGCTTATGGAGAAGCGCTAAAAATAGAGAATTTGGGTACGGTCTTTGAGATCGAACTTGAAGATGAGGTGCATTTCAAGTATATGTTTATGGCATTAGGGCCTTGTATTAGAGGTTTTGCAAGCTGTCGGCCTTGTATTATTGTTGATGGGTCGCACTTGAAAGGAAAATACAAAGGCACCATGTTGGTTGCAGTTTCTATGGACGGGAACAATCAATTATACCCACTAGCATACGCAATAGCGGACAATGAAACCGATCGATCATGGAAATGGTTTATGTCAAACTTGAAATGCAGTATCGGAGAATTCGATAATCTGGTGTTTGTGTCTGATCGGATGGTATCTATCGGTAATGCTATTTGTGCATTTTTTCCCACAACATTTCATGGATTGTGCACATGGCATATAGAACAAAATTTGGTTACAAGCTTTAAGGATAGCACAGTTGTTGGGATATTTAGAGATACAGCAAGGGCATTTTGCATGACAGAGTTCCAGACAAAATGAGATGAACTCCGCAGTTTTAGAGGCGGTGCTGTCACGAAATATTTGGAAGACATCGGTCTTCAAAGGTAGGCACGGGTTTACCAAATAGAACGAAGATATGATAACATGACATCCAACAATGCATAGTGTTTCAATTCCTTAACTAAAGAGTATCGACTAATGCCCATAGTATGCTTGATTGAACATGTTAGAGGAATGCTCCAATCGTGGTTCTACGAATGGAGGAATTACTGGGCATCTCGAACAACGTTGCACTCTTACTACTATGAAACTCGATTGGCAAGTGAAGCTGGTAAGGGCAGACGATATCAGGTGGAGCCTATTTATTGTTATCGGGTACACATGCGAGATAATAGATTGGACGGTATTGTCAATCTTCACACGAAGGAATGCACGTGTAAGGAATTCGACTCACTTGGTATCCCGTGTTTCCATGCAATTGTTGCTGCCAGGGAAAGAAATATACCCATCCACAGTCTTTGCAGTCGATTTTATACAGTGGACTCTCTAATGATTGCGTATGCAGAGCCTATAAATCCACTTGGCCACATATCTGAATGGAAAAGACCTTCTGGATACATAGAAAAGATTATCCTTCCTCCGAAGTTTGTGCCACAAGTTAGGCGACGGAGAGTGAGAAGAATACCATCTAGAGGAGAATTTCGCAGATAAATGAAATGTGGTTGGTGTGGGAATTATGGACATAACCGCCAAAATTGTACTGAATCGTTTACAACCGTGCGACATGCTGAAAATGCTAGAGACCGAGACACAAACACCCCTCATTCAGTTTAGTTATAAATACCATTGATCATTTTTTCATACGTCATACTTGTAACATACTTCATACTTTTTCATACTTGTAACATACTTCATACTTTTTCATACTTATAACATACTTCATTGTTTTTCATACTTCATACTTGTAACACTTCATACTTCATACTTTCATCTTGTAAACAAAAAATAATAACAAGCTAGAGTATTTATATAATAGCAATATTCATACTCTCTCAATCTTCATACTCTTTCCATCTTCATACTCTCTCAGTCTTCATACTTATAACAAAAATGGATAACTTCATACTTTCTCAATCTTCATACTTGTAACAAAAGTGGATAACAAATACTCTCTCAATCTTCATACTTGTAACAAAAAACAATGACTTCAGACTCTCCCAATCTTCATATTTGTAACAAAAATGGATAACAAATACTCTCTCAATCTCACTTTCTCTCACAATCTCGCTCTCTCTGAACATCTCCCTCTCTCAATCTCGCTTTCCATCAATCTCGCTCTCTCTCACGAACTTGCTTTCTCTCAATCTCATTCTCTCTCATAATCTCGCTCTCTCAATCTCACTCTCTCTTACAATCTCGCTCTCTCTGAACATCTCGCTCTCTCAATCTCGCTCTCTCTCAACATCTCGCTCTCTCAATCTTTGAACTTTGAACCTTGAACCATATAATGTTCTAAGCTCAATTATGCATGTTCTGATAAAATTCTGATATTGAACTTTGAACTTTGAACTTACATAAAAAAAATAGATGTTCAATTATATCATGAAAAGAGCAGTAGCTCTATTATACATAAAAAATGCATGTTCTGATAAAATTCTGATATTGAACTTTGAACTTTGAACTTACATAAAAAAAATAGATGTTCAATTATATCATGAAAAGAGCAGTAGCTCTATTATACATAAAAAATGCATGTTCTGATAAAACTCTGATATTGAACTTTGAACTTTGAACTTTCATAAAAAATATAGGTTCAATTAAACAATGAATGTTTTTACATACATAAAAAATACAATATTCTATACATATAAAAAAATATGGAGTGTTTACCCATACCTGACACGATAATTGTATCCTATATTCACTCATCTTCTCCTGAGTGATTACGAATGGATCAGCACCAATCACCAGGTGTTCCAGTAGTTTTATTGCGAAGATGCCACAATCAAGCAACCCGTGTTGTATGTTAATGTTCATAGGTCGCGAGATTTTCCAACGGGCTATGGATAGGTCTGGCTTCGATCAATCCACGTCACAGTAGTGAAGTAGGGATGGTACTGTGACCGTCAATGGCTCTAGCCAATTCACCAGCTTTGTCATTGGTGTGAATGACGAAATTGAATCGAACACGAATATGTGGCCTCTGTTAATGTCCATCGCAAGGACCATCCAGTGGTCACCAATATTCATCGTTGTATAAACGAAATCCACATCTACCCATTTGACATCGAATTTACCGGTGACGTAGTCCTTATACGTGTTTTCATCTTCCCAAGCTAGGGCAGCCTCCAGAAATGGCTTATTCTTTATTCGTTTAAATACCCCGCCACGAGCATTAAGGTGACTCTGTCAAATAAAATGAGAAGTTAAGTAAAGAAGTAAAGACCAAGAAACTTAACGAAATACGAAGTTAAGAAACGAAATATCAAAACTTACCGTTACACCAATTGGCAAATGGTGAACTTGTGCATGCACATGTCGGGCCGGGTATAAAATTTATCTTTCATAAAATAAAATAAAGTATTTATGGTTTGCACGAAAAAATAATATGTCGGTAAAAGTACAAGACAACCAACATGTAAAGACGTAAAGACTAGAACACTTACATCGCACTTGACCAACGAATTCGGTGTAATCAATTCCTTGAAGAATTGCTTGGCGAGTGGTTTAAAAGAGTTCTCTCGAACCTCGTTGGTTGTATTGTCGTCCAAGATCCAACCTATCATTTATGTCAAGATATTGTGTGGAACATCGTGTGCTACGTTATATGTGACGATCGATCTAGATATTGCCGTAGCTACACCTGGGAGAGGATGTTTAGCCACACTTTTCTTCTTTACTTGGGCTGGGGGTGTATATTTATCAACCAATTTTCTCTTACGACTAATTCTTCGAGATTCCTACATAAATAGGTAATAAAATGTTACTCATCAAGAAATATAAAAATATAAATAAAGATTACTGATCAATAAATTACTCACCAGTGGAACTCTTTCTGTGGTCGTAACAATCCCAGAAGTGTCTGCCTCTGGGATGCCAGACATGTCAGCCTCTATATGTGGCATGGTGAGTAAGGCAGACATGTCGCGCTCTGTTTGTGGGACGTTGACCTATATAGGTTCGACGACAATCGGTGATGTCATGGCAGTGGTGGTACAGGTTGTACAGGGGGGGTGGGAATAGGTGATGTGGTGGTATCGGGCTGTAGAGGGGGGATGGGGATGGGAGTGTCAAAGGCGGTCGCAGTCGTATCGGGATCCCGAGATGGGATGGGTGACTTAGTCGTCTCCTCATTCACTGTGGAATCCTTCAATTAGTAAAGTAAAATGGTGAGTTCACGAACATGTAAAAGCTAAACACATAAAGACATAAAATGATGCAAACCTTGCACATAGACTGCAACAATGACAGGATGGCCGACAATTGCCCTTTCATATTAGTCATGCTTTCCTCCATATTCGATACACGACTATCTAAACCCGATATACGACCATCCAACCTCGATAGTGAGCTGTCAATGTACCATAGGTACGAATAAATAGACTCGTCAGCATTGACTCCCTCTTTGTGACGGGCAACACACTCAGGACACTCCTCATCCACAGGTCACTCTGTACCGAAGTCCGCAAGAAAGACATTAACTTGGTTCAACTCGTCCTCCTCGCATACATCCCCCATCATATCATGGAACATATCATCATTACGTGTGTATTCCCTCCTTCCACCCTTCCATATTCAGCATCTTTGTGCTCAGAATGCTCGGGTTCATCCCCTCCCTCCACCCTGACAACCTCATCACTGTCATCTCCACAATGGTCATCACCATCACTTTCACTTCGGGACTACCCCCCTCACTCATCGACCTATTGCCACTTTTAGAACTATCATCATCCGCACTAGCTCAAATATAGGTCGTCGTTCCACTGGGGTATCCCGAAACTCTCTTTCAACATCTAATATCACAGTGCCCTCTTTAACCTTTATCTGCATTAACAACCCAGTAAACTAGTTAGTGTCAATTTAACAACCAGATAAACATATTATGCATAAAGTAAACGTACATTGTTAGACTCGAATATCTCTCTCTCGAGTACTTTGAAGGACACTGAGTGGGAGTATGACCATCGTAATATGCGGGGCAAAGCCATCTTGCTCCTTCGCTCCGCAATGTTCCTAGCTATCGATGAAGCTAGGATCTTGTACATCCATACCTAAATAAAATTTAAAATATATTAAGAACAATAGTAATGCTAGATCAAACAATACGATTATTATATTAATCAAATTTATCTGGAACGCTTGTGGAAATCCACGTAAGGAGTACTTCACAACGTAGTTTTTATTTTCTTTGACCCTCGTCTTGTATAGACTGCTCTTATCATTCAACGCAGTCTTTAGGGCATCCAATGTCCTCTCCCAAATAATGATAACTCAATCAAGACTATTGTAGTACTCCAAGTTTTGAATGTCCTTGAAACGTTTGAGGTCGACTGCATTTTTTTGTTTGTTTTTCCCCATCATTGCGACCTCAGTATAGTAAACTAGGCTGATCTTCACAGCATCATCATCATTTTCAAACTCTAAGTCCTTGTATTTTTCTTCAAGTTCACGAAGGTGTAAAGTGTCATTTGTCACTCGATTACCAAAATACTTAATAGCAAGTTCATATGAGGACTGTTGGTTCCGATCAATTCGTGATGGGGATTGCCACAAACCAGTCATCACCAAAAAGTCATTCTTCAAAAAGGTGACAACTTTCCCATAGATAGAGAATGATATTGAGTCTGATTTTGTCCTCTTCACTTCTCTAAGCAACTGTGATGGACAATTGGGCTGTTAAACACTATATCACGTCTACAAATCGCCCAAAAACTGTTCTCTTGAACATGACCAACTGCTTTGGCGTGAGCTTCTCTTTGACAATCTTGTTTGCATTAGCAATGTGGGCCAAGCTGGTTACTTGACCGGGAAATCGATCAGCTTCAGCTATTCTGAAACATGTAGCCATCTTAAATCACTCCTACATTTATTAAAAAATTCAATCAGTAAACTCCTTCAGAAAAAAATGTAAAACAACATTCTGTTTAAATCTCGCCGAAATCACTCTAGCTAGAATCGCTCTCGCTGGCATCGCTCTCTCCGGTGTCGCTCTCACTTATCTCCCTCACATTCTCTCTTTTTACTCGTCTTCAACCACATAACACATCGAAAACCAGAATAACAAACAAAAAAACCATAGGTTCACTTATCTCGCTCACAAACTCTTTCTATTCGTATTCAACCACAGAACACATCGAAAACAAAAAAAACCATATTGAAAGATCTACCGATAAGATTCAATTTGTCGGTGGCAGTAGAATCGTTTGCAAGCCGGAAATAGTTTTTCGTTTATGAGCGATACGAAGCCGTTAGCCTTGGAAAATTTGAATGAAGAATAGTTTAGTTTTTGTGGGTTCTCAGTAAAAAGGTAAGAAGATGAAGAAGTAAGGGAAATTAACGTAATTTGGTATGACGATGATGTCAGCAGAGGGTCTTTTGACATTATTTTTTAAAAATGGGTCATTTGACATTTTGGGCTCAATTTTTAGGTCATCCCTACAAATTTCCCATGTCCTCTACTTTATTCTCGGTTTCTATCTTAGGTTCTTATATTTGTTCATCTGTCATCTCTATTTTATAACATAATGTCAATTTTTGTAAAAGAAAAATTGTATTCGAATTTTAAAGACGAATCCTCAATTTTATTTATTATTTTTTTCCTGTTATTTCGTTGGTTTGGATATCTAAAAAAAAAGAAAAAGAAAAAAGAAAGGAAAAGCAAAAGAAAAAGAAAAGAAGAGACGAGAGCCCCAACCATCTTCCTTCTCCCTCTCTTTTTCGTGGAACAGCCCCCCCACCTTCTGCGTGTAGCTTCAGCCGGCCAAGAAATCTTCACGCCGGCGACGACTGGCAGCGACTACCAGCGAGTGACCGGCGCGAGACCCTCCCTCCGACATCCCATTATTGTCTTTAGCAGCGTGCTGCTTCATCAACCACGCGAGACTCGGAGTTCCAGTGACGGCGGCGGTGACCATCGACGCGAAACCCACAACATTGACGACTTCAGAAAATCCGCGCAGTCTGAACGCCCTGGAAGCGACGTTTTCCTCCCTTTCGGCAAGGTTAGACACATATTTTAACGTTGGATTTAAGTTACCCACTTTTAAGGGCTCGTTATAAGTAGGATTAAGCATATTCGGACACCAACAAACAATCATTCAGGTTGTTTTGGGTAAGAATTCAGCGGCTATAACACTCTAACCTTCTTTTCGAACTAGTTTAAGGTTCTTTAGTTTAAGCCCTTATTTGTAGGTCTGGAAGAGTTTCGGAACAATTAGGTCATCTTGCAGCAAGGACTTGAATCTGTCTTGGTGAGTTTTAGTTTTTAGAACTCCGTTTAGAGCCTTTTGAATTGAATTTAGATGGTATAAATAGTTTTTAATTCCTGGGTCTACTTTATTTGTAGTTTAGACTTGGTTCGAGGTGCTTTAGTTGAGGTTTAAGGTTATCTTAGGTAAGATTACTCATTCCGTATACCTATTGAGTCTCTGAATAAGGGTTTGGACTAAGTTTTAACTTTTGAAACCGTGTTTTATTATTTCAGGAGCCTTTCAATTTGTTTAGAAGAGTCTTAAAATACTTAGATAATTAGAATTCTACTTGTTGGGTCTGTTTGCTTGTGCACTAGAATGATGCACGGTTTAATTAAATGTACAATTATGACTTATATTATATGGAATTTGTGATGTGTTTTGATATTGTTGGGCAAGCTTGGATGCTTATCGTGTTGATATAAACATGTATAATTCACCAAAATGCTATTATGTGACTATTGATATAAGCAAGTTATGTAGATGTTTGAACATATGTATGATTAATGTTGAGAACATAAAAATGTTTATGTGGTTTTAAGCATAAAGCATGTCATAGATTAGCTTCAATGGCCTTGGTTTAGTCAAGGTCGATTCTATGAGTTCAGAATGAAAAGTACTTGAATTTTTGAAAACGTCGATGGCCCTTTATGGAGTTAGTTAATGCCGACTTTGATGGGGAGGTTGGTGGCCTTGGATAATATCAGTTGGCATCGACAGAGAGGTCAATGGCCCTAGATATATCAGTTAGGGCCGACATAGACCATCAATGGCCTTGGAAGAAGTCAATGGGGTTGAGGAGAGCGTCGATGACCCTGGATAAAGTCAGTTAGGGCCGATAGGGAATGTCGGTGGCCTTGGGCACGATCAGTTGGGGTCAACATGTTTTGAGGGATTCGTTCAGAAAGTTTTGTGAGAGTTAAATTTGAATTTTTGGCGAATTTAAAGTTTTGTGAGAGTTAAGTTTGAATGTTTGGCGAATTTGAGTAGTTTGATTTAAAACTATGCATGCCTTATATATGATGATCTAATTCGTGACTTTAGCATGATGTGATTGACATTTATTGTTGTTGTATGTTTTTGCAATAGTTGTATGTATGTTGTTTATGGCTCTTTAGGTGTGGGATACTTACCAGTATAAGTGTCAAGTGTGTATTGACCCTCCACAAGATTTTGTAGGTGCTAACGATTATTGTGACCTCGGTGATACTGAAAAAGGAGTATGAGAAAGATTGACTATTGGGCATATGCCATTGTTTTGGTCTCTTTTCTTTATAAGATTATTTCATTCGAACTTTTGAAAATTGAAACTTTTTTTTAGATTCAAGTAGTTTTTTCAGTTGCCTTTGAGTTGAGAGTTTGCAATAGACTTTAGTGGTTTATGCTGTTTGAGTTTGACATTAGTCTTAGTCTGTTTAGTTTCGGCTAGTTTTGTTGAGTTTGATTAAGTAGATGCTTTGAATATTAATTTTTTAGAATTATATTGAAATTCAAATTGTTTAACAGGTGTTTTAAAATGGGTAGTATTTATGTTTACGTCATGTCGCCGAAAATTTTCTAATGTATTAGAGATGGTATGGTTAGTTATTGGTAAAATTTTGGTAATGTTCCCTAGGTGGGAGTTGAAATTTGGAGTTGTTATAAATCTCTTATTATTATTATTATTATTATTATCATTATTATTATTTTATCACTCATTTTCAAATTGATCTCTTGCTTTAATGCCGTATATTTTGCCAACTTTCTCGAATTCTGATACTATGTTCTAAATTTTTCTCATTTTTTTTCAATTTCGGATCGTGTATTTTCAACTAAATTTAGGAAGAGGTCCTTTCGGCTTTCTCCAAATTGTATTGTTCTGTGGTTGGGGCCAAACTGTTTGTTAGTGGCATTGATTGGAGTCCCCTTTTTAACTGCTGAGAATGAGGAGTTGGTGACCCCTTTTACCTTGGATGAAATTAGGAGGGTAGTCTTTGGGAGTGATTGAAGTAAATCCCCGGGTCCAAATGGGTTTTCTATGGTTTTTTTTTTACAAGATAATTGGGATTTGCTCAAGGCGGAGTTGGGAGGTGTGTTCAGAGAGTTTTTTTAGAGAGGCATTTTGAATTAGTCGATGGTGGAAACCTTTATGTGTCTAATTCCTAAGAAGGAGAATTTTAATAGCGTTAAGGAGTTTAGGCTCATTAGTCTTATCACTAGTGTCAAAGGAAAGTGCTCCCCATGACCATTGCAGGAACTCAAGGTGCTTTCGTAGCTGGTAGGCAGATTCTTGACTAGGTTCTCATAGCCAATGAAGCCATTGAAGAATATAGGGTTTATAAAAGGGAGGGTGTCATTTTCAAACTCGATTTTGGAAAGGCTTATGACCATGTCATTGGGACTTTTGGATAAAGTGTTGAAGAAGAAAGGTTTTGGGTTCAGATGGAGAATGTGGATGTGGGGGTGTGTTAGGAATGTGCACTACTCAATCCGTATTAATGGAACCCCTAAGGGACCGATTCAAGCTTCTAGAGAATTAAGACAAGGGAACCCTCTATCCCCCTTCTTGTTTGTAGTCGTGGTGGATGTTTTAAGTCATCTTATATCTTGGGGGCGGAAGATAATATTGTTGAACCCTTCAAGATTGGGTCTGAGGAGGTTGCATTGTCCCATCTTCAGTTTGCTGATGATACTATCTTGCTCTCTTCAAGTAATGAGGACTCCTTTTTTATCCTTAACCACATGGCGGGATTTTTTGAAGCCATGTCGGGGCTTAAAATTGATAGGAGCAAATGCCAGATCTTGGGTATTAATTGCGAGTAGGACAAGCTTGATAGGTGGGCTAGAAAGATTGGTTGCGAGGTTGCGACTTCCCCTTCACGTTATCTTGGTCTCCCTAGAGGGTAACATGAGAGCTTTGCCTTTTCGAGATCCCATTTATGAGAAGATCTGGAAAAGGTTAAACTCTTGGAAGAAAGGCTACTTTTCCAAGGCTGGTAGATTTATGCTGATCAGATCTGTGCTAAGTGGCATCCCTGTTTATTTTCTATCCCTGATTAGGGTTCCTTGAGAAATACATGAGTCACTTTTTTGTCGGAAGGTGCAAATGAAGGCAAAGGATCTTATATGGTTAGCTGGGAGGTTGTGGGGCGCCCTGTACACCAAGGTGGGTTGGAGATCGGGAATTTAAGACTTCGGAACAAAACTCTGTTGGCTAAATGGCTTTGACGATTTGCCCTTGAACCCAAATCCTTGTGGCATAGAGTCATTGGTAGTAAATATAGTACTTATCCCTTTGTTTGGATGCCGAAGGGGATTAAAAGCACACACCAAAATCCTTGGAAAGATATCATGCTGGAGCTCCCCTCGTTCTCCATTTTGGTTCGTTGCATTGTGGGGGACGATCAAGATACATACTTTTGGGAAGATTAGTGGGTTGAGCGAGTTCTCTTTGTTCTGCATTCCCTCATCTTTATCACTTGTCTTCCTTTAAAAACTGTTTGATCTTTGACTTTTTGGTGTGGTCGAGGAGCTCTGTGTCCTTTTCTTTTGGTTTCCGTCATCATTTATCTGATATGGAGATGATAAAGGTTGCCTCTCTTCTTTGGTTGTTGGATAAGTGCAACTTCAGGGAAGGGAAAAAGGATATTCGAGTTTGGAAGCCTAATCCTCTGGAGGGCTTTTCCTGTAAATCTTTCTTTAGGTCAAGGTTGGATCCCTCTCTTGCTTGTGAGTCGGTCTTTAACGTGGTCTGGAAGATTAAGATGCCAAAGAAAATTAAGTTCTTTACATGGTAGGTTTTGCTTGGTTGTGTGATCACCTTGGATAGACTTGCTAAGAAGGGGTCCTTGTTAATCGATCCTTTTTATTGTATTCTCTATTGGAAGGAGGAAGAAAGCCTAGATCACCTTCTCTGGGGCTATCAATTTATGAGGTCTATGTGGATTTGCTTTCTGCAGCAGTTTGATTTTCAAATTGCTGACCAGAGGGATATTTGTGCAATGATCGGGGAGTTCCTCCTCCATCTGCCTTTCAGAGAGAAGGATCGTTTGTTGTGGTTTGGGGGGTGTGTGTGATGTTGTGGGATGTTTGGGGGGAGAGGAACACTAGGGTGTTTAGGAGTTTGGAAAAGGACCCTAGTGGGATGTTTCATGTTGATAGGAACCAGATGGTTTAGAAGTTATTTATTGATAGTTTGCGAAGTACACGATCGTCTATATGTTCCGTTAAACGATTTTACATATAATTCTCTATGCGATGAAAGAACGAATAACTACTACACGATCACGTCTATTCTCTACACGATCACGCTTCCTTCCTACACGATCGTTGACACTTGCTACACGATCGCTGATACTCTACTACACGATCGTCTAGTAGATGAAGTAGACGATGAGTGATGCTTCTGCCCGCCTTTCCACGATTAGTTCTAACCTGAACTCCCCCTCACATGCGAGATTTCAACTTCCCTCACCCAAAATGTCCAGATGTTCAATGTCCTCCCCTTTCCCGCTTCCTTCCACTTTTGAACGAGAACTTCTCCCAACTGAATTGGAAGTCATTTAGTTGTGGTCTCTAACCCCTCTAATTGCCGTAACTTCTTGTTTTCCCATATTACCCCTATTCTTCCTTCTTTGATACTGCAGTACAATCGGAGGCCTAACATTACCTCCCTCCTCCACTTTTACTTTGTCCTCAAGGTAAAATTCTGGAAACTGTTTCTGAAAATCCACCACCTCCCAAGTAGCCTCATGTTCTGGCAACCCTTTCCATTTAACCAAAACCTCATGCCCCTGATGAGATGACTGAGGCCGAGAACCCAATACAGCCTCTGGTTCAGTCAACCAGGTATGGTTTTCATTGACAGAAGGATCTACAGATGACCTCCCTTTTGGCTGTCCCATCACCTTTTTAAGTTGGGAAACATGGAAGACTGGATGGATTGATATTGTTGATGGAAGCTCCAATTTATAAGCTACCAATCCCACCTTGTCAATAACCTGTTATGGACCATGATACTTGGGAGACAATTTGACATACCTCCTTTGTCTTACTGAGACTTGGTGATAAGGATGCAACTTCAGCCATACCCACTCTCCGACTTGAAACTCTACATCCCTCCTCTTCTTATCCGCAAATTTCTTCATTTTCTCTTGAGCCACCCTCAAATGCTCCTTAAGGACACGTAAGGCAGCATCCTTGTCTCGCATTTGTCGGTCCAATGTTGCATTCGAAGTTCAATCATCCCCATAATAAATCAACGGAGGAGGACGTCCATAAACCATTTGAAAAGGAGAAAAACCAGTGGAGGCATTATACATAGTATTATACCAATATTCTGCCCAATGCAACCAATTAATCCACTCTTTTGGACGCTCCCCACAAAAACATCTCAAATACATTTCTACGCTGCAATTCACCACCTTTGTCTGACCATCCGATTGAGGATGATATGCTGTGCTACGATGAAGCTTGGTACCCGACAGTCTGAACAACTCTTGCTAGAAGTTGCTCACAAATACCTTGTCTCGGTTTGAGACAATAGACTTCGGCATGGAAATATGCAAAACTGCAAAATGATCAAGATGTTAAGACATTAGTGTGCGGATTTTGTTCAAAAGTAACAAAAGGAGGAGTTTTTAGAATGAAACAACACCTTGTTGGTGGTTATAGAAATGCCACGGCATGTAGAAAATGTCTGGATCACGTGAAGGAAGAGATTAAAGAGTATATGTCTAAGAAAAAGGAGATTAAAAATCAAAGAAATTTGATTGTAGACATTGATGTGGAAAACTATGGTATTGAGGATGAGGACGAAGATGAAGTGTGCATAAGTAATTCAAATAAAAGAGTGGCATCAGTTTCAAAGAAGCCAAGACAAAAGGGTCCAATGGATGCATATTTTACACCAAACCCGGAAGATGTGGTGCAAAATAGAAAGAATGACAAAGGAAAGGGAAAACAGAGTACGATGAATGAGGCATACAAAAAGAAAATGAGGGGGCACACCATCCAAAGAATTGCTCGATGGTTTTATGATGTGGGAATACCTCTAAATGCCTGCAATTATGGAAGTTTTGCCCCTATGATTGAAGCAATTGGGCAATTTGGTCCTAGACTGAAACCACCATCGTATCATGAGTTGAGAGTGCCGTGTTTGAAAAAAGAATTAGAAGCCAAAAATGAGTTGATGAATAACCATAAGGCAGAGTGGGCTAAAGTTGGATTTACTATTATGGCTGATGGATGGACAGATAGAAGAAATAGGACATTAATTAACTTTTTAGTTAATAGTCCTAAAGGCACCTTGTTTATTGAGTCTATCGATGCTTCATCTTATGTGAACTCGACAATTTTGTAGAACGCATTGGAGGAGCCAATGTCGCACAAATTGTTATAGATAGTGCCTCAGCAAATGTTATGGCAGGTAAGAATGCAAAGTACTAACTCTTTCGTAAATTTGTTAGTCTTACGCTTGTTCTTACTCATTTAAGAAGCCTAATATGTTCTTATTTTACTTTGTTAATAGGGAGATTGTTAGAAGCAAAACGACCACAATTAATTTGGTATCCATGTGCTGCTCATTGCTTGGATTTGATGTTGGAGGATATATACAAGATCCCACATATTCATAAAACACTAAAAAGAGGCATGGAGGTTAGCAATTTCATTTATGTTCGTCCCGGATTGTTAAATATGATGAGGCGGTTTACTAATCAAAAGGAGTTAGTTAGACCAGCTAAGACTCGCTTTACTACAGCTTGCATAACATTATCAAGTTTACATCGTCAAAAAAACAATTTGAATAAGATGTTTACTTAGGACGAGTGGAAAAACAGCAAATGGAGCAAAGAACAACAAGGAAAACGGGTTGTTCAAACAATTTTGTTGACAACTTTTTGGAATACCATTGTATTTGCTTTTAAAGTATCCGACCCTTTATTGCGAGTACTTAGGTTGGTAGATGGCGAGAAGAAGCCTCCTATGGGATACATTTATGAGGCTATGGATAGGGCTAAGGAGGCCATTACCAAATCCTTCCATGGTAAGGAAGAAAAGTACAAAGATATTTTTACAATAATTGATCGACGATGGGAGCTCCAGTTGCATCGTCCTTTGCATGCAGCGGGATATTATCTTAATCCAGAATTCTATTATTCAAATCCAAATATTCAACCTGATGATGAGATTGTTAACGGGTTGTATTCATGTATAACAAAAATGGTTGCTTCCTTGGACATTCAAGACAATATACTTAGAGAGCTAACCAAATACAAGAAAGCTGAAGGACTATTTGGACAGCCTTTAGCAATAAGACAAAGAGACAAAATATCTCCAGGTAAACTTTAACTTATTCTATTCTATAGTAACTTATTCTATTCTATACCTACTAATAAAGTTTTGATCTACTGATTCTATTCTATAGTCGAATGGTGGGATGATTTCGGACAATCAACTCCAAACTTGCAAAAGTTTGCTGTGAGAATTTTAGGTCTAACTTGTAGTGCATTTGGATGTGAACGTAATTGGAGCGTTTTTTAACAGGTTAGGTATCTTCTATTATTTGTAGTGCCTCTAGATGTGAATGTAATTGAAGTTGACAATGAAATTTTTATTGTGTATACTTGCAGCTTCATAGCAAGAAAAGGAATAGACTTGCAAAGTCGTCTAAATGACTTAGCATTCATAAAATACAATACAGCACTGAAGCATCGTTATAATATTCGAGACATCATCGACCCTATCTCTTTAAAAGAGATAGATGATAGTAATGAGTGGCTTGTTGGAAGAATGGATGACGATTCAGAGGAGGATGATGATCTTGTTTTTTACGACGATTCTTTAACATGGGGCGATGTTTCAAGAAAAGAACTTTCCTATTATTCTAGAGTTGGTACCTCAAGAACTAAGTCTAAGACTAACGCTTCATGTTCATGTTCATCTTCCACACAACCACCATCCTAACCCACCCCACACCAGGTACTTTGGATGACTCTAAGACCGACGAAGAAGATATAGATGGTTATAAGTCGAATGATGGAGAGAATGAGGATGAAGACCTATTTAGTGAAGATGAGTTCGATATTTAGGATTTTAGAATTGTGTTTGTGATTGTTTTTGTGTCGTTTCACTTAACTTGGTGTTGAATGACAATGAGTCAATGATTAATATATAAATCTTATATATCTCTTATTGTTTTTTGTATATTCGTCTTTAAGTAATATTTCTATCCATCTATGTTTTAGTTGTGTAAATAAACATGTATATAGTATATATATATTTTTTTTTTTATATATAGTGCGCCTCATAAAAAAAAGTTCGCGCCTTTTTGTGCGTCTTGCACCTAGGCTCCAGAGGGTCATTGTGCCTTAGTGCGCCTTGGGCATTTTAAAACACTGCCAACACAGTGCTAAACCGTTCATGAATGTCTCTTCCAACACTTCGTTCGGAAGGTGGGATAATGGTCCCACCAACTTATCAAACAGGTTTCGATATGCTTCTACTGTGGTTTCTTGTTTAATGGCCAAGAATCTACCACAAATTGATCTCTCTCTTAAAGATCGGAATCGAACCAACATTCTTTGCTTCAGATCTTCCCAATCTTTGAACAACTCCCTACCTTCCTTAGATCGGTACCAGTCTAACGCAACGCCGTCGAAGCTAACCACCGCAACAGTCATCTTTTCGTATTCAGTCAGCTTATGAATCTGAAAGTAGCGATTTGCTCTGAATAGCCATGCATTCGGATCACTTCCGCTAAACACTGGCATCTCCACTTTCTTGAATTTACTTCGATCACTAGACGCTTCTTCTCCCTCTGATTTAACCGAATTGTTCGTTTTGCTCGTATTATTGTTGTTTGATCCTTTTATCAATTCACTCCTTGATCCTTCTTTCTCTTCTGTCTCTTCCGTTTTCCCTTTCGCCATTTCTACAACATACGAAATGAGCATTTTCTGATGTTTCTTTGCTTGTAATCCCAATCGATCAATGCTCTTCGCTAATGATGCTAAGTTTTCCTCTATGGTTGGTAATTTCTGCATTTCGACTCTGAGTCCAGAGATCTCCTGGTCTAGCAACTCCAACTTTTCTTCGAATTGTTTTTGAGCCATACCTACCCAGGTTGATGCTCTGATACCAATTTGATAGGAACCAGATCGTTTAGAAGTTATTTATTGATAGCTTGCAAAGTACACAGTCGTCTATATGTTCCGTTAAACGATTTTACATATAATTCGCTATGTGATGAAAGAATGAACAACTACTACACGATCACGTCTATTCTCTACACGATCACGCTTCCTCCTTCACGCTTGCTACACGATCGCTGATACTCTACTACACGATCGTCTAGTAGATGAAGTAGATGATGAGCGATGCTTCTGCCCGCCTTTCCACGATCAGTTCTAACCCGAACTCCCCCTCACACGCGAGAGTTCAACTTCCCTCACCCAAAATGTCCAGATGTTCAATGTCCTCCCCCTTCCCTCTTCCCTTTGTTTTTAAACGAGAACTCCCAACTAAATTGAAAGTCATTTAGTTGTGGTCCCCAACCCCTCTAATTGCCGTAACTTCTTCTTTTCCCATATTACCCTTATTCTTCCTTCTTTGATACTGCAGTACAATCGGAGGCCTAACACGTGTCGCTTTTGGTTTTGGTTTCGAAGCTTTTTTAAATTATTCTATAGACAACATTATGCTTAGTTGGAAACCCCTTTCTTTAGGGAGTTGCTTTTGGGGCTTGTTTTCTTGTATGTACTCATATTCTTTCATTTTTTCTCAATGAAAGTTGATTTTCCTATAAAAAAAAAACCTAAATTTTCTATCTTAGCTAAAGAGCTTCAATATTGATCTTGATTTTTGAAGAAGAATGGCAACATTTGAACTCTACCGCAGATCAACAATTGGAATGTGTTTGACTGAAACTTTGGATGAAATGGTCCAGAACGGTACACTTAGTCCTGAGCTTGCCATTCAGGTTCTTGTCCAGTTCGATAAGGTACAACCAAAGCTGTTAGGAGATGTGCCATAATTTGGATTTATGTTTAGAATTTAGGTCTTGTTTGATTTAATTTCTTACTGCTTTTGGCTTTTGCAGTCGATGACCGAGGCTCTGGAATCACAGGTGAAAAGCAAGGTGATTATCAAGGTATCTTTTTTCGCTTATGAATTTGATGAAACTTTGATGCTATAGATATATGCTGCTAAATAAAGTCAACATTCTAAATTTGAAACCTATTTTTACTGATAGGAGGAATTGGTTGTGTTTTCCTTGTTCTTAGATTGCTCTGTTTGTTCCCTAGCGCACGTCTACTTTGAGCCAAATTGTTTTGTCAGTAACACATCTATGTGTTGAATGTATAGTGGCATAATTTCCCCGGGTCTTTTGGTTGCCATGAAGTGAATCGAGAATCATGGTATAGGAATGAAACAATATACAGTATTAAAAACATTTGTATTGAGGGATGGTAGTTTCTTTGGTGGAACTTTTGATATCTATGTGATTAGGTTGCTTGTGTTCACTTTATTCCTTGCTTTGTGATCTCTTGATTCGAGAAACGTTTTTCCATATAAAATATTGCTCCTTGAATAAGTTTCTTTTGGAATAAACTTTGTAATTCATTGTGCTTTTGGAATCTGGGGACAAAGCAATCCCCGTCGTTATTAGGTATGTGGTCATATCAGGTTCTAACATCCATGGCATTTTGTTTGGGTCTTCCCAGAAAAACAAAAAAAAATCTGCGGTGATTTCTAAACCTCTTTGTCCTCCTATTGTCTTGCAACAGGGACATTTGCACACCTATCGGTTCTGCGACAATGTTTGGACATTCATTTTGCAGGATGCATTGTTTAAAAATGAGGATTCCAACGAGACTGTTGGAAGAATTAAAATAGTAGCATGTGACTCAAAGTTACTCTCACAATAAGCTTTCATACATCAAGTTTATTCGATGAAATTTGCATAATTATTTGCTGATGGTGGACGGAAGAACAGTGTGACGGTGAGGAAATGGCCATCCAGGAAGAGATTCGAACATGATTCTGTATATAGTCATCAACCTGAACAACAAAAATTTACATTGACGATACATTTGACTGTAATTGGCTTTTAAAGTTGATTACATAAGAATCATACGACCCTTCTAGTTTAGTGAAAATAAAACATGATATTGTGCTATTAATTTTCTTTTGTACTAGTTCCTTTGAAACTTGAAACTTATTATGTCATTTATCAAAACCTATTTTCTGTACATTAGAATTCAAATTAGCACGTAGAAAATCAACTTGATTGGAACTATTTTCTTATTAGTCATTACTCCATTATCATTGATGTTAGGGATCAATGACGACTGAGTAATACTTTCAATGGACAATTGGCAGACCTACCTATTCATTAATCCTTACGTAGGGGAATCATGTCGAACATGTTGATGGATAAGTGGTTGGAATAAATTATAGTAACCGTTCGTGTAGTCACATTATTTCATGAATGAATGACTTTCCGAAAATCAATTTGAAGATGACTACAAATAGTCTATAAATATGTCTCTTCAACATGCATTTTAGGACGAAATTTTCATAAGCACTTTTCTTTGGAAAGCTTTCTCCTTTTATTAATTGGTTGAAGCTCGATTTATTTCCACAAAGTATGATTTGTTGGATGTTGTGGATGGAGTATCGCTTCCATAAAAAAAGTAATTTGTTATGGGAGATAGTTTTTTAAGAAACTCAAGCACTAGATTGAATAAAATTGCCATAAGATTCTTAAAAGGTTGGGATATGTTTGAGTTGGCTACCAATTTTTTTGGATAGTATTCCTAAAGTGTGGATGTGTTTGAGTTGGCTACCAATCCTTACCTTTTTTTAATAAAGGTATTCCTAAAGTGTGGATATAGGTAATTGTTTAATTGTGACAATATATCTCAAATATAAAGAAGACATAATACAATTAAACAATTACTTTCCAGTAGAATTGTCACAATTGACTTTATTAGGTTAGAAGATAATATTTGTGGATCCATTTGTAAAAAGCCTAACTTGAGAGTTGGTTGAAAGTTCATCAAGGAAAATGAGATCATAACCCATAATTTTAAAAAGTTAACCAAAGATGCAACCCGACCTAGTTGACTGGAGATCCCAAAATCTAGGTTCAACGGGCAAATTGACCTCTGGATAACTTAATGAGCACTGAGTTGAAATTTTGTTCTCTTACCCTCTCACACCCCGTCCTGAGCCCGTACTCCTGAGCCCGAGGAGAGGCGTGAGGGACTATAGATACCACCCTTTCGTGATACCTACAATCCATCTGAACCTCTTAACTCTCAGTAAACTTTAAGGCAAGGAGATAAACAACAACTGAACAAGTAGGCCCATTTTATTACAACAATGTAAAGTTCATACAACTCCAAGACTTAGTTACAAAGTTTACAACAACCATTCTAAAAACCCTTCCGACTGTGGCATGTGGCAGACCTTGACCTTAGCAGCACCCTGGAACTCCTTGCCTTTCGCTACCTGGGAAGAGAGACATAAAATAACAAAATGAGCTTCACAAAGCTCAGTGAGTGGTAAACAACTTCTAGAGTCTATTTCAACTCATAATAACAAAGATATCATAAATACGAGATTACATTCAAACCTCAGCTTTGAATGGGTCTGTTCTCAACTCTATCTACACGCACGGTAGATAGCTAAATTGATAACTACTTAGAATGAGTATGTTTCCTACCTACACACACGATAGATTGTTACTAAACATAAACGCTTACTCTTTTGCATTCCCTTTTGTTCCCAATGTCTCCTATGTCCTCTATCTACACATAGCTCCCCGCTCATGGGCTCAGAAGCTAGGCTCGTCAGCCTTTTAACCATCCCATGCGAGGTTCCTCCCACAAGCTCACGAACTAGACCTCTCGGTCCCCTGACCATCCCGTGAGTTTTTGTTTTCGGGCTCAGGAACTAGGTCTATTGACCCCCTGACCATCCCGATCACATAATCTTATTCTCATGCTAGATACTCATTTATAACATAAGCATATACAATTTACTTTAAAAGATATGCTTTAAGACTTAAAGGAAATTACCACCCACCTTGGTAAGGATAGGAATCTTTCTCTTAGAAGTTCCTTGATCTTCTCGGGCTCCTCTTTTGAACCCCTAAGATCTTAGCTCAGAACTCCTCGTGGTTTGGCCGGAATCTTCAAAACATCAAGACTAGCCCAAGCTTACCCGACAGCTCGACTCTTCTGTCTTTTCCTCATTCTCCAGCCCGATTCCTTGGAGCTTCTTCTCCGGCAGCCCTACCCTGAAAACTAGACTCTCAGAGCTTTCATATGGCTTTGGAATCACTCCAAACGCACGAGTATTCTAGGAGAACTCTTCATCCCAAGTTGATGCTTCTTCCAGACCTTCCTGTTCGACAGCATCTTCCCCTCATGGAACCTCATGACCGACGCATGGTTTTTTGCTACCATCGCATGCGTTCTTCCATCAACGCATAGTCTTCTCCCAATCAGCCTTCATACACTCTTCTAAATGTCCTTTGAAGAGAATTTGAGTTATGATCTGAAGAGAAGTCCTTGGCCCTATTTATAGGCGTCCAAAATCTCTCCAAGGCCGACACTTCCTACTTGGTCGCATGTCCAAGTGTCTTTTCTTTACACTATTACCGTAATCTTTACGTCATCGCAACCCAAGTGTCTTCCTCTTCCTTTAGCCAACACATAGCCCTTACATTTGCATGTCTTCTTGTGCATCCACCTCATTTGCTTAAGGCTTAAGATTTCTTCCTAACAAGCCACATGTCCAGATGACGACCCTGAATGCGTCCATCCCGCTTCATATGCATTCATCCAACTTCATATGCGTTCATCCCTCATATGCATCCATCCAACTTCATATGCGTTCATCCAACCTTAACTTGTGCCTTTGCGGTGTATTTAAATCTCAACATAACACCCTTCAAGCCATTGTCGCCTAGCACCTTTCCCCATATGCGACCTACTAACCTCGATTGTGCCATTTCCAATTAACGCAACCTTACCTTGTGCATCCCATTGATGCAACTTGGTCGCATATACTAGATGCTCACAAGGCTCTTCCTTGGCCGCATGCCTTCTACCTCGTGGCTTACCTTTGCCCTATGTGCTCAACTAGGATTATGACCAACCCTCTTCCACCGCGTACTATTTGCTCAAGCCTTGTCCTATGCGTCCACATGCCTCGAATGTCCCCGACACATAGCACATCGCCAACGTATAACAACTTTAGGGTCGACTTGGTTCTCAACTCAACACCTCATGGTATAGCTCACCTTCGCTTAGGCTCTTGCTAACGCATCCCTTATGACTAACACAACCAACCTCATGAACCTTATTACCGCAAGCCTTAGAAATGCAAGGACAATTCACCATGCGTCCACCTTAGCTCGTTCCATCTCCTAGCTCATCCTTTAGTAAGGCCGCCACATAGCACCATCACGTAGCATCGCCACATCCATCGCGTAGCAACGCCGCATACACGATCAATGTGTGTGCGTGCCATCACCGCATACTCGATCAATGCGTGTGCGTACCATCGCCGCATACTCGGTCAATGCATGCGCGTACCATCACCGCATACTCGATCAATGCATGCACGTACCATCGTCGTATACTCGATCAATGCGTGCGCGTGTCTCCAACGCCTTGCGCCTATGTCCGCACAACCTGCGGCTATCGCAAGCTTTACTAACCTCTCAAACATAGGTTGTCGCATGCTTGTCCCCGCATAGCCTTTCCTCTCGGCCATATTTAAGCCTCTTTCAACACCCAAATAACCTCTCAAATATTTATGGCCAACGCATGGCACAACACCAACACTTAGCACAAGGCCAACACATTGTCTAGTACTTAAGTCATTTCTGCCTTGGCTTCCAACGCATAGTTCCTTGTTGGCATTATACTTAACCAAATTTTCACTAGTTATGGCTTATTCCAAGGCTACTAAGCAATCCATTTTAACACTTGGAATTTTCCTACTCTTTAACATATGATTTAACTTATACTTAGTTAATTCCTTTAATCACCTGCTTAAGTAAGGAAAATGGAAATCCGGGTTTCATATACCCATTCTAGGATGATAAGACAATGCAAGTTTGGTTTTCAGGGTAAGTACTATGCTTTTAATGATTTCTATGACCTAAATCCTTTTTTAATCCCGCTATGAGCTATTAAAAAGACCTTATAGACGTACAATTATAAGCTCCAATGATATAAGATTAATTAATTAAACTCTTTAATTAAATTAATCAACATTAATTAATTATGGGGCATGCCACTATAGACCCATAGATGCTTATGAACGGTAAACTATTTATGTGTCCATTGATTTCTAACCATTTCCTGTAAGTTAATCATTCACAAGTTGTTCGTAACTACAGCTATGTCAAATTGCCATTTTACCCTTGTACTTACTTCTTGCTCATTAAGTACCACTAATCATCTAATGAACAATCTGTTTAAGGTCAAATTATAAACAAAATCCCTATCGGGCCAGTGAGAGGGTGAGACTTCATTGTTTAAGTCCTGGAGTCAGCACTTAAGGGAATAAATTATCTACTTATCCTAAAGGAGGGAAGGAGTGAATTTCGTCTTGTGACTCTATGTTCCTAGCTCCCCACTTGGTATCATCCCTAAGATGGTTGACTTATCGAGCTGACAACTAGGGTCATTTTCACCCATACAAATCAAAGGATGACCCTCATGAGCAGGAGTTCATAATTCACACAGAATTCATATTAAATTCCATGGTAATCATTTGAAATATTAATCTCTTCAATTAACGATGTTATAACGAGAGACTATATTTTGCGGTTCGGTCTTATACAATCTCATTGCATAGGATACCTTCACTCACATGTCTTCACATGAATGACTTGAATCAAATTATTTGTAACAATTACAAAATGGGTCATATCCATAGCGTTACTAGGATAAGGCGCACAATCTTATCCGTATACTATAGACCTTTTAGGTTAATACTTGAACATGATTCACTTGTATGTCAGCCACATATTGTTTAAGTTACATGAAAATAACCTCGAATCTTAGTTTATTGGATTTGGATTATGTGATTAAATAAATAACGACCATTTATTAAAGATGAATAACATTTTATTTATATAGAAATTTTGTTTACAAATTTACAAACTACAGGTTTAGGACATAACTCCTAACAATCACACTCTTGTCCTAAAATTAGTGGGATGTACAAAACAAGAAAATAAAATACAATAAAACTTACAAATTTAGCAAATTATCACAGTTGTCTATCAATGATAAACAGTGACATTTTGCTATATTTGAAAATATTTCAAATATTTTACCATTTAAAATAATTATCCTTTTTAATAATTTTTTTACTTGATAACAAGGCTACGTTTAGTCCAGGTGGAATATAGTATATCAATGGTAATGTAAAAATTGGGTCCAAGTTGATTACGTAGTTGCATTTCATAATCTTAATGAGTTGTATGGCTAACTTCGAAATCTATGATCAAATCAGGAATGAAAGATACTCAATCTACGAAAGTTATGTGGGACCCACTACCTTTATATTTATTATAGATATTGCTATTGCAATAATATGAAAATGATGAATATGTCACATTTATTGTTATCTTTACTTGTCACATTTATTGTTATTTGGCATCTTTATCTTTACGCTTACCTTTGTGACATATTTATAATTTTAGGTAAATACTATAAAAAAATAATCTAATTATGTTTATTATTCAAGTCTATTACGATTCTTCGTTTTGATTATATCAAATCTCATTATAATTTGGTAGACGTGACCTAAATGGTTATAAATGTGTAATAGAGTATAGAGACAATAAACTTGATTATATTGTTAGCGGCAATAAAATAATTATTGTAAGAAGGGAAAAAAGGGGGAAAAGATCCAAAAAAGAAAAAAAAAAAGGAAGATTGTCGAAAAGTAGATGGAAGCCATTCTCACCGGTGTTACGTTGTTGACGATGCATTGACAAAAATGACCTATTTGGAGTTTGATTTTTTATTTTTGACCTATTTTTGAAAAACAAGTTTTTTTTACCCCTTGATGATGAAAATGATGTAAGCATGGAAAATATTGGTTATACAATTATTCTTATGTCCCTTATTAAATTCTCACTTTCAATTTCAACAACAGACCTACCAAATTAATTCACAAAAAATTTTTCACCTCAAAATTTATTCCCAAAAAAATATTTTATCCAAAATTAATTGACAAAAAAAATTTCACATACCAACATTAAAAATTCTCCACCAAATTTAATTTGTTTACAACCCCACAAAAAGTTCACTTCACCAAATTATTTCCAGAATGAAAAGTCTTTCGTCAAGTCTAAAACTTGTATTTCACGAAGTTGTAATTTTGTACACTCTGTAAGAAAGTATGTATTTCATTTTATATGTTTTTAATAGTTCTATAATTTCTGAAAAATTGGACAAAAATAAATGACATTTTTAGAGTTTGATTTATGCTTGCTTTGTTGATCATTTCTATTTTTTTTTTTAATAATGCTTTGCATTTGATATAGATATAAAAAAAATATGAAAAAATAGTTACACGATCGTATAACAATGTGAAGAAAAGTTAGATGAATATTCACCAAAGCTTCCCATTTTAAGGTTCAGTTGCTAAGCGATCGTTTAGTTCCAGACATTACACGATGTGAAGAAAAGTTGGACGATCGTATAGCAATGGTCGTTGGTCGTTGTGATGTTGAACGCTAAACGATCATGTACCTGCGGGAGCTAAATGATGCACTTAAATGCTATACGATAGCACTATGCGATCGTTTAGCTTTGGCTCAGGAACTAAACGATACGTTGTATTTGCTAAATAATGGCACTACACGATCGTTTAGTTACGACACGAGCTAAGCGACTGTGTCCGATGGTAGACCGGCCAGGCCATGTGTGTATTTCGACCGGGCATGGGCGGGAAAGAGAGAAAAGGACGAGGGGGAAGGGAGCAAAATCGGGTAGGAGTAGGTAGTGCCCGGTCCCAGCCCGGCCAGGTATTGGACCGGATAGGGGGAGGGCACTGGATAGAGAGGGGGCGTGCATGGAAGTATTGGGAATTGGCGTAGGAACTAAACGATACATTGGATTTTGTAAACGATGACACTACACGATCGTTTAGCTACAATGCACGCTAAACGATGCGATGAAGTGCTATGCGATAGCGCTAAGCGATCGTTTAGATATAGAGCTAAGCGATCGTGGCATGGGAACTAAATGATACGTTGATTTTCTAAACGATAGCACTACACGATCGTTTAGCTACGACGCACGCTAAGTGATGCGATGAAGTGCTACGTGATAACATTGAACAATCGTTTAGATGTAGTGCTAAGCGATCGTGGCATGAGAACTAAACGATACGTTGGATTTTCTAAACGATGGCACTACACGATCGTATAGATGAATTGCTTAGCGATGTGATAATGTTCTATACGATGGAGCTAAGTGACTGGTTTTCTCAAGGTTCAATCTGGTTCAGCCTCAAAGAGTTTTTGGAGTGGAACCCCTTATTAAATTCCCACTTTCAATTTCAACTACCAACCTATCAAATTAATTCATATTCTCCATCTAAAATTAATTTGTCCAAAAACTTTTCTCACCAAAAATTCAACGATTCTCCACCAAATTTTTCTTTACAACCCCACAAAAAGTTCTCTTCATCAAATTGTTACTAGAACGAAATTCACCAAGTCCAAAACTTGTATTTCACAAAGCTGTAATTTTGTACACTCTGTCATAAAAAGGTATGTATTTCATTTTTGTATGTATTCTCAATAGTTGGAAAAATTGACAATGTCCTGCATTTAATTTTATTTATAAATTTTTTGAGGTTGATTTTTGGAGTTTGAGTTATGGTTGCTTTACTAATTGTATGTATTTTTTTTTTTTTTGTTAATAATGCGTTGCATTTGATATTTATTTATAAATTTATAAAAAAAATTAAAACAATATGTTATTTTTTTGATACCCGGCTACGCTTCACCAGGTAAGAAGCAAAAGAGTTCAAATTACCCAGTCGGGCTTCACCAAGAGCAAAATAAATGTTCAAATAAGTTAGATTCACGGTCGTGCTTCACTGGGTTACTCGACCGGATGCACACAAAAGAACATGATTCTATTTTTTGGCCCGGTGGTGGACCCGATCGAGTGGATCATCGAGCCAAAAAACATAATCTTTTTTTTTGTTTTTTAATTTTAATTTTTATTTAATTGCATTATATTAATACATTTTTTATATAAAATATAGGAAAATGCCTCGTGTTTGGATTTGTTTCGGTGGCGTTTGGAATGAAAGAGAAAATGATTATGATGGAGGAGAGTTGTGAGGGTTTAACATTGAGTTGAGCACGACCTATAATGAATTCCTAACCGAAGTTTATAGGATAAGTGGTATAATGTCGGATGAGTATAATCTTATTATAAGATGTATACTTCAATTGAGATCCAAAGCCCCTATATTTGTAATTTGGAATGATGAAGATCTACACACACTCCTTACATGGGAAGAGGTATCGGTAATACCTCTTTACGTATCCACACTTCCAAAGTGTTCAACAAACCAACGATTTCATCCAAATAATTCATATGTCTGAAGAAATCCCTTCAACATCTAGGCCAGTACAGTGGAAGATGGAGTTGGATAGTCAATTTTTCCTCACATATTTTAACCCATCACTTACTTCGTCGCCTAGTAATTTGGCAGCTCATAACGTAGGGGATGATGTAGACCAAGGTCAATATTTCAATGATTGGTCTTGGAGGGAGAAGAACGATGAAGAGGAACCCAAGATTAACACCCACCAAACACCCCATGCAGAAGAATAAACAATCGAATACTACAGAGGCTCGTCACATGCAATGGGTCGTGACTTGTCACATCCTTCTAGTAGCACAATCACCATGCCAGGTCAGTCTTATTCTTCTGAAGATATGCAAGTTGGTAACATATTTATATCTAAAAAGGATTTAAAAATGCGGTTATCTATGTTAGCAATTAGAGGTAACTTTCAGTTTAGGATGAAGAAGTCGACCACAACATTATACAAAGTTATATGCTTAGTTGAAGAATGCAAATGGAGACTTCGAGCCGTTAAACTGAAAATTTGTGAAATATTTAAGATCTCTAAGTATGACAATGTCCACATTGTAGAAATGAAATATTGACTAACGATCGAAGTTTGAAGATGTTAGTCATTCATATAGACCGAAAGACATTGCCAAGGATATAAAACAAGAGTATGGTGTGAGTTTAAGTTATGACAAGGCATGAAGGGCAAGGGAAGAAGCGTTAGTGCTTGTTTGGGGGTCACTAGAAGAATCGTACAAGAAGTTACCTAAATTTGGTGAAGCCTTACAAATTGAAAATCTTGGTTCAGCCTTTAAATATGATCTGCAAGAAGATAAATATTTCAAGCACATCTTTATGGCTCTTGGTGCTTCCATTAGGGGGTTACTGAACTGCATTCGCCCTGTTTTAATTATAAATGGAACACATTTAAAGGGTAAATACAGTGGTAAACTCCTGCTTGCGACTAAAGTCGATGGAAATAATTAAATATACCCAGTCGCATTCAGTATATCTGGTGGAGAAACTGATGAATCTTGGGTGTGGTTCCTTCAGTAATTAAGATGTGCAATTAGGCAAGTTCATGATTTGGTTATCGTATCAGATAGACACCCTAGCATAAAAAAGGCAATTATCACGGTTTTCACAAAAGCATTTCATAGTATCTACATCCATCATTTGAAAGCTAATTTATTAGTTAATTTTAAGAATAAAGATATTTTGGATATTTTCGACAAAGTAGCTAAGGCAAGTCGTGAGTCTGTGTTTAAGTACCCTTGGAGTCAATTTGCAGGGTATCCAGGTGCACGCAAATACCTAGAGGAATTGGTCTTGAGCGGTGGGCTAGGGTGTACCAATGTAATAGAAGATATAATCAAATGACAACCATTTGCATGCGCCTGCTCGGGAATTGATATACTTTGATGAATAACAATAAATTTTAACTAGTAAACCACTCCCAACTATAAACTTTAAGTATAAATTTTCATTCATCACTTCAACTATTAATTACAAAAAAGTTTACAAAGTTCTAAAACAACGCTCTATTTGCCGATATTTGAATGACATATTGTCTATGAAAATATTGCATTCTATCTTGTGTTAAGGTGTCCATTTTGGACCCTGTTACATCATATTCAAAAAATTTACGTGTGAATATACCACAGTCACCACTCTCATGTTGTTGAGGCACAAAAGCATCTTGGCGTAGAGTCCAACGATCAATTGGAAGATTATGAGACTCCATTACCGCACCAACAATAAGTAGACCGGGAAAGTTTTCGCACACTGATCTCATTTCACATTCCAAAGTCTGCATTCGAATGTAATGCAATCAATGAATCGAACACAATTAATTCTCTGACCTGGAAGTTGCACAAAGAAGCACCCAAGTGCATCCCAAAGAGGTTGAAAGGCATGTACAATATCACCACCTACAACATCTACAGCTCCAGGAGAATGACCATCCCTATTATCATCATTGGCCACAGCATGATCACTCGTACCTCCATGGTCCCTACCTCTAGTGCAGTCAACGTCTTTTCCCTACATGCATAGTTATTAATGCTTTTTTGGTATATCCCTGCATGCTTAGTTATGAAGATAACATATAATAAGCATCATAATGGTATATCCTTACTTTTGATAATCTTCGCAAGTACTTCTTAATGCTTTTTAGGTCATGTTCCAAACTTTCCACGCGACGATCAAGACGTTTGACTAGCATAACCAATTTGTGGTACTTCTTCCATTTCTTCTAGGACTTCCCGTCATGTCTTTGTTGATTGTCACTGTCATCGACCTTCTTAGTGTTCGAAGGTCCAGCAACATCGCCATCATTTGTAGGTTCTGGTTGTACAGGTGGTGCAAGTGGTGCAAGTGGTGTAAGTGGAGGGATGGGTGGCTCTATAACACGATTCATAAACTGAATCTCTTCCTTAGAAGAAATGAGTTCCAATGTAATTCTCACCTACAAAAAATTGTAATCATGAATAAATAAACTAAGAAGCTATAATCATCAAAATAATTCTAACCCAAAAAAATTAAGAAGAAACATACTACATCTGACCCAAAGACTTCGTCTCTAATCACTTTATATGGATGAGAATGTGAGCACGACCATCCAAAATATGTGGTATTGCATTGTCATTCAATCTGTTTGCAATGCGTTCGGATAATGATGAAATCGTTTCATATGCTCATACCTATATGAAATGTAAGTGTATATCAGTGGTGTATTTTTATGAATATTCATTAAATAAAACTAATTAAATTACCTGAAAAGCATGGGGAAATCCGTAAAGATTGTACGTCTGTTTTTCCATCTGCATTGCCTTTATAAGCCTGTGTTTTATCTTTCAATTATTGTTTGAATTGTTTAGTTGTATTGGCAAAAATTTTCTTGCTCCAATCCTTATTACAAAATCTATTCCAATTGTCTATGATCGCTAAATTTTCAAAATCCATTTGTTTTTTTCCTCTCTCTACCCATCATAGCAATCTCAATAAAATAAAACAATGCAATTTTCACTACATCAAAATTGTTTTCAAAGACTCGGAAAAATAGAGTCCAACTTGTTTGCCTTCATGCCTTTATTATCGTTTAGATACTTAGCTTTAAGTCTAATAAAATAATTTTCTCCCCTCACATTTCTATTTTGATGTTTTAGTCCCGTGATAAGGTTAAACTCTACTGGCTGAAGGATACTTTATTCCCCATAAGATTAAAGCTAATAACATCTCTCCTAGGTTCCTTTAACCTCCCAAAGAAAAATATAATGAATTAGTGGTCCATTGAAGATGGTGTTCGTATCAAGGAGAGGACCAAAACATGTTTGTCTAAATATGGCTAATTGTGTTAGAGATAGTTTTTTCTTAATTTTAGGGATAGCCTTTCCTATGTGGGAACAACATGAAAGGGCTGCAAGAAAATGGTCATTAGAATGAACCTTTATATCTAATTCCATTATAACCTATATTTTCCATGAAATAGATAAATTATAAGATAACACAACATGATCATCAATGCATACTTAAAAAAAATAAAAAATTATATATAAATGTAAATTAAAAAAATGGCTCGGCCCATACCCAGTCGAGTACGGGGTCGGGCGAAAAAACAGAATACCCTTACTCGGTCCAATACTCGAGCGGGCTGGGCTGGGCCAAATTCCCGAAGCATCCCTTACACGACTCGCCCCCTCTACCCGGGTCCCCTCCCCCTACACGGCTATCGTCTAGTGAAGCTAAACGATCGCTTAGCTATGATCACTTAGTACCATCGCCTAGTATTAAACGATCGCTTAGTTATGACCGCTTAGTACTAAACTGTTGGAGTTGATGCCCTACAGCCTCGTGTCTTGTAGTTTGTAAACAATTTGTACGAACGCTTGTGTTGTTAATATATGATATTTACTTCAAATCTTGGATTTTTGCTCAGTTACTTGTTTTATTTGCTTTACCACAAACCAATAAACATAAAATCCCTGGTTATCTGTATGTGACTCAAGCATGTATGTGGTGACATACAATTGGATCATGTCTTGAATGATAACCAAAATGGTTTGTAGTATATGGATATAGGAGGGAAACCTCATCCTGGTAACGCTACGGATGCAACCCATTTCGTGGAATGGTCACAAGTGTTATGACTTATCACAGATGGTCTGATCCTAATCATTCGTGTTGGGGACATGCGAACGGGGGCGTCCTATATAAAAAGTTTGTATAAGACCTGACCACGAAGTGTTAACGTCTCGTTATATAACACTGTTAATGACAGAGACTTCACTTCACTAGGATGACCATAGGTAACATGACCTCAATCCTAAGTGAGTTGGGAACTTCTGCCATTGAGGGTGGTCATTTGATTTGTATGGGTGCGAGTGGCCAGGTCACCGATTTAAACCTACCATTTTGGAGATTCGTCTGAACTGGGAGCTGAGAACTCAGCTTCACAAGATGGAATTCACTCCTTCCCCGAGGCAGGGGTAAGTAGATAGATAGCTCCCTTAAGGGCTGATTCCGGGGCTTGAACGATGTGGTGCCACACACCTTCTCTTGGCTTGAGAGGTGTTCACACATAGTTGGACTATATTGTATTGTTCATTAGAGAAATCAGTGGTATTTAAGGGGTGAGATATAACTCCAGGAGCAAAACGATAATTTGGCTCAACTGTACTTACGAACATCTATGAAGGGTCATCGTACTCATGATTGGTTATATCCGATGGACACATAAACATATCTATGGTAAGAAGAGTTCAGCTGTTGATCTTGCCTGACAGTTAACGGATGGTGGATCTCGTGACTAGAGAGTTTAGTCAGCTATTCACGGACTGTTGGAGCTTCGAGCCACAGATCCATTAGGTCCCCTGGGTAGCTTGGATAAAGTCGAGAAGGGTTAATTTGAAATGTTCAAATTGACAAGAGGAAGTTCGAATATATATGATATAATTGGACTGGTTAATTATATATGATATAATTGGCTAAATATATGAGATACATTATTTTGGAGGAAATTAGATATAAATATGATTTATATCAAGTAGAGGAGAAAATACTCTAGTAGATATGTGATATCAAACTATAGGATAAAAAATATAATATGATTATGTTTATTAATTAATTAGTTGGTTAATTATATGATAATTAATCCAAAATTCACGTTCGACGTGGGTTAGTAGGGCAACGTCGGTTATTGTAATCGATGAATTAAAATGAAAAAAGTTTTCATTTTTGTTCAGATTGTCCAAAAGAAATCAAGTGCACGTTGGTGAACATCTAAACGATCGCTTACGTAAATCGAGAGCCTATACGATAGTTGCCTCGTGCCTAAACGATCGTCCTCCTTGCGCCTAAACGATCGCACACTTCGCCTACACGATCGCATATATTCTCTAAACGATCGTATAGTGTACCGATTTTGCTAATTGATTGTATACCTTTTTCTAAACGATCGTTCAGTAAAATCTACATGATCGTGTAGCTCCTCTTAAACGATAAGCATTTCTGCTATGCGATAGCGTCTTTTTCCCTCCTACTTGCTTATCGCCTACACGATTTGTGTTTCCTCCTTCCTCTACCAAATTCACCAAAGACCATGCTTTGGATTCTCACTCCGAGAATACCCGGGGCTCTTTACTGCTGGTGTCGTCCCCGCGGCGTTCGTGTTCGTGCTGCTGTTGTTGGCGCTGCTACTGGGCGTTGGTAGATCGCGTGGAGGTTTTCCGCTGCTTGGAGTGCTGAAGTTTGAAGAACGTCTTCAACTAGTATGACACTCTTTCCCTTATCATTTTGTTGTTCATAGCATGCCGATAATTAATATTATTTGCATAACTATATGTATTGAATGTATAATATCTATTTCGGTTACGGCGAGATCGGAGTGATCCGAACACGCTTATGGAACTCTTAGATATAGATCTTTCATAAACGATACGTTGGATTTTCTAAACGATGGTATTACAAGATCGCTTAGCTCTGCATCTAAATGATCGCTCAGCGTTATCATATAGCACTTCTTCGCATCGCTTAGCGCGCGTCGTAGCTAAACGATCATGTAGTGCCGTTGTTTAGAAAATCTAACGTATCGTTTAGTTCCCACGCCATGATCGCTTAGCTCTACATCTAAATGATCGCTCAGCGCTATTGCCTAGCACTTTATCGCATCGCTTAGCGCGCGTCGTAGGTAAACGATCGTGTAGTGCCATCATTTAGAAAATTCAACGTATCGTTTAGTACTAAGCGATCATAGCTAAGTGATCGTTTAGTACTAGGCGATGGTACTAAGCGATCATAGCTAAGCGATTGTTTAGTCCCAATACTTCCACGCACGCCCCCTCTTTACCCGGTGCCCTCCTCCTACCTGGTCCAATACCCGACAGGGACGGGATCGGGTGCTACCTACTTCTACCCGGTTTTGCCCTCTTCTCCCTCGTCCTTTCCTCTCTTTCCCGCCCACACCCGGTTAAAATACACATATGGCCCAGCCGGTCTACCACTAGGCACAATCTTTCCCTCTTCCCCAAATCATCCCAAAGCAACCTCAAACTTGCCCACCGGGTCACATACACGGTCACAATGGTATGAAGTCCGGCCGGGTAAGACCGATTTCTGAAAATGCATTTTAGGCTCAAACTTATTCAGAAAATACCGACCATGATGTTTTTAGGAAAAAAAATAACATTCAACATAGATCTAACATAAATTTCAAATATTCATACAAGAACACCTAACATAAACTAACCTATTGAATGAAAAAAATGAAAATCTATACCTTAGTTGAAAAATTCCAAATAATCTTTAATGAGAAGGAGAATGAAAGGAAATGTAGAATGGGAAGAGCTATTTAAAAAGGGTCTTAAAAATCAACATCAAAACTTAGAAAAATGTTATTTTTTTATTTTTATTTTTTTGTCAATTAACCCACGAACTGCTTGAATTTCTCTCCTCCAATAAAACGAGTACTTTGCAAATTCAATCCTCCAGAGAAGAAACACATCTCTGATCCTCTCGACAACATTGAAGAAATCACTGACGCTCAGTTGTTTCCATTGTTTTAGATCAATTTCGGAATTCTGAGGCGCAACTGAGGAATTGGGCAACAAAGCGGCTCTGCCAGCTCCGGCGTTCGAACCCCTCTCCGATCTGTAAAACCCTCACATTCCTACCCGATTCTTCCATCTCAAAACATATGCCAGGCGTCGGGTCAGTGTGAATTTAGCTAGTATTTTTCAGTGAAATGCAATGTTGCATTTGTACTTAAATTGATCCGTATCCTTCTTTGATCTCGACGGTCATTTGCTTACTCGGTGAATGATTAAGTGATCGTTAACTGTGAATGCAAGAAGCTCAGACTTCGTATTTCCATGACCCGATTGGTTTGTTGTGAATCTAGATCCCGCTGGCGGACTTTCTGTTGAGCACTCTTAGCCAATTCGGACGGGATGGCCGATACTGCGATCGACCAAGTGGTTAGTAAACTTATATCCGTTCTAATATATCTTAAGCGCTTTTCGGTTGGAGTACCATAGAAGCAATTTCATTCGAATTGGAATGAGGATGTTGGTATCAGCTACAAGACATTTCAAAAGTGAAGATTATGAATGTATCTACTTTTAATAATGAAATGGAAGTTAAGCTGCCTAGTGCTAGCTTAGTACAAACTCGAATTCAATTAAGTTTTGGAGTGGACAGTAGTGTATTATTATTATTTTCTCATGCTACTTCATATATCGCAGAATCAATCTTATGATGAAGCCAACAAGACCCAGAAGAATGTATTTGACTTGGAATCATTTGTTGGGGACTTGACTGTCGAGGAAGATGCTTGCAGGTAGGTCCATAGCTCATGTTTCTTCTTCCTGTGTGAAGCATACTCATTGATGATGGCCAGAATTGCAGAGTGGGCTAAGATTGATGTTACTTAAGAAGACTTCCATGGGTTTATTTTATATTTATTACCTACTACTATTGAATTACCAAATTTGATCGTGGTATTAATTTGTCCGGTTTTGCAGTGATGACATTTCATTGGAAGGACTGCAGCTAGAACTCGAAGAATGTAAAGATGACAATGTAAGTTATTTCTAACTTCAGTTTAAAATTTGCATGATTGCATGATTGTGAACTTTAGCTTTATAATCATTATCAGTATGTTTTACATTCATGGTAGTGTCTTTTTCCTGAATCAGCTTATTATTTTCAAATTTCGTATGTTATTGTACATTTAGACTCCTTGATTTGATTGTAGTTTATAAATGTGCTAATTTTTGTTAAGCAATAAACAACTTCTCACTAATGTAATAGAAAGGATTAATGTTTAGGAAATGCAAATTCTTACAAGGAGAGGAAAAAAAAGATACGTTCAGAAAATACAACAAGAAATAGATAAACTTTCGAAACAACTTTGACCTACAAGCCTTGTTCAACTATTGAGAAAACAAAAGCTACAACAAAACTACCGAAGAAACCCAAAAACGACCACCAACCAATAAAAGACCATCAAAGAGCAAACTGGAAACTCTTGAACGATGCACAAACTAAAAGCTCGATGAAAGAAACTTTTGATGAACCAACACCAAGAACCTTGAAAAGAAACCTTCTCCCAATCCTCTAAAAGCTTCCAACAGGAGAACAAGACAGAGCCCTTGCAGTGAACTTTTATTTATTTCTCATATAACTTGTTTAGAATCTTTCATTCAGCTTAATCAAAGCTTGTTTTTCATAAAAATAAGAACGATTTCATTTTTCTTTTCTGTAGGTATCAAATACGATAATCTGTGACTAACGTGCTCAATCACTTGGTGTTATTATACATTATGACTCATAGTTGAAGATTCTTGGAAGAATTTCTGCTGAATTTGACTTGTACTTCCTTACAATTAATCTTCTTTGGTGCTTAGTTGCGCTGTTTTAGCTTCTTTACGGTCTCATAGTATAGTTTGAAAACGTGGGGGCTTATGATTTCATCCTTTCCAGATTATGACATATATTCTCTGGAATTTGAAATTATGACCTCCGTTCTTGGCAGTTAGATCTCTCTTGGGTTATTTATTTGATATCTTATTTTCTTCGACATGACTTGAACTATCCAGAGATGGTTATACAAAATTTCAAGACATTACATTATCTCTGTTTTTTTATTTTTTTATTTTTTTAAATTAATATATTTGTGTGTGTTTTATCACGCTTGGACTATCTCAATTAAACCTCTTAACCATATGAACGCTTATGCTATCTCAATTAAACCTCTTAAACCCTATGAAATTTTGATATCCTAGGTAGTTGGGTAGCTTTGAGTTTGTACCTATTCTCCTATAGTCCCTTTACTTTGTCACTTGCCTTAATGGCCACTAGGCCAACCCAGACTAGTTGCAAATCTCTGGTTCTATAAGCATCTATCTTTGAGACCGTATGAAATGTATTCCAGTCCTTGGCTGTCCTAAAAACTTGGAATCCTTCAAATGCATTCAAATCTCTTGTTCTTAAAGGATCAAGAGGTCTGTGAGACCATATGAAATGCATTCCAATTCTCATTCGTCCTAAACATTTATATGTGCTTGATTTTAACATTATGTATCGCCACAAACTTTTTTGTATGGTCCTTTTATAGACAGTGTAACTTTGATGCCATAAAAAATCTGATCAATTAGTCAAATTTTGAAGATGTGTACTGCATATAATCGTGTTGATTGTTCTGGAATTTTGCATCATGTACTATGTTATTTTTATGCTGTTGTCTCTAATTCTTTTTTAAAATATTTTTTAAGTACAATTGGGATAGAGAGATTCTGACCACAGATCTCGTGGTTACTAGCACACTCGTATGCCGATTGAGCTATGCTCGTTTTGGTTGTTGTCTCTGTATTTTGAAAAGGCCAAAAGAGTTCCTTTTTTCTTTTTAAATATTATTGTTATTATAATTTTATTTTTTTAAATCTTTAATAATCAGGTAGTTACGAACATACTTTCTAAAGGTGTAAAACTAAGGGAGTACACAAAGGGAGTTGAAAACAATTTGCGGCAGGTTGAGCTGGATTCCATACAGGTTTGTCACCACTTCTTAATCTTTTTATGTTTCCAATTCTATCTCTAAATATTTTATTCCTTTGTTAACCATTTCTTTTAAAAGTGAATATATTATCTTGCCTTGCCTGTGATGTTGTTGTTGAAATACATAACTCTTTCTTTTTATTTCTTGTGATAATTTTACAAGAGGGAGCACCCCTTATATATACAACTATGATAGCTAAGTATGGAAAAACCTATAACAGTAAAAAATTGTACATAAGGTAAGAATAAAAACAAAACCTAATTACAAGGAATAAAATCATATGTACAAGGTAGGAGCAAATTTTCCATAATCAACACTCCCCCTCAAGCTGGGCGATATATGTTGATTAGGTCCAGCTTGGTTTTTAAGTCTTCAAACATATTCTTGAATAGGGCTTTTGTTAGTATGTCAGCAATTTGCTTCTTGGTAGGTATGTAGTTGAGTGAGATGCTTTTGTTTTCAATTTTTTCTTTAATAAAGTGCCGATCAATGTCCACATTCTTTATGCGATCATGATGGACTGGGTCTTTGGCGATACTGATAGAAGCTTGATTATCACAGTGTACCTCCATTGGTCCTTCTGATTTGATTTTAAGTTCATATAGAATGCTTTTGAGCCACATTCCTTGAGCTAGAGCTCTTAGTTTTGCTTCGGCACTGCTCCTGGATACTACAGATTGTTTCTTGCTTCGTCAGGTGACTAAATTCTCCCAAACAAAGGTGCAATATCCGGAAGTTGATCTTCTGTCTATTTTTGAGCTTGCCCAATCGACATCTGTGAAGATTTCGATGTTTCTTCTCTTAGATTTCTTGAAGTATAATCCCTCTCCTGGAGTTCCTTTCAAGTACCGGAGTATTCTGTATATAACTTGCATATTGTCTTCTATTGGACTGTTCATAAATTGACTTACAAAGCTAACTGCAAAACAGATATCAGGTCTTGTGTGAGTTAGGTAAATCAATTTTCCAACTAGTCTTTGATACTGATCTTTGTTAATCATTTTGTGATTGTTTTATTTGATTATGTGATTGTTTTATTTGATTATGTGATTGTTTGTGTCAATTGGAGTATTAGCAGGCTTGCATCAAAGCATTCCAGTTTCCTTTAACAGGTCAAGGACATATTTTCTTTGAGAAATGCTCGAGCCTATTTTTGAGCGGGCTACTTCCATTCCTAGGAAGTATTTAAGGTTGCCTACGTCTTTTACTTCGAATTCCTTGGCTAAGAGAAGTTTTAGATTTCTTATTTCTTCTTCATGGTCTCTTGTAAGAATAATGTCATCTACATAGACAATGATAGATTCTATTTTACTCATGCAAGAATGTTTGACGAAGAGAGTATGGTCAGATTGACATTGTAAGTATCCGTTTTCCTTTACTATCTTGAGAATTTATCAAACCACGCCCTAGGGGATTGTTTTAGGCCATATAGGGATTTTTTGAGTTTGCATACCTTATTTATGGTTTGAGTAGATTCTATACCGGCCGGTATATCCATATACACTTCTTCTTCTAAGTCTCCATTAAGGAAGACATTCTTTATGTCTAATTGGTGAAGAACCCAATCATTGTTCACAGCTAAGGAAAACAGGACACGAAAAATATTTAATTTTGCCACCGGGGCAAATGTCTCTTGATAGTCAATGCCATAGAACTGGGTGAATCCTTTGGCGATGAGTCTAGCTTTGAACCTATCTATTTCTCCATTAGCCTTGTACTTGATGGTGAAGATCTATTTGCATCCTACTGTTTTCTTTCCTGGAGGTAGGTCTGTTATTTCCCATGTGTTGTTCTTTTCCAAGGCCTTTATTTCGTCTAATACAACTTGCTTCCAATTAATGTCCTTGAGGGCTTCATAGACATTGTTTGGAATGTAAACTTGGGAGAGAGGTTTTTGTAGGACAAGTAGTTTTGGATGGGATGCATCGTACAGGTTCTTACCCCTTTCTGTTTTGCAATGGGAAGATCAATGTCTTCAGTAGGAGTTTCAGCTGTGGAGTTGGAGACATGATTTTCCTGTATTTCGGTTGGATTTTGATTGAGTACTGGTGTATGTTCAAGTGTGTTCTTCCTTCTAGTATAGACTATAGGATCTTTCCTACTTTCTGGTGGGCCTTGATTGGGAATATCTATTTCATGTATATAAGGAACATACGGAGCGCTCTCTTCAATGAGATCTAGTTTTTGGTTTCCTTCGTTTTCCTTCGTTTTTCGTTTTTTATGAGGGTGGAGGGTTCAGTGGTGTCTTGCTTTTTGAAGTAAGGTTGGGTTTCAAAGAAGGTTACATCCATGGATGCATAGAACTTTTTTGTAGTTGGTGAATAGCATTTGTATCCCTTTTGGCTTGGAGCATAGCCGAGAAAGATGCATTTTATTGCCTTAGGATCTAACTTACTTCTATTGGGTCTATGATCTTGGAAAAAAACTGTGCAACCAAATATTTTTAAAGGGACTTGAGAAAATAATCTAACATGAGGAAATACTTCCTTAAGTTTTTGTAAGGGGGTTTTGAAGCCTAATATTCGAGAGGGCATAATATTAATAAGGTAGGTGGCTGTTAGAACCGCTTCTCCCCAAAAACAATGGGGGGTGACACAAATATTTTTAATGTTGGCATGACACATTAAAGTTCTAGAAACTTCTAGGAGATGTCTGTTTTTTCTCTCCGCAATTCCGTTTTGCTGAGGAGTGTTAGGACATGTACTCATGTGGGCAATACCCTTTTCGTTTAAATTTTTTTTTTAAGGAAGTGTTAAAATAATCCTTAGCATTGTCAGTGTGAAGGATTTGGATTTTAGTGTTAAAGAGATTGAGAATCATGACAAACATATTCTGGAATATGGAAGTAACTTCAAATTTTTCTTTCATTAAAAATACCCAAGTAAGTCTAGTGTGATCATCGATAAATGAAACAAACCATTTAGCTCCTATTACATTATGAACTCTACTAGATCCCTAAACATCACTATGCATCATAGAAAATGGATAAGAGGGTTTATATGCGGTTACCGGATATGAGGATCGAGCCAACTTTGCCATTTCACAAGACTCACATTGAAACACCTGAGAACTTTTATTGAAAATATCTGGAAACATTCGTTTCTAATATAGAAAATTGGGATATCCCAAACGATTATGCCATAACATTATTGTACTATCATAATTGTCTTTAGAAGCAACAAAAGTAGATGTACTAACATAATTATCTTTAGAGACAACAAAATTAGATGTACTAGATGCATTATCATAATAGTCTTTAGAAATAAAACGAGATTTGCTAAGACCTAACTCCTTGACTTGTGGCTTAAGAGCATTTAGTATGTAGAGACCGGAGGTTTACTTAGCATTGCTAATCATCTTCCCCGAATTCAAATCCTGAAATATGCAATTATGTGAGTAGAATGTTGCACTGCAGTTTTTCATGGACGTTAGTTTGCTTATGGAAAGAAGATTGCATTTAAGATTTGGGACATGCAACACATTCTCTATTACTAGATCTTTAGATACAAACACGTTACCAATTCCTATTACTTTAGAATAGGTACCATTGGCAATCTTTACAGTAATTTGACTGTTATAGTGTGTGTAGTTAGTTAAAAGTGAGATGTCACCTGTCATGTGATCTGATGCACCAGAGTCAATAATCCAAGTACTACAATTTTCTTTGGTTGCATTAAGAGCCCAAAGAAAGTTACCTGATTGTGCCATTGTTGCTACGCTGGTTTCTGATGTCTTTTGAGTAGGTTTCGGTTGGCTGAATAATTTTTGGAGAAGGTCCAACTACTCCTTAGTAAATACATTATATTCAGGGTTGACGTTACCTTCTGATGATGTACTTGCTTGATATGCCTTTCCACGTCTGTCTCCTGCACCTTTGTTGGGCTTCCAATCTGGAGATTTTCCATGAATATCCCAACACACTTCTTTAGTGTGTCATGGTTTTTTTACAGTGTTCACACCATGGTCTTGGTTTTCATTGCCGATTTTCAATTCCTGTGTAGTTCTGGTTTCGATTGTAACGGTTATCTTGAGTATTTGTACGTACCTCATTACCAAGGTTTCGAGCAAGTAAGGCTGATCCTTTAGATTCAGAGCTTGCAGCCACTCCTAACATTAGTTTCTTCCTACTTTCTTCTCTTTGTACTTCTGCAAACACTTCTCTGATGTTAGGTAATGGTTTAATAACACCACGTACCTCATCGAGTTCTTTATTAAGCCCAAGCAGGAATTTGAACACTCGTTTCTTTTCAACTATCTTTTTGAATGTAGCTTCATCTGCAGTGCACTCCCACTTATGGCTTTCAAAAACATCCAGTTGCTGCCAAAGGCGAGATAGTTGAGTGTGACTTGCATATCCCCTTGCCGTAGCTCATGGATTTTTCCTTCAATTTCAAATGACTGCAGTATTTTCTTGGTCAGAATAAGTTTCACGGGTTGCTTCCCAAATTTTGCTTGCAGTTGAGAAATGTAAAAATCCTTCACCAATCTCTGTTGTCATGGAGTTGATTAGCCATGACATAACCATATTATTTTCCGCTTTCCATGTCTTGTATCTTTGATCAGTTTGGTTTGGGATAGGAATTTTGCTTGACAGGTAGTCTTCCTTTCCTTTCCCACATATGAACATCATGACTGATTGTGACCAATGTAGATAATTCCTTCCATTGTGACCAATGTAGATAATTCCTTCCATTTAATTTGTGATTAGTGATTGGAAGAATGGTCCCTTCAGTATTGTTAGAATTTATGGATGCCTTAGAAAAATAGATGATTGACAAAACAAGAAATTAAGGATGAAATAGGGGAAAATAAAAATGAAAACTTATAAAAAACCTCTCCAGACCCGGTTTATCGACCCGAGTAGGTTTAAAAAAAAAAAACGAAAAATGCTCCAGACCCGGTTTATCGACCCGATTAGGTTAACAAAAAACCGGAAAACGTTGCTCCAGATCCGGTTCCAAAGAGCTGCTCCAGACCCGACCCGATCAGGCTGACAAAACTTACAGACCCGATTAGGTTTAAAGCCTGCTCGACTTCGTCACGATCTTCCTTAACACGATCCGACCTGGTTCAGCAGTCGATCGCCACTCTGCATCCACGATCAGCGGCCACCCACGAACGGAGACGACGCTTACGAGAATCGGCACCCATGGTCGACGACTTTGAGCCATAGTTGACGACTTTTGGTTGATGAACGAGCTTCGTGGTCGTCGATCGAAGAATGTGTTTTGGGCCGGGAATGCTTCGATTAGTACCAGCCGTTCGTGAGAGTTGGAGTACGAATTTGCTTCGGATGTGAAGCTCCAAAGAATCCGATGTACTGCTTCAAAGAAAACGGTATGTTTGAGATTTCAACGTTCTGTTTTTTCTTTTCTAGGGTTTCGGACGTGAAACCAATAGAAAAGATTCAAAGAGATGGTTCTGATACCATGTTGAAATACATAACTCTTTCTTTTTATTTCTTGTGATAATTTTACAAGAGGGAGCACCCCTTATTATACAACTATGATAGCTAAGTATGGAAAAACCTATAACAGTAAAAAATTGTACATAAGGTAAGAATAAAAATAAAACCTAATTACAGGGAATAAAATCATATGTACAAGGTAGGAGGAGATTTTCCATAATCAACAGTTGTAGACATCAATTTGTACTCTGGTGCCGCGAGAGTGCTTTGGCTATTACTTTCTTTTGCTCTCATTAATATTTTAATTTTCAGACAGCCTTAAAGATTTATGATGCAGCATGTTGGGAGTAGTTGATTTGCTCAATAGGACAAGCTGGATGCTAAGCATAATTTTGGGTTCTTGGTTGGTTTAGAATTCCATGATCTATGTTTGTTTTTGTTAGGAATCTTCAACCCTGCAAAAAATTCAATGCACAGACCCCACAAATCCCAAAGAAGAGAGTTCTACTCTGGTAATTTTATTTATATGCTTTTTAGGGAAAATCAGTACAATCAAGGAAAGAAAAACTCTCGAAGAACAGAAAGTGAATATAACTAGACAATCTCCAGCATTCCAGAGGCTGGATCCTCTCCTCAGCAATTCCTTGCCTAATGTTCCAAAAGATGCCCTCACCCTCCTGTCACACCCCCTTTTAAAATTGTTCTCCCTACCTCAAATGGTCCCTAGCTCTAACAAACTCTCTGCAGATTCTGTTTTCTAATTTCCTATTTCTTCTATATTTACCTTCTTGCCCCTGCATTTATAAGTATGTATGATTGGTGGCTTTACAGTTTTCATGGGCCGAGATGGTATTGTTAGCCATATAATCGTAATTGTTCTCTTTTTATGATTATTAGCACTCGCAGAGATCTTTATCTTCTTTGACCATGCAAGTGGAGGATATTTTTATTTCCCCTTTTTCTCTGCATGCTATCTATTCTCATTATATTGCTTCTTATCTTAAAATTAAAAACTTAAGCTCTATCTAGTTGAATTAGATTGGTCTTACATATAAACCTGTGTACACTATTCCTAATATGCACACATATGTTTGTGGTTCATTAATTCTAGTACTGGGGGTTCTTCCTTTTCATGTATCAACGAAAAGTTGTTGAAGAAAGAGTTCCAGTATTAAGTGCTCACTTTGAATTGTTCAAACATTGCAGGAATATATTAAAGAAAGTGATAACTTAGTCTCGCTTCATGAACAAATTCGTGACTGCGATAACATTTTATCACAGATGGAAACTCTTCTCAGTGGTTTCCAGGTACTTCAACTGCTGTTCTCGCACCCCAGTAATATCAAACTTTTTCAGTGAAGTGTAACAATCTGCTTGTATTAGCATGAAGCATCATTTTGTGTCGTTATATCTTCTCTGAAGTCTGAATTTCTATCCGATTCCTGTTTTCTTTAGTTTGTATCTGATTCCTCAGGATGATTTTCAATCCTCATTAGATGATATACTATGGGACTTTAAGCTGTCTTTCTCAAATTTGAATGCTTATGGAATTACACTGACCTACTTGAGTTTTATTTCATTTGTTGATTTATATCATCTTTAAGGAGTTCATCATGATTTCTAATATATATATTTTCTTAAAACATTTCAGGCTGAAATTGGTTCTATTAGTGCAGACATTAAGGTCCTGCAGGAGAAGTCAATGGATATGGGTCTGAAGCTCAAGAATCGCAAGGTATTCATGATTGGATGAAGAAACTTCATTGCATTAGTAATTTGAAAAAGCTGAAAAAATAAGTCTTTGGATTTCAATAGGCATTACAATGGCATGCTTACTTGCACTATCCATTGTTGTTTAATTTAGCAACGTATCAGACACATTCTTATTTTCCACAAGCTTTAAAGAGATTTTTGTGATTTAGAAGTATTACTAGATCATATAAAATGCCAAGACATAGGAGGAAGTGAAATTAAGGTACTGTGATAATTTTATTATGGCATTTTGGACTTCTTAACTATCATATTCTGATAACATTAGTTGGTCATATTTTGATAATAAGAGTAAATTTAAGTTAACTAATTACATGAGCACTATGCATTTGGCATTGATTTTGAGTAGTAGTTCCAGACTTCAAGTGTTTTCTTTTTCTTTTTATCTCACATAACAAGTTTTTAGCAACTTTGTTTATTCATCAATACGACTGTCATTGATTTAGTTTCATTAAGCGAACAAAACATAATTAGTAGTAGTGTGAAATGATATTCACTTATATTCCTTTTTCTTGAATTTTCTACATTTTAACAAAACATGTTTCTTGAGAAACTTACCACAACTTAACACTTGCCATGAAGGAACAGGAGATGCTCAAGTTTTTTATCTGTGATATTACGGTGTTCCTCAGTTTATTTTAGAAATCCTTTCGATTCTTGGCATTTCTTTTCAGGTGGTGACGAGCATATTGTTTTCAGAATAGTATGCGCTTTGTCATTGTGTACTCTAGAAGTTGTTAATGAGACCTTTTTGGGCTTAGCTTTCCTCCCCTTTTGTAATTTCATATCATCTACAAAATGATCAATTTTTCTTATAAGAAAAGTTGTTTATGGGACCTGAAATATGAGGGGGTTCAGTAAATGCATTTATGGGGTCCTGAAAAGTTCCTTTTTTCTTCCTTCTTTCTCTTTAATACTTCTGTAAGTGAGAATTCATGTGAATGCATGTAGCAGTTGGTTTCTTTTGAAAAGAAAGTTGCATGTTCATCTAGTTTGCTCATTGTTTTAACTCAGTAAATGCATTTATGGATTCCTGAAAGTTTCTTTTCTTTCCTCTTTCTTTTTAATGCTTCTGTAAGTGAGACTTCATGTGAATTCCTGTAGCATTTGCTTTCTTTTGAAAAAATGAATGGCATCTTTGTTTAGTTTTGCTCTTTATTTTAACTCAGCATAGTACATACATCACTATTTCGTCTTCCTACTCCATCATTTTTTTCTCATGTGGTAGTCTTTATATTCTTATTCAGGTGGCGGAATCAAAATTGGCAAAGTTTGTTGAAGAGATCATTGTCCCTCCAAGGATGATAGACATAATTGTTGATGGAGAGGTATTGTCGGTATCTGTACACTTCACTCCCATTTAAAGCTTGGAATTGTTTGTTACTCATTTTCTTATTGTTCTTGCTCTAAATTTGCTTTTGGACACCTCTTATTTTTTGAAGTTTCTCCTGTATATTGTTCTTATTCAGTTTGTTCTGTTTTTTTTGTCCAATTTAAAAAATATATATACTTTGAGTAGTAATGAATAAATTTCACTCATTCTAATAGAAAGGAGCTAAGTTCTTCAATTTGGCTTGTCCGTGCATAATTTGTGGTGCATAATTTGGAATTTCTTCATGTTTCCTTCTCTTTTTATCATTGAAATGCCTATGTTGGATGTTCCAGTGAACCTTTGTTTCTTTCTTCAGGTGAATGATGAATATTTGAGAACTCTTGAGATTCTAAGTAAGAAACTGGTGGTCGTGGAAGTGGATCCAATGATAAAAAATTCCAAAGCACTAAAGGATGTACAACCTGAGCTTGAAAAACTCCGACAGAAAGCAGTGTCTAAGGTTGTTCTCTGTCTCATAGCGGCTGTATTCCTTTGGACATATATGTTAGTATGTGTTTTCTTAGGGATATTTATGAAGTAGTATGTTATCTACTCCAACCTCATTCACAGGACTCTGTAGTACAGTAGTAGTTAAATTAAATAAGTAGAAAAGCCATTTAATTTGAAACCACCTTCCAGCTTTACTGCGAGTAGCTTTTTTAACACCAGAGATGACTTTGGCAGTTCAGGAACAGTATAAAATTTTTCTCCTCTTCCTGTTATCTAATTTCTAATATGTTTAAGAATGAAATTGTGAGTTCTCAGTCACGTAGTGTTTAGGCATGTAACATAATCGACAGATTAGGAATGTAACATGAGTGAAAACTGACAAGGTCTTACCATTCCCTTGTACTTCTGGAAGTTTGTTTGGTCATGTATGCCTATTTGGATTTATGCATCATTAAAATCGATGACGCTCAGATGAGATTGATGTCTCGATTATCTCATATTAGAGATGAAAGATGTGGTCACCATTGATTAAACAATACATTATAAATTTTGAATTAAGGAATATGTTACTGTTTACTATGTTGGTTTTATTTTGTGAACGTCAAAGGTAAAACTCACTTTTCTTTGGCAGAAAGTTCTGAATTTTGTTCCAGTATCCACTGGTCATTTAACGTTGGTGCAGCTAAAACTCTAATTTGAGTGCATATGTACAGTTTATAGAATTTTTGTTTCTTTTTTGTTATTTTGATGGGCTGTTATATGCATTTTGTCTATGTTATTGTTTTTCAGGTCTATGACTTCCTTGTCCAGAAACTACATGCTTTGAGAAAACCCAAGACAAATATTCAGATCCTTCAACAGAGTGTTCTTTTGAAGTACAAGTAAGTCTAAAATTTTGCACTTTCCACACGCCTTTTCATTGTAGTCTGATGAAAAGACTGCCAAATATGGAATAAGCAGATATTCAGAATATTAATTTTCCAATAACTTACAGTATTTATATTTTTCAAGGGAAGAGCTAACATTATAAGATGATGTATTACAGAACAGGGGAGGATAGGGGTACTTCCCAGCAAAGAAACCACGAAGAAAAATTTTCAATTGACTCGTGTCAGAAAACAATTATGACCATAAAATGACTTAATTGAAATAACCTTTGTAGATGGAAGGAATCTGATTCTATCAATAACGTATTCTTCTTTGTCTGGAGGGAAAATGATTCCATGTACCTATCACCATCAAGACAACGGTCTCCAAGAGTGGCCAGACTTGCCAAAGATAACACCAGCCACAATGACCTGTGAAGTCTTGAGCTTGTTCTTTAATCCAGTACCAACAAAAAGTTATGGAGGAGCCACTCTTCAAGACCATTAGTATGTGATGAAAAGCAATAGAAGTGAAAGTGAAAGAGAAGAGGGGCACACAATAATTTATGTGGAAAATCCTATAACAGGGAGAAAAAACCACGATATAGAAGGTTTCTTATCAATTTTTTGATATAAACAATACAGGGAGACTACACATATAAATAGAATAGTAGGAAATCCTAGGGTACTGGTAAAAGACAAAAACGCCTCTAGGGCAAAACTCCCTTATTTTCAACATGCATAGATATCAGTAAGACCCAACTTACTAACACAAAAATCAAAGTTTTGTATGAGGAAGCCCTTTTGTGAGAATATTTGTGATTTGTTCATTGGAGGGAATGTAGAGAATACAAATGTATTGGAGGGAATGTAGAGAATACAAATGTTGCCACTGTCTAGCTTTTCTCTGATGAAATGTCTATCAATTTCCATGTATTTTGTTCTGTCATGTTGCACTGGATTGTTTGTGATGCTTATTGCGGCTTTATTGTCACAATAGAGTTTCATTCGGAGATCACTGTCTTGATTGAGATCTGTTAGGACCTTTTTCAGCCAGATCCCTTCACATATTCCTAGACTCATGGCCCTGTACTTTGCCCCCGCACTGCTTCTGACAACAAACCCCTTGTTTCTTACTTCTCCAAGTAACAAGATTACCCAACATGAAGGTACAATACCCAAATGTTGACTTTTTGTCCACAACAGAACTTGTCCAATCAGCTTCCGTATAAGCCTCAATGCACCGTTTTTCAGAGTTCCTGAACATCAACCCCTTATCGGGAGTAGTTTTCAAATATCTCAGGATACGTTCCACAACCTTCATATGTTCTTCGTAAGGAGCTTGCATAAACTGACTGATTGCACTAACAGCGTAAGATATGTCTGGTCTTGTAACGACCCAAATTTCTAATATGTTTCTAGGACGCTACTTTATGCATGCATAGACTTGGCAATACATTTTCTCAAACGAATAATACAATAAAAGAGATAAAATTTTTGTTTAATTAAATAATGCTCAAATAAGCAAAGGTGAGAAAACCTAAAAAAAAAAAATTATACCATTCTGGGTACCCCTAACCCAACTTTAAAATGAATAACAATTAAATAAATCAATAAATAAAATCAATGAATATTTCATAAGATTTTAAAACGCCTAACTCCTAAACCAGACTCTAGTACATGAAACCTGAGTGCGGAAGCAGTAAACCGTCCAAATGGCCAGGTTATGGATCTCTCTTGTCATGCGCCGGTCTATCGTTGCCCTTACCTGAAAAACATGAAAAAAAAGGATGAGTATAAAAGTATACTCAATAAGCGGCCCACTACTAGGTCCACTCAGTGATCTGTTAGTCTTTCCATTGGACTGAAGTGCACAAGGGAATCATAGGTGTAGGCATGGCATAGGCATAAGGGGCGAACCCGAAGGCACGCTTTCATAAGTAGTGACCCCAGAGGTCACAAGTATAAACATAAGTGGTGATCCCAAAAGGACACCGTACATAAGCATAGGGTGAGGCCCAAAGGCTCACAACATGCGATGTGCATAGCCCAATGTTAACACTAACAGTCACTGGAATCTCAAACAGACATATACATGCAAACAAGGTCATAAATCATGCCAAGATCATCTAACAGTTCACAATTTATCCATCCATCAAACTTTGCAACGACATACAACATTGACATACGGTGACATAAGCGTAAGCTTTCAAAATTTTCATCTGACCAGCAGGCCTATCAAAATATTGCATTCCAACTGAGGAACCAATACGTAACACATGCTTGGGATTGAGGGCAAACCGGTAATAAACCACTTACCTAAGTTTGAACCAATGAGCAATTCAATGCAAGCACGAAAGCAATGAAACTCACACACTCGAACAATCTCCCAACACCCCAAAAAAAGGTCCAACCTAGCCACACAAATAAAACAACAGTTTGACACAAAACACAGTAGCATAACCCAACCTACAAAAGCGTTGAAACTGCGTCCACGTACCTAAGGATACCGAACTACCCCAACGAACTTTCACTTTGCCTAGTAGTCTCCTTCACCACTACTAGATTCTGAAATCAACCACCAAAAGAAGAAAAAATTTTTGGGGTAAGGATAGCTTTGGCCCAAAATAGCCGATGACAAAGGGTTACCAAAAGAACCCGAAACTCACCCCCAAACTGGATGGTTGAGCAGAACCAACCCCGATCCGACGACAATCGGAACTGTCTGCGTCAGGGCTGGCGGACGGCGCTTGGACTGGGCTGGCGGCTGGCAAACTTGGCAGGGCGCGGCTGGAGGAGACGGAAGCCGAGTGCGAGCAACTTGAACCTAAAGCGGGATGCACGGAACTAAGGGGACGGAACAGCCTGACGCGTGGCAGTCGTCGAACGAACGGAGGCGCGACTGGGACTGGGGCGGACGTCGGACGAAGACGAAGTGCAGCTGCGAGTGACTGGGCCTGCAGCGGACTCCTTGCGCGGCTGGAAGAAGGAGATCAGTTGGGAAGAATAGAAAAATTTGGAGGGGCGGCGGCGGCTGGGAGGAAAAGAAGAAGAAGAAGATTCTTTTTTTTTTCTCTATTGCACGCTTCCCGAGGTCACCCAATTTAAAAAATACCAAACCCTTAACCCTACTTCTTTTTAGGAAAAGGTAAAACAACCCAAAAGTGAATAGATATAAACAACTAAATAGATAAATATAACCCCCAACTCCTTTTCCCAAAAACACCAACCACTACTAAAATATATATATATAAAAAAAGCTAAACTTTGGCCTTTAAATAAAAGAAAGGATCAATTGCACGAATTAATTTAGATCTTACCTAGATTTCAGGGCGTTACAACCTTCCCTCCTTAAGAAACTTTCGTCCTCGAAAGTTCTAGTCTTAGAAGAGCTCTAGATGCAGTGTTCTCATCTCGTCCTCTCACTCCCAAGTTGCTTCCTCAAACTGATGATTCTGCCATAGTACCTTCACTAGTGGCATCTCCCTGTTGTGCAAAACTTTCATCTCCCTGGCCACAATTTGCGCAGGCTTCTCTTCGTAACTTAAGTTTTCATTCAGCTGCAAGGGCTCAAAGTCCACCACATGAGACGGGTCCGTTAAATACTTCCTCAGCATGGAGACATGAAAACATTATGGACCGTAGAAAGAGACGGTGGCAAAGCCAAACGGTAAGCCACAGGGTTGGCTTGCTCCAAGATCTCGAATGGCCCTACAAAACGCGGACTTAGCTTACCCTTCTTTCTGAATCTCAGGACACCCTTCATTGGCACCACTTTCAGGAACACTTTGTCACCTGCCTCGAACTAGATCTTTACTCCTAACATTAGCGTAACTTTTCTGTCTACTTTGCACGGCTAGCATTTGAGCCCTGATCTTCTGCATGGCTTCATTTGTCAACTCCACTAACTCAGTTCCCACCAGTTTCCTCTCCCTAATCTCACCCCAGCAAACTGGAGACTTGCAACCACTACTATAAAGAGCTTCAAATGGCGACATGCTAATGGTAGCCTGATAGCTATTATTATAAGCAAACTTTGCCAGATGCAAGTGGGAGTCCCAACTCCCTGAAAACTCCAATGCACAAGTGCGCAACATGTCCTCCAACGTCTGATTCAAGCGTTCTGTTTGCCCATCAGTTTGAGGGTGGAAGACTGTACTGAAGTTTAACCGCGTCCCTAAGGCTGGAGGCTCTTCCAAAAACTGGAGGTGAAACAAGGGTCCCTGTTGGACACAATTGACATTGGCACATCGTGCAATCTTACTATCTTCTTCATATATAGCTGAGCCCACTTACTCACTGCGTACGTGGGCTTTCCTGGAATAAAATACATCACCTTGGTGAGTCTGTCTATCACAACCCAAATCACTGAGAAACCTTCCGCTGTCCTGGGCAAACCCGTAATGAAATCCATGGACATGCATTCCCACTTCTATTCTGGCACATCCAGTGGCTGTAGCAAGCCTGCTATCTTCTGCCTTGGGGCCTTCACCTGTAGACAGACTAAACATTTGCTGACATAGTCAGCTATCTCCCTTTTCATATTGGGCCACCAGTAATACCGTTTCAAATCTTGATACATTTTGGTACTACCTAGGTGCATTGAGAATGGAGAGTTGTGAGCTTCTGCCAACAATTCCCCCTTTAGGCCATCATCTGCTGGAACGCATAACCGTCCTTGATACAGAAGGCCTTGGTCCACCGACACAGAAAATTCACTGGCCTGGCCCGACCCTACCTGATGACATTTCTGAACCAGGTCCGGATCACCCTGCTGTGCAACAATAATCCTTTGTCTCAAGGTTGGTTGCACTGTTAACTGAGCTAGCTACGAAGTGACTTCCCCTACTGCCACCGCAATCTCTGCTCGCTCCAGATCCTTACACAACTGAACCTGCTTAGTGATCAAGGCAGCCGAATGAGTGGTCTTCCGACTGAAGGCATTGGCTACCATATTCGCCTTACCTGGGTGGTAGAGGATCTCACAGTCGTAATCCTTTACTAACTCGAGCTACCTGCGTTGCCTCATGTTTAACTCTTTCTGGGTGAAGAAGTATTTCAGACTCTTGTGGTCGGTGAAAACCTGGATCTTTTCCCCATACAAGTAGTGCCTCCAGATCTTTAGGGCAAACACCATCGCTGCCAGTTCCAAGTCGTGAGTAGGATAGTTTCGCTCATGGTTTTTCAACTGGCGGGAGGCATAGGCAACCACTTTACCTTGCTGCATAAGCACACAACCCAAACCCTTCTTAGAAGCATCACTGTAGATCACAAAAGGATAACGGGAGAAACTGAAATCCCTTCTTTCGATCGAGCCACTTCCATTCCGAGGAAATACCTCAATTTTCCAAGGTCTTTAATTTCGAACTCCTCAGCCATTCTCCTCTTTGGCCTGACAATCTCTGTGGCATCATCACCCGATATGACAATGTTATCCACATACACAATAAGGATCGCAATTTTCCCTGATAATGACCTTTTTGTAAACAGAGTGTGATCTGAATGCCCTTGACTATACCCTTGAGATTTCACCAAGGTAGTGAATCTATCAAACCAAGCTCTTGGAGATTGCTTCAACCCATACAAGGATTTCCTTAGCTTACAAACTCGGTGATTGAACTGACTCTTGAACCCCGGGGGGACTCATGTAAACTTCTTCTAATTCTCCATTTAGAAAGACATTTTTTACATCAAGTTGATGGAGGGGCTAGTCTCTGTTAACTGCTACTGATAGAAGGATGCGGACAGTATTTAACTTTGCCACTGGGGAGAAAGTCTTGGAGTAATCTATTCCGAAGGTTTGAGTAAAGCCTTTGGCAACCAATCTCGCCTTGTACCTATCCATCGTTCCATCAGGCTTGTATTTTATTGTAAACACCCACTTGCACCCAACTGTCTTGTGTCCTTTAGGAAGGGTGACTCGATCCCAAGTACTGCAGTTTCCATCTGACTCTCCACCACATTTAGCCTTCTACTTAAGAGTCTTATCTCTGAGGAACCTTTTTGCACATTCACCCTCAAAAGTATCATCTGCTGGAGTAGTTTTTTCGAAACTATCATCGTTTGCAACCACATCTTCATCGCATAAGGTGTCCTTGGCACAATCATCGGTACTGTCGATGATTTCTCTGCTTTCACATTTTCAACACAAACATCATTATTACTAGAGGTAGGAATACCAGTACCTGGAACTGATGTTGGGTCTAACTCATGGACCGGAGCCAGAGAAGTAACAGGCGACACTATTTCTTTTCTGAGATTCTTCCTATAGTATGTTATCCATGGAACTTGTTTGGTCGGAAGGATAGTCTTGTCAATATCCATGACAAACTCAGGACGAACATTCCCAGGTTCAAACCCAGGAAGAATAATCCCAGGTTCAGATAACGCAATGAACTCGGACTCCAATTAGTCTCTTCACTAGTACTCTCCTCTTGAAGACGACTAATGGGAAAAAAAGGTTGATCTTCAAGGAAAGTAATATCCATCGAGACAAAAGTATTTTCGTGAGGACGGGTGATAACATTTGTACCCACGTTGATGAAGAGGATACCCAATAAAGACACATTTCTGAGCGCGTGGGGTGAATTTAGTGCAATTAGGACCATGGGCATGGACAAACACGACACACCCAAACACCTGAAGAGGGACATCAGGAACAAGGTAGTTATTGGGGTAGAACTCCTTGAAACACTCCAGAGGAGTGTGAAACTTTAAGACATGGGAAGGCATTCGGTTTATTAGGTGGGCTGCCGTTAAGATAGCATCCTCCCACAAGTAGGACGGGAGGGAAGTGGACAACATAAGAGAGCGAGCGACCTCAACGAGATGACGATTTTTTGGCTCAGCCACCCCATTCTATTGAAGAGTGTACGCACACGAACATTGATGAACAATTCCCTTAGAGGCTAAAATTTCCCGAAAAGACATTGAAAAACTCACAACCGTTATCACTCCGAAGGATGACAATTTTTGTATTGAACTGGGTTCCCACAGTGGTATAAAACTATTGAAATACTGATGAGACCTCGGACTTATTAGTGAGAAGGAACACCCAGGTAAACCGAGTGTGATCATCAATCAACGTCACAAACCAGCGTTTGCCAGTAGAGGTAGTGATGGGTGAAGGACCCCAGATATCACTATGGATAAGAGTGAACGGTTTAGACATCTTATATGGTTGAGTTCTCAATGAGACATGATACTGTTTAGCCTGAATACACACATCACAAGTCAGACCAGAAATATCAATATTATGAAACAGATGGGGAAATAGATATTTCATATATTGAAAACTCGGATGCCGGAGACGGAAATGACATAACATGTAATCTTTTTCGGAAGTAGAAAAACAAGATGAAAGCAAACTAGTTCTATCACATGACCTAGAAAAAGTATCTGCATTAAGGAAATAGAGCCTCCTATCATGCCGGGCAGTGCCAATCGTCATCCCCGAGCTCAGATCCTGAAAAACAACAGCCTGACACCCCAGATCTCTCATAATCTTACTAACAAATAATAAATTATAAGAAATTTTGGAACCTGCAACACATCTTGTAAGGTTAAACCCTTAAAAGGAGAGAGATGACCCTTTCCTGCCACAGGAGCAAAGGATCCATCTGCAATTCTGATTCTCTCATTATCAGCACTTGGACAATATGAAATAAACTGGTCAGAAGAGCCACTTAAGTGATCTGTAGCTCCCGAATCTCGAATCCAGGACTTGCTACCATTAACACTCATAAGACCAAAGGATTAAGTCGTACTTGACTGGGCAATCGCACTGACACCCACAGCACTGGAGTCATTCAGACTAGTTCCCTGATTCTAAGGTTGAGAGCTGCCATTAGCTAATTCACCTACTAACGCTCGTCCAGACCCTGACTGACGTCGTCTACTATTAGGCGGATGACCATGCAACTTTCAGCACTGATCTTTGGTGTGCCAAGGTTTCTTGCAGTGTTCACATACTGGGGGAGGCTTACTATTCTGTTTATCATTAATAGGACCAGATGTTTTAAACGCAGCGGAATCTGTCAAAGAGATCAATAAATTGTTCATGGCACTAGACCTGTCTTCCTCTAGACGAATCTCAGAACAAACTTCCATGATGGACGGTATTGGACGATGGCCCAGGATTCGACTCCGTACGACATCGAACTTAGAATTTAGGCCTGCAAGTAAATCCTAGACCCGATCGGTTTCTTCAGACTTGAAGCGTTGCACTCCTCTGCAAGGACAATCCCAAACCATCTCACGACATAGGTCCATCTCTTGCCACAGTAACGACAATTTAGTGAAGTAGGCTGTTACATCCATCGTTCCTTGTTTGATTCACGAACTTGCTTGTGTAAGGTGTAGAGCCGGGAGGCATTCTGTCGTTTGGAATACAACTTCTGAACGGCATCCCAGATGTCTCGAGCAGTAGTAGCATATAGTAGGGGTTTTCTATCCGAGGTTCCATGTTACCTACTAACAAAGATTGGAGTAAAGAATCCTCCCCCTTTAAGATACATTCTTGAGGGTCACTTGATCTTGGTTTGGGTATTTCACCCGTTAAGTACCCAAATTTATGACGACCCTTGAGGGCCATCTTGATAGATTGTGACCAAGAAAAGTAATTTTGACTATTCAATTTTTCCCCAACAATAAAACCTGTAGAGTTTCCCATAGACACAAACAATAAATTTGCTGTAGGTAAAGTAGGGAAAGAGGTTACCATATTTTCGGAGTATGTCGGTAGGTTAGAAGGGAAATCTGATTGAATACCCGAGGTCTTCCCAAGTGCTTCTCCGAGGGCGGCTATCAGTTATTGAATAGACTCGTTTTGTTGTTTAAGCTGAAGTTGAAGTTGGGTGAATTATTCCTGGATCTCATTGGGTACTGTATTGCCTTGCGTTCTTGGGTGCATATAGTCAAGTGTCTGTCCAAGATAAGGTGATGATTCCCCCACTTCAAATCTGCCACCATAGGAACCTGTTGACTGAGACTGCAACCCAAGCTCGGCTGGAATGGAATCACGGTCGGCGCTGAGCAGTAACCATGGCTGGGATCAATGGACTTCAATTGAGATTGGGTACAGACAGCAGCGGGGATCGAAGTACTGCAGCTGGAATCGGTTGGGTCACGGCTAAGGGGGTCCACGTGCGTGGCAGGGTTGGTCCAGAAGGCTCCAACCGGTTGAAAGTCGGATGGGTCGGGTTGGAAATCGCCAACTGGCTGGCGTTCGATCGTGGAAGGCTCGGTGTGAAGGTCCATCGAGGTCTACGGGGCGGATGGTTTTGCACGAAGCTAGAAGCCGCTAAACACCTTGCTTCCGATCGTCTGAGGTGCGTCGCGGCTTCTGATTGTCTGAGGCGTGCCGCATGGGTTCGTCTGGTTGCCGATCCAATCGGCTGGCTGGGTCTGCTGGTTGACGATCCAGTCAGTTGCCTGTCCTCCTGGTTGGGTTGATCTCTGAAGATGAGGTAGAACTGTTTGGAAGTACCATTCTATACGATAGTGGCTATATTGGTGGTTGTGGTGCCATTATTGTCGCCAGATGGCACTTGTGATTCTCCTGTTTGGTTTTCCTCAATGGTGGCCAGAGTTTCATCTCCATGCTCTGATACCATGATGAAAAGCAATAGAAGAGAAAGAGAAGAGAGGCACACAACAGTTTATGTGGAAAACTCTATAACAGAGAGAAAAAACCACGATACAGACAATACAGGGAGACTACACATATAAATAGAACAGTAGGAAACCCTAGGGCATTGGTAAGAGACAAAAAGGCCCCCCGGGAAAAACTCCCCTATTTTCAACTGTATGACACAAGTTTCAGATTTTAAAGACCTAGCTAATGCTCTAGGATTTCTGCCTTTCCATCACTTGTCATGCATGTAGTTGGGGGAGAAAATTAATATGGATTCACTTTGGGATGCGATATGCCATGTTTGTGCAATAAGAGTGAGTCCAAAAGAAGAATCTGACAATTGGAGCAGCTTCTGCACTTCTACAAAAAAGAAGTAAAGTTGATTTGGCAAACCTTTAGGCTGATTTAGCAGAATTTAGGATTGTAACCTAGCACTTTTGGCTATGTGGATTTGGCGTTTCCTTACTGAGTGAGATGTTCTATGGTGGCCATTAATTGTGGCTAAACATTATATGACTGACAAAGTTTGGCCGGCATCTAGTTATCGGGGTTCTTTGAATTCCCTTGGAGATTTATTTTGTTAGACTATTAGCTCGGCCGCTAATTGTGTTCAACGTTGCATTGGTAATGGCTCTTCTACTTCTTTTGGGAAAGGTTCGTGGCTTAGTTGTGGTATTATTTCTACTGCATTCCTCTGTCTTTTTTGTCTTGCTCTCAACCCTGATGATACTGTGGCTGATGTGTGGATTGATGGATCAACTTCATGGGATCTGCATTTTAGTCGTAATCTTAATGATTTGGAGACTTCTTAATAGACTACTTTATCTCATCACTTATACTCGGCTAGAATCTGCCTTACATGTGATACTTGGACTTGGCCTATTGATCCCGCATCAACTTTTAGCGTTTAATCTCTCTTGGCAGAATTGGTGGGTTCGATTGATTCTCCTAGGAAGGATCTTTACTCTATTGTTTGGAAGGATCACTATCCAAAAAAGGTCTAGATTTTCCTTTGGAAGCTTACCTTGGTGCTATTAATACCACTTATAGGTTACGAAGGTGGATACCTTATATGCATCTCTGCCGTTCTTGGTGCCACATATGCCGCCAACCTGTGGAATCTCCATCTCACTTATTTGCTGATTGATCTTTTCCAACTCGCTTCTGGAATGTTATTTTGGAAGCTTTTGGCTGGACTATGACTTGTCCTAATTCTATATCCAATCTTCTTGCTTCTTTAGTAGTGAGACATCCTTTTGGTAGTTTTAAAAAAAAAAATTGGTTGGTATTGTGCATGCTGGACTTTTTGGGGTGAACGTAATGGTCGTTTATTTAGGGATTCCTACTCTCCTTTTGAAAGGTTCATGAATTTGGTTCTATCTAATGCGTTTCTTTGGTATAAATCTAAGCATCCATATACTCATTATAGTTTATCTCTTTTTTTTTTTTTTCTTTCCAATTAGAGAGCTTTCTTGTAATTACGTCTACGTGTTGAGGTTTCCCCTTATTTTATCTATTAATGAAATGTTTTTTTATTAGAAAAATATATCTGGCAGAGTTTATGGCACAAGTGCCCTATTTCCTCAATCTTCCATTTCTTCTATCGTGTGTATTGAAGGCCTGCTGTAGTAAAACATTGTGCTAAGAGGACACCACTTCTCTCCTCCTTCTCATAAAGGTTCCATTGAAGTTGAGTTTTACAATTTGCTCCCACTCATCTTACATGTCTGCCAACTGCCAGTATCCTGCCCTGGCTTTAACAAATCAGGGGTGTGCAAATATTGTAAATAGATTTTGTGGACCTCCCTACCATTCAACTGATCATTGCAGAAGAAAATTCTGTTGCCATTTTCCAGTCTGATATAGAAATTCGGATCTTTGCCTTTTTCTATATCTAATTTAGAGAGCAGATTCAGAAGCTATGCTATTACATGTTGAATATTTTCATGCGTTACTTGTATCAGTAGTTGGTTTATTCATTGATTGTTGTTTTATTTATAAGTGCCTTCTATGCACAATGAAGTAGTGATCAGTGTGTGCCTCGACAATGATCTATTTATTCCTTCCCCAGTTAGTTTTCATCTATGAAATTCAATATTATTCTATGATTTTGCATATTTTTTGTCTACCCAACGTTTATCATTGAATACCTTATCTAAAATCATATAATACCTTTTCAGATTCTGCTACCTTAATGATAAATTGATAATGTAGGTATGTCATTTCTTTCCTCAAAGATCATAGCAAAGAAGTTTATAATGAGGTTCGGACAGCATATATTGATACAATGAACAAGGTAATTGTTGAAGAAATCATTTATTTTTGTAATGGTATGCATGCTTAATTAATTACATGAACCCTTGTGGAAGAGGAAGACATGCCAATTCAAATCCTTGGACAATATATTACTCGGAAATTTTGTGCGACTATTATTTTGAGTCGTTTCGAAGTATGGATATTCATGGTTATCTTGATTTATTTTGACCTGGGAGTTCCAAATCACTGACGCTGGCATGATGCAAGTCTTCAGACTATGTTAACAATATATTGCCTGTTGGACATGAGAACTCAATGAATTTCTCAGTCAGACTTTGTCAGTAGTTGTACCACCATAGAGGCAATGAGACCATATGAATACTTCAGACCTTCCAGGCATCCTAGAGTTTCAAGAAGTAGTTCATCCACCCCAGAGCACTAAAAAATAACATAACATTGAAGTGATCCAATCAAGAATTCATTCCCAATCAAGCACTTAGATATTCATTGCAAACATATTCTTAAATTATTGTGGAACTCATAAACAGGTAGAGAAAAAATATATAAAAAGTGGTAATGATTGGGAATGAATTCTTCACGTTCCTCTAAAAGGAATCTATACATGGGAGAGGAAAACGTGCTTGTCACTTATTCCCGGCAGAAATTTTTACATTGGTTTCTATATTCCTGGCCGAAGAAGAAGATCATGTATTGGTTTCTATATACCTCGCTTTTCACTCTCTCTAATTATCACTTATTCCCGGCTAAGCTTTTGTGAGCATGGAATTGACTAGGCTGCTATGATATCTCTTGTGATAGATGTAACACACCATAAGAACAAAAAATGGTCCAAGGGGTGATAATAACTTATTTATTCAAGATACTGGAACATAATACAGAGAACAAATCTTCTGCATGCTTCAAGTCTATGCCACGTCTTATTTTAAAATTAATGTGGCATTACGTCGACATTATTCCATTGCCTATTTAACCTAAGAATAAATGATTTGGAGTATTCTTGGGTCCAACAATAATTAGTTTTTGATCTCTTTCATATGATTACTCACCATGCATATTTTTGGTCTTTACATAATTGCTTTTCAACAGTCAGCATGACAAGTTTTTATGCATCAGTAAAAATTGTTTTCTGTTTTTACGAGAAAAATCATTTATCTAAGGAGTATTGAGCTATTGATATATTAAAACTAATATTTATGTTTTTCAGGTTTTGGGTGCACATTTCCGTGCCTACATACAGGCATTAGAGAAATTGCAGCTAGACATAGCGACATCTAGTGATCTGATTGGGGTTGAGGCTAGAAGTTCAGGTCTTTTCTTGAGAGGAAGGGAACCACTGAAGAACCGATCTGCTGTCTTTGCTCTTGGTGATAGAATAAAGATACTAAAGGTTTTATTACTCTCTTATTTCTTGTAACCTCCTTGATCACGTTGTTCACTCACTCTTGTTTGAATCTAACTTGTGACTTATTTTTTCTCGTAGTTCTTCAATTCTTCATTCTTGTTTGAACTAGTAGCTTAGTCTTGTTAACCATGAATTTGTTTATGTAAAGTTGTGCATTTATTTTTGGTTAAATTACAAATTTAGTCCTTGAACTTCTAAGGTAGTGTCTAATAGGTCCAAAAATTTAAAAAGTGTATGATAAGTCCTTGAAATTTCTATTTTAAATCTTGACATGCACTACATTTTCAAAATTAATGGAGGATTTTGTGTATAATATGACCCAAAACGTTCAAATTATTTTGTCTAATGATACGTGAATTTTAAAAGATGTCAAATCGGTCAAAGACCTACTAAATTCAAAATTGAAACTTTTGGGATTTACTAAAATACTTTTAAAATTTTAGGGACCTGTTAGAATAGGCTAATTAGACACAAATTTGAAATTTGTAATTTAGCCTTTATTTTCTGTTTCTGTTGTTAGATTGCACTTTAATTTTGATGTATTATAAATAGATGCTTTAAATAATCATCTTTTATTAAAGAACTACTTTGATAAAGTTTAGAGACTACTTGTTTTGTCTACTACTTTTTCTTAGTGTAAAAACAAAACACCCTTTCGCTCATTTTAATTTATCCTTTTTAGTCGGTAATTGGTGCTCCCTTTTGTAATACCTTTTGTTTTTGGGGTTTCCCCCTTTTCTCACTAATATATTGTTTCTTTTACACTACTTTGAACTTAGAACAAATGAGTTTGGGTACATTCACATGTGATAAATAACATCTATATATAAGTGTGTAAACTCTATTCAGGAAGTTGACGAACCTGCACTGATTCCACATATTGCCGAAGCCAGTTCAATTAAGTATCCTTACGAAGTTCTCTTTAGGAGCATGCATAAGCTTCTAATGGACACTGCTACGTCTGAGTACTTCACAGTTTACTCTTCCTTGGTTTATTATCTTCAGAATGTTATTTTATCAAGTTTGTCGATTATGTTTATTAATTTGTTTTACTTCACAGGTATAATTTTTGTGATGATTTTTTTGGGGAAGAATCAATGTTTTATGAGATCTTTGCAGGTAACTATGATAGAATCCTTGGCTTATTGTCAGTTAACTTATCTATACAGACGTTAAGTTGCCAATATGAGTTTGAATCTTTTATTACGAGTTTTCACCTTTCAATAAAGTTGTGCCATTGGTCTTATATTGCCTTTTTTTTTCTTCAAATCTATTATGCATATGAATACAAAAGCATTTCCCTCTCTCCTTCTCTCTCTCTCTCTCTTTCTCTCTCTCTAATTCAACTATATATGTTCCTAGAGTCAATTTGTGTGGAAGCTCTGGCCAAGCATATCGCACAAGTTCTGACTTTTCTTCTAAGGAAAAGATATTGAGTGGAAGATGTTTTATTTTCAGTTATTATAGTGATTTGGTGAGGTTAACATGATCTGACATTCGTTCTCGAGTAATCAGGTCCTTTTGCTGTCATTGACGAACACTTCAATTCAATTCTCCCGAACAGTTATGATGCAATTGGTCTAATGCTCATGATTCTGATCATTCATCAGCATCAGGTACATTATCTTAGTTTGGTCTGGTGCTAATTATATGGGTAAACTAAAGAATTGCTGTTAGGCTTCTATGTTTAATTCAATAATAGGCAGAAGCCCTAATTAGAAAATATTGGTAGGAAGATATGTCAAGGTGGAGCTTATGATTTAGATCATTTCTGAATTTTCTAATTATTTAAATTCACTTATCAAGTTGACATCTTTTCAAATTTAGGAGCATGCCTTCATCTTGATAATTATGTACTATTTTTTAACCTTTAAAGAGTTACCATTTTATTTTTATTTTATTATATATATTTTTTTAAATAAGATGAAATACGTGAGAATTGAGATGCCCACAATCATTGACTAGTTTTTAGAGTTACATAACTTGTCTGGATACATCAGATACTTGTTTTAGAAAAAGCCTGCTTATGCAACTTGGTTATGACATTTATTTTTAGCATATTCTGTTTTCTTAATTAAAAAAAGAAAAAGATCTCCATACTCAGTTTTCTATTTGATCTTTTCTCTGCTTTCCAACGTGTTGAACATCTTGCAACACATCTACATCCTCGTTCACTTGGTTGCATCTTCTGTTACGTATGATACATCCATTGGCTGAAATTGCTTATATGTCCAGCTTATCATGTCACGGCGGCGTATACCTTGCTTGGATTCATATTTAGACAAGGTTTGTGTTTCTTGGCGAGTTTATACTTCTGCTTAACTTTCTAGATATCAGTTCCATTAATCTCGATGGTGTTAGTTGATGGCCCCTACAGTTTATGTGGGCTTTTTGATTGAGAACGTCCTCCGGGTGCGAGCTTTCGAGAAGGACTAGAATAAATGTGAAACTAATTTGCTGGTTTGAAAATCGAAGGAAGGGAGAATTTTGAACATAATTGTTTAAATGTTATATTTCTTTGATATCCAAAGATGGATGATGATAATTGTATCGCTTGCTTATGAACTACATAACCTGGTTGTTGGATTATCCTGAGCAGGTTAATATTGCTCTTTGGCCTCGTTTTAAGATGGTATTTGACATGCACCTCAGCAGTCTGAGGAATGCAAATGTAAAGACATTGTGGGAAGATGATGTGCATCCTCACTATGTCATGAGGCGATACGCTGAGTTTACAGCTTCACTTATCCATCTGAATGTCGAATATGGAGATGGGCAGGTAGGTCAGAGCACAACCCCCCTCCCCCTCTCCAGGTTTTCATTGCCTAATTATCTGTATATAAAATGCCATGTTTGCAGCTTGATTTGAACTTGGAGCGGCTAAGAATGGCAATTGACGATTTGCTTATCAAGCTTGCCAAAACCTTTTCAAAAGCTAAATCACAGACAGTGTTTCTTATAAATAACTACGATATGACAATTTCCGTCTTGAAGGTAGGGATCGGCTCTCAAGGTCTCTCTTCGTCTAATAAAATCAATGAAATAGAAATTCAGTAGGTAATGTCAATCTATAATTTCACAAAAGCTAGAAGGACAGATCCCAAGAGCGTAACCTATCCTCATTATGGCGTGCAGTCTTTTTTCTATTAAATCTGCAGTCACACTTTGTTTCTTTTTAGAAAAGAAGAATGATGTTTCCAAGAGTTCATTGTAAAGAAATGGTCTTCTCATAATTTTGAACCCCTCATTGAGAAATAGAAAGAACTTCTTGGACAAGATTATTTATTCAGTTTTTCCCTTCAGCCGGGGCAGCACATGAGTTTGTTTATGGCTCTACGGAGATCCTTCAATGAGAAATTTTATTGATTTCAGGAAGCTGGTCCAGAGGGTGGGAAAATTCTGGTGCACTTCGAGGATCTGCTGAAGAGCAACACAGCCTTGTTTGTGGCAAGTAACTTGCTGATTATGATGACCTAGAATGGTTTTTATTTTAAAACACATAATTGCATTATTGGTATTAATATTTGATTGCAGCTGCAGTTTATTGCTAAAATGGCTTAACCTTCACGCTGTTGTATTCTTATTGTTTTGACACTTTGCCTTCTAATTGAATGAAAAAAATTGGTGATCGAAAATTCTTGTGAGATGATACCACTAGTCTGTATTATAATTTTACGTTGGCTAAAATCTGCACCCATCAAAAGATATCAACATTCCTTTCTTTTTTATTTTTATTATTTTTTGCAAAAATATAATGTCCTAGAATGGCTTGTCATTCTTTGCGAGTCGTCTAAAGATATAATGCCTTCATGCAGGAAGAACTCTTAGCAGAGCATTTCAGCCAACTTATCAAGTTCGTTAAAACCCGTGGCTGTAAGTGCTTGAACAAAATTTTATTTTGACTTCTGGTCACTTTGTTGGTTTTTTAAGCAATGAACTTATAGAGAAAATATCTTTTTTAGCGGAGGACCTAAGTTCGAATCCCGACCGACCAATTACTGTGGCTGAAGTAGAGCCCCTTGTAAAAGACTTTGCGAGCAGATGGAAAGCTGCAATCGAGTTGATGCACAAAGATGTCATCACTTCTTTCAGTAATTTCTTGTGTGGAATGGAAATCCTAAGGGCGGCTTTGACTCAACTCCTGCTTTATTACACAAGACTCTCGGATTGTATAAAGCGGATCGTTGGTGGCTCTGCTCTAAACAAGGATCTAGTGTCCATTTCTTCAATTATGTATGAAATTAGGAAATATTCAAGAACTTTTTAAGGTTGAGGGAATCAGAACTAAGAGCAAGAAATGAAGATAGCATAATATGTAAGCAAGTAGATGCCGGCATCATTACCTTCTTAGCTCTTGAGCTTCTTTTTGTGCATCACATTTCCATTCACAAAATGTTAGTGTTGGTAAGCAGCTCACAGTATTATTTCTTATTGCAGGTGCCAGTGCAGCTGTGTTCAATGTTTGGTTATGCACAGCTGCTTTCGTTTTGGTTCTTTGGAAAATATCCAGTTGATGCGCGAGGTCATGTCTTTACTTTTCTATCACATTTCAGTGCCAAGACATTACATTACCTGCGTCGTCAACATTAGTTAATCTGCTGTGTACAGTTTTTACCATGGAACCTGATACACAATCCTTTTCCATAAATCACCCCCACCAGAAAAATCCCAGAGGAACAGGAAGAAGAAGCCAAGTTAAATTTGAAATATCACAGTTTGTTGTAAGATTCTGTTCCAAATTAAAAAAGAAATAGGAAAAATGACTTACGTTAGGGACCTAATTTGCAAGAGTGAAATGTTCATTCTTCTTCAAAGCGAGGTTTTGCCTTGGACTTGGAGTGGAGCGGCCACAGTTGGACAGGTTAATGTTTTATGGTTCTTCTGAGATGTTAATGTAGCACACACTTCTGTTTCTCCGTGGTACGACTTGTCGTTCATGGCTTATCGATTACATCATCTTTGGTAGACTGCGCTATTTCTTTTCTAGTTTCAAATTTAATGATCATTATAATTAGATTTCCTGATGATATAGGCAATGGGTGTCTAACCGGCTCTTTATGAGTGCTTAGGTTTATTTTATTTATTTATTTTTTTAATAAAAAAAAAGTGTTCCAAATAATAAGGGAACTATAAATTTTTTGGTTGCTAATACATCTGAATCTCAGTTGAGTTGAGCTAAGTTTAATTTTGGTTAGGCTATTCTTTATTTGAATCTCAAAGAGATATTATAAAGAAAGCTTTAAATGAAAGTTTTTTTGGATTACATAATATTCTCATGTTAGATTTTATGATCAAAAACTCGTGGTTTGTAAACAAAACTTATTCTATAAATTAATAAAGTTGTTATTGAAGTTTGATTTAAGAAAGTTGTATTGAATATATGAATTGCTTATTTCGTTTTAAAAATAAATTTAATAAACTATAAGATTCATGACTATTACATGAGTACTTGAATTTTATGTAGAGACATAAGAGCAGATCAGGTTCAAGTAAATAGTTTAAATGATCTATAGTATATTGAATAAGGTTGGGTGTCTTATTCTGGTAACACTATCGGTACGGCTCACTCTGTAGTTACAAGGAGTTGTAAAGTGTTATAAACAAGTGATCCTAATTCGTATATGTAGTGACATGAGAGTGGGGGCGCCATGTGCAATGAGTTTGTGTAAGATCAGACCAAAATATTAGTTATTCTTACTCTATGATGCTGTTTATTGTTTAAGACAGACTATTTCACAACGACGACTTAGGCAAATTAACCTTAATTCTGAGTTAACTATGAATTCCTGTTTATTCGAAATTATATTTAGATTTGCATATGTGAGGGACTTAATAGTGTTGGCTCAATAATTATAGACTAGGTAAATAGCTGGAGACATAGGGTGTAAGATGGAATTCACTCTTATTCATTTTTAGGGATAGTACTGAGGTTATTCTCTCAAACCAATTGTTCATTAGAGAATCAGACTTAAGGAATAAGAGGTAATCTCGGGGATAAAACAACTTTTTGACCTTGTCGTTATTGCGAACAACCTATGAAAGGTTAACTTACTAATTATGGTTATATCGAGTGGACACAATATATCTACAATGGGAGTACAACTTCGGTAGTTAACGAATGGGCGTTAATTCAGTATAAAGAGTGTAGTCAATTAATCTTGGATCGTTGGAGCTGATCTGTAGGTCCACTAGAGCCCCTACTAGCTCACAAACGGATTAGTCTTAGAGTAGTGTGATACTTGATTTGAAACATTCAAATTAGAATTAAGGAAAGTAGTAATTATATGTGATATATTACACGTTTAATTTTGAAATTAAATGGAATTGGAGAATTGGTTAATAATTAAATATGATTTAAATATTAAATTCATGAATAGAGTTTTAAGAAGGTGAAATTGGTATTAAATTAATTTAATATTTGATATTAAATTAATAGAATTAATTAAATTATTTAATTAATTATTAATTATTAATTTTATTAGAAAAATTAATTTTTGTAAAATTAATAAAATTTCATTTTTTTTAATTAAAAATTGATTTTTTTTTTAAGTTTGAAAATAATTTTCAAAATGAAAAAAAAAAAAAGAAAAGAAAAATGAAAAACCAAAAGCGGGTTTTTCCACTTTTGGCTTTTGGAACCAAGCACCCTACTCATATTTTCACTTCAATTCCAGCTCAATAATGAAAGTGGAGTTGGAAAATATGCAGAAGGGTTTGTTACTTGAATGTCATGCAATATAAACTTCAATTCTAAGCGGAAATTAGGCATGCAAAAGGTTGCATTTTGATGAGAATTTGTGTTTGAAGAAATGTTCTTCACACTGTGTAAAACCAGTAACCTCCTCTCCAATTTCCTTCGATTCAAGCTTGTTTTGAGTCCCACAACTCAATCTAAGGTTCCAAGAGAATAATAGGGAAGACTTGTGGTGGTTCACAACCAAAGGAAAAGGAGATTGCAATTGAAGATCGTGATTCAAGAGGTACTTCAAAAGTTAGTGTTGAAACTCTGTTTTTAGTTTATGAGTATGCTGAATTGAAGCCAAAATTAAAGAATTGGAATGCTTAATGATCCTGTTTTGCTTCCGCTGCTTGCTTCCTTAATCCAACAATTGGTATCAAAGCATCATTTAAGCATTCAACTCGGTTTAATTTTAGCTTGGTGGGTGCTTTTCATAAGTTGTATGAAAATGATGAACTGATATGGTTTTTCTGAGTTTTGGCATTGTTTTCTCTTCAATTATGTTGTAATTCTTGTAATTGGCTCTTGTTTGATGGGTCTTAATGTGTGTTTAAGTATCTGTAATTCATTTGGAGTCATTAGAGTTGCAATTAGGATGTAATTGAAGAAAGGAGTGAAGAAGGTTCAAGAGCAGGAACTGGATTTCAACCACTGCCCAATACTAGATGCTTGACGCCTAATACTCGATGCTCGATGCCTTATACTCGATGATTTTTTGTAAAAAAACTCGATGCACGATGTCATACTCGATGACCAACTCGATGGTATTTTGTAAAATACTTGATACACGATGCCATACTTGTTGGTACTCGATGCTCATACTCGGTGGTATTTTAAAATACTCGATGCATGATGCCATACTCGATGGTACTCGATGGCATACTCGATGGTTTTTAATGAAATACTCAATGCATGATGTCATACTCGATGGTACTCAATGCTCATACTTGATGGTATTTTGTGAAATACTCGATGCATGATGTCATACTCGATGGTACTCGATGACATACTTGATGGTATTTAGTGTAATACTCAATGCACGATGGCATACTTGATGCTTGGTGGTACTCGATGGTTTTGCCCGACTCAACACAATTTTAAGCATTGGAGGTCCGGTTCGAGGAGTTCAGGTATGGTTCAAGGCAGTTCGAGCGATCCAGAAGTGTTTTGGAGTTGGTTTTTGCTGAAGTTTGTAATAATTAGGCCTTTATTTGCTGAAAAATTCCAAAATTAAAACCATATCAGTTTTTGTTTAATTATTTATTCATATGATGTATGTTATAATTAAATAAATCTTGTATGTGCATAAAGTATACCATGTAGATTTAAAATTCCACCGTAGGAAGCATGTTACATGCATTGAAAATATGTTATAAAGTGTTATAATATATAGTATGCATGTATAGGGTTTCAAATGTTTTAATATAAATGTTATATTAAATGTTGAATGCGTTTGATGTATGTTATGGATGTTTAGCATGTGTAAAATTTTATAAGTAGTTATAGAATTGGGTTAGACATTTAAAATCCACAACAAAAATAAGTTGCATGCTCACGTAAGTTAACCACTTGTTTTAATAGTTAAAATAGGTCGACATCTTGTAAAATATGGTTACAAACTCAATTGGATTTAATCCTGTCTAAGGCTGGGGGTATTTAAGTTGGCAGTCTATGGAACACCACCTACCAGAGGATTATGGCCAAATAATTGAGCGTTGTTAACCAGTTTTATGAGCAATACATGAGCAGTGTGAGGTTTTAAAACTGGTTTATCACCAAGACATCGTAGGTTAAATCCAAATATAAACGTTATACTTGGATAAACACCTAGACTTAGATTTTTTAATTAGTTGGAACAAACCTGAGTAAAGATATACCCAAACAAATGTTAGGAAACGCCAGTGGAAGTTTAATAATATATATGACATGTTATTAGAATACTTCAGTGGGAATTTATTAGAAGGCTTTAGTGAGAGATTAGTAACATATACAATATGTTATTTTTAGCTCTCGCGTCCTTAAGAGTTCACATTGAGATTCATGTTTCGCTTCGTGTTGATATACCTTGACTGTTCCATTCGGAAAGTGTTTGCATGAATCAAGATCAGGTAAATAGGGAAAGTTTTTCATAGTAAAATAAAAAATGATGTTTTGATTTTAAATCTCACGTCCTAAGATGTTCACACCGTGAGATCCGTGCAACACATCGTATCGATTATACCTCGACTGCTTCATTCGAAAAGTGTGTGCATGGGATCAAGATCAAGGTGAATGAAGAGAAATTGTTCAATGTAAAATCAAATATACAATATATTGATTTCAAATCTCACGTCCCTAGAAAGTTCACATCATGAGGTCCATACAACACTTCATGTTGATTATACCTCGACTGCTCCATTCGAAAAGTGTTTATATGGGTCAAGATCAAGGTGAATGGGGGAAGTAGTTCATAGTAAGTGGGTGAAGGATATGTGTCAATGTGTCCTACGATCTCTTTTGTTTGTTTGGACCGTAAGATTCCTATGTTGCACCTGTTTATCGTCTTTATGTCGGCCTTGCTAGTCGTTTAACAACAGCTATCCTCTCGAAGAGTTGTAATATAGAATTTGGAACAACTCAAACTCCAGAAATGGATAGGATTTCTTAGTTCGTTTTCCAACTTTGACTTTCAATTCGGTAGCATCGTTGGGGCCAACCTCTGAGATCTGAAAATGGAGGATTACACTTACGGAATTACTAAAGTGTTAGTAAGTTCTAGCAAAAAATGGTAGCTAAATGACTATCAGAATATGAGTTATTATGGAGATAGTATTTGGTCAAGAATGTCTTGCTTTAATGAAGGAGTATTTGACTGCCTCTCGGTATTATTTATTCTGACTCACTATAGTATCGTTGCAAAAATAATGAATTTTGGGTACATTATTACTTTGCTAAAACATGATCGGGTTGCAAAATTTGTTTATATTTTCAAAATGACAAGTTCTTTAGTACAACTATTGGCTTCTGATAAACTTATTAGGGATAACTATGCTACGTGGAAATCAAACTTAAATACAATACTGGTGATAGATGACCTAAGGTTCGTTTAACAAAGAAGTTTCCTTTCGTTCCTAGCTTAAATGCAAACCGGAATATTTAGGATGCATACGAAAAATGGATCAGGGCTAACGAGAAAGCCCGTGCCTATATTCTTGCCAACATATCTGATGTATTGTCCAAGAAACATGAGAGCATGAGTACTGGCAAAGAGATTATGGAATCTCTTCGTGGGATGTTTGGACAGCCGTCCTTGTTCCTGAGGCATGATGCAATCAAATATGTTTACAACTGTCGTATGAAAAAAGGGGCCTCTGTTAGAGAACATGTCCTGGACATGATGACCCATTTCAACGTGACAGAAGTAAACGATGTTGTCGTTGATGAGAAGAGTCAAGTTGGTTTTATAAATCTCTTCTGAAGAGTTTCTTGCAATTCTATATGAATGCACTAATGAATAAAATACAGTATAATTTGACTACGCTTCTCAATGAGCCTCAGGCTTACCAGACCATGATGAGAGCAAAAGGATTGGAACTAGAGGTAAATGCTACTACTGCAGAAAAAGAGGATCGTCCTCTAAAAAGCTTGATATTGCTTCTTCTTCAGAGAATAAGAGTATTCTCGTAAAGAAGAACAAAGGGAAAGGGAAAAAGAAACCTACTGGTAGAAAAGGCAAGACAAATGCTGCAGATAAAGGAAAATGTTTTCACTACAGCGAAGAAGGGCATTAGAAGAGAAACTGCCCATAATACCTTGCAAAGAAAAGAGCAGAGAAAGCAAGACAAGGAAATTAGTTCCTTATAAACTCCAAGTTTTGAACAGGGGAGAATTTCTCAAAACAACCAATGCGGAGATGTAGTTGCTATTGAAAGATAAACTTGTTTATTTTTGTTATTGTAATGAAAGTTATTTTATCTTTTGTAAAGAACATATTGTATAAATCTTTGATAAATGAAATGTTCATTAGCAAAAGTTGTATTTTTTCTACCCTATTAGCAACTTATGTTAGAACCAACCAAGTTAAAAGACATTTGCAAATATTTAAATATTTAAAAAGGCTAGAAATCAATAAAGGAAAATATTTATTTAACCTAAGTAAAAAGTTTAGAACACTTGAAGAATTCAAGGTGTATAAAACTTGTTAGGTAAAATAAATTTGAAATACTTCAATTGGATCAAAGTAAAGAAAATATAGAGTTTAAGATTTCTAGGGCTATTGTAATAGAACATGACATTCAGTGAAAATACTCTACATCTAGTTGCCTTAATTATTTTGCATCATTCCAATTTTAAGGTATTTTCTGAAACTTCATATGGGATGTGGAGAACTCATAAAGCTGTTTATGATATGTAAAAGATGTTTACATAATTCAGAAATCTAGAGAATAGGTTGACACATATGTTAGTGTCGAAACCTTAAGTATTGGAATACCGCTCAAATAACATGTCTATTTGTAGGCAACCCAAAAGTAATATTTTTTTTCAAGAAGATGAAAATCAAGTGTTTGTGTTGCCTATCTGTTGGCAACTCCAAGAGGGTCCTACTGTCTTTCAGGCACATAGTTAAATTTTCTAAAGAATAGTGTCCTAAGACACCTTAAGAGGCTGAGGAAATGAGACGGGTCCCCTATGCATCTGTCATGGGTCGTTTGATGTATGCGATCTTATATACTAGACTTGATATCTGCTACGTAGTAGAGATAGTCAGTAGATATCAGTCTAATCCAGGATATGATCACTGGACAGCCGTTAAGAACATCCTCAAGTATCTTCAGAGAACGAGGGACGACATGCTTGCGTATGATTCTAAGGATTTGATCCTTATGAGATACACATACTCTGATTTTCAGATTGATAGGGATTCTAGGAAATCTACTTCAGGATCAGTGTTCATTCTTAACGGAGGGGCTGTAGTATGGCGAAGCACCAAGTAGGGGTGCATCGTGGACTCCACCATGGAGGTCAAGTATGTAGTGGCTTGTGAAGCTGTTAAGGAGGTCATTTGGCTCAAGATATTCCTGACTGATCTGGAAGCTGTTCCAGACATGTTTAAGCCCATCACCCTTTATTGTGATAATAGTGGTACTGTGGCGAATTCCTGTGAGCCTCAAAGTCATAAGCACGACAAGCACATTGAGCGAAAATACCATCTCATCCAAGAGATTGTTCATCAAGGGACGTGATTGTAACGAAGATACCTTTGGAGCACAACATTGTTGAACCTTTTACGAAGGTCCTCATGGCTACAACGTTTAAGGGTCACCTGTAGAGTATGAGTCTATGGGACAGACCACAGCTGGACTAGGGCAAGTGAGAGATCTTGTATTGGCCGTTTGTGCCCTAGTTTATTGTTTGTGTACTTGTAGTTTGATTATCTTGTACACCCCACTAGCTTTAGGACAAGTGGGAGATTGTTGGGGTTGAAGCCTTAAATCTTGTAGGGTTTTGTAGTTTGTAAACACTTGTATGAACAAACATTCTATGATTTATAATATATGATATTTTGTTCACATTGTCTATGAAATATATGATATTTTAGTTGCATTAACCACAAACCAATAAACTAAGATCCATGGTTATCATTGTAACTTAAACATGTATGTGGAGACATACAAGTGGATCATATTTAAATGATAACCTAAATGGTCTATAGTATATGGATAAGGTTGGATACCTTATCCTGGTGACAGTATGAGTATGGTTCGCTTTATAAGTATTACAAATGTTATAAAGTGCGCCACAAATGTTTAGTCTCGTTATATAACGTCGTTCATAATTGAGACTTTTATTTCACTAGGATGAACATAGGTAGCATGACCTTAGTCCTAAGTGAGTTGTAAACTCTTGCTTATGAGGGCGGTCCTTTGATTTGCATGGGTGAGAGTGGCCAGATCGCCGACTGAACAAGCCTACCATTTTGGGGATTCTTCTGATTGAGGAGCTGGGAACTCAGCTACACAAGATGGAATTTACTCCTTCCCGAAGTAGGGGTAAGTAGATAAATTGCTCCCTTAAGGGCTGATTCTGGGTCTTGAACAATGTGGCACCACACCCTCTCTTGGCCTGACAGGGGTTTAGTCATAGTGAAACTATGACTTATTGTTCATTAGAGGAATCAGTGGTACTTAAGGAGTTAGATGTAACTACAGGGGGCAAAACGATAATTTGGTCTAGTTGTACTTACGAGTGATTTGTGAAGGGTCATCATATTGTTGATTGGTTATATCCAATGGAGAATGTTGCTCAAAACAGAAAAACAATTTGATGAAAACATAAGAGGGAAATAAGAAAAAAATAAGTTGTGGTGTCTCATCTCTCAAGTGTGATATCTATTAAATAGTAGAGGAGATAAGAAGCAGATGAACGGTCATATCGACGTTGTAGTAGATGAATGGTTCATAAACGAGTGAAAGAACAATCGTGGCAAATGAACAGTCAAGAAATGGTCAAACAAAATGATCAACAAAATATTAATAAAATGATTTCTTGAAAAAATTAAATAGATAAGTAATAAAAATTTAGTTCTTTTTTGTGCAAGCACAGTAATCCAAACCCGCTTGTCCGGACGAACGGCGGCACGCGTGTGGTGAAAAGGTTATACTTCCACCATCAACACAATTTGGACTCTCATCTAGAATGTCTTGTTATTTATACCCTCTAGGCAATTTCAAATCCATCCATGTGAGACAAAATGCCCACTCTCCCTTAACTTTTCTTGTGGGCCGAAGCCCAAAAGTCATTACCAGCATTAAATAGTTAAATTCTTAGTCAAATTTCCAAAACAAAAACAAGCTTTTAAAAGCTAAATTTTTTAGTTTATAAATTTTAGTTTGGTTTTTTATATCATTGGTAAAAAGTATATAACAAAAAAAAAAAAAAAGAAAGAAATTTAGAGATGGAAGTAGTATATATAGGGTTTATTTTCAAAATCCAAATACTTACTAAATAGGACTTATATTTTTTCAACACAAAAATTGTGAAGATGAAGAATCGAACTTTCAATGTAATTGTGTATGTTCATTATAGAATGGAATTTGGAATGATCCTTCTGCTGCTCATGAAAATTTTCATGTCTGATTTCCTTCAATTGGTATCAGAGCCAGGATGTTCTGATATTCCAAATTTCACTTCTGTTTTGAACTTCTTTTAAAGTCGTGGTGGGTTTTCTACATTGCGTTTAAGTGTTAAATGCGTTTGTGGATGTTTGTTGATGAATATTTACGGGAGAATTGCCTCTGTTTAAAGCTTTCTTTTCGATTACAAAGTGTTAATTTTTAAGCGCCCCTGCGTTTTTTGGCATAATTAACAAGCAATCGAGTCTGTAATTTAATGTGTTTGAGTTTGTTGAGTCGTTCATGATGAAGTTTCGAAGCATGGAGACGTGGATCTCATCGAGGAAGAAGACCAAGATTTAGTCGTATCGTGTAGCTTCAGGTAAACGATCGTTGGGATTTGGCTAAACGATCGTGTAGTATTGAGTGGGAGCACTTGATGCTCATCGTTTAATAAAAGGTGCATGCTAAATGATCGTATAGTTAGCATACTTCATCGCATAGTCACTAACTACACGATCACCCGGTATGCAATACCTCGCGATTGCTCAGCGATCATTTAGATGACTGTGCTTCACCGTATCGTTGTCATTTAGATGATCATTTAAGGCTTGCATTATGTGTTGTGCGTTGCACGATCGCTTACCTCATACTTCATCGCATAGTAAATGTACACGATCGTTGCTAAATGATCAATTAGCTCAGGAAGCATTGGTAAATGATTGAGTAAAGCATTTACTCTTTTATGTAGGCGATCACAAGGAGTTTAGTACACGATCAGTGGAGATGCGTTTCTTTGTCTGGACGGTTCAAGACTCGATTCGCCTGTTTGAACTGGTGAATCTTTTATTTTTGTAATAGTTAGCTTTAGTTTTTGAGGAAATTGAGGCTAATTATCCCGGTTCATCAACTTTTATTTAATATACATGAGATGTATGTGGTTTATATGGCATGATGTATGACATAGATTTAAAACCCACCTTAGGTTGTGCAATTATTCATTCATCATATATTATAAGTGTTATAATATGGCATGATGAAATTACAAGAGAGCATGCACATGCATCATGAAATATAAGAGTTATATTTGTGCATGCAGTAAGCATATTCATGCATCATCTTTATATTATAAGAGCTATAGTATAAGGGTGCATGGAAGCATGTGTGCTTGGTTATATAAAAGTAGCAATGAAGGAACAATGCATGGAGCATGATATTTAGGCTTGTTTGTAAAAGTTATAAATGTCTGGTATGTGTTTGCTTCGCTTTGTGGATGGTTTGGGATGTTTCTGTTATAAGCGTTATAAAGGAAATTTGATTGTTATAAAGGAAATTAGAACTAAAATCAATAAGAAAGAGTTGCATGCGAACTTAGGTGAACTCATATTTGTTTTAAAAGGGTTTTAAAATTGGATTGAGATGGACTTAAGTTCAAGGTTCTAATACGATTAGATACCTAAGTTTTTAATCTTTTTAAATCGGTTTAATAGGATTAAATTGATTGGCATAAAATATTAAAATTGTATTAAATCTATCTATAAGGGACCTTTTGTCTAAGGCGGGTTCTGTCTAGGTTAGGGTACTTAAGCTAACGAAAACAGAACACCCCTACCTGGGAACCTACCTGAAAAGGTGAATTAGGTAGATTTTCTGCAAGCGTGTGACAATTGATCAAAGACTCCATTAAAGAGTTTAATGGATGATGATCAAAAGTTGTTCAACTTTCCAAGGTAAATGTTACTCTTGGGCAAACCTAAAAAGTCACTTAGTTAAAATCCTTAGCCGTGTTTTTTCTAAGTAAACTAAACCCTAGGTTATAAAATACTCAGTGGGAAGAAAAGATGTATATGATATGCCAATGATTCCACTCACGTTTCTCCCTGAATGTTCATGTCGTGAGATTCATGCTTGGCCTCGTGGTGCCCTGGGAGCATCCCTTCTCAGATGGTGTTTGCATGAGTAAATATCAAGGTGGACAGATAGAATATTTATAGTAAGTGGGTGAAGAGTTTTTGTCAACACGTCTTGCAGTCTCCTTCATTGGTACACACCGTGAGATCATTCTTGCACTCCTTCGTGGCGTCCTGGGAGCGTCCCCCTTCAGATGGGTTTTGTGCAGTTGGTCAATATCAAGGTGAACTCCAGAAATGAATAGGGTCACGTTAGTTTTTTCCCCAATCGGATTTTTTCGTTTCGAATTGGCTACTTAGGTCGGAAATCTAGGGCTTAAAATGATAGGTCACACTTATGGAAAATTGTTAAGTAAGTTAATGATTTCTTGACCAAATCAATGATGGCTAGTCATTATAGGAGCAAGAGTTGTTTTGGTATTAATGGCTGGTTGAGAATGTCTCAATTCAGAGGAGGGATGAATTGACCACCCTTCAGCAACTTTTGTCCTAAACCTTTGAAGCGTCATTGCGAAGCTAGATGTCACACGGGATTCATGTTAGTTTTACTAAATCGTATTGGATGTTGTATGTTTTTTCAACGAGTATTTGCTTAAAACCTAACGTAGGTCACAGTTTTTGTTTTTTTAGCAACATGTTTGACTTTTCATTAATTGTCGCTAGTTTGACCGGTTACATACAGTGGAAAGAGTCTGTTAAAACATATTTCGTGGTAAACAACCTCGAGTTTGTCATGGTTGAGGAGTGTCCTCAAGTCCTGACCCTTGATGGATCGCGAAGTGTTCGTAATGCATATGAGGTGTGGATGAAGGCTCATTGGCCCGACTTCACATTTTGGCTAGCATACTTGATGTTTTGTCCAAAAGGGTTGAGAACATGGTTATTGCATGTGAGATCATGGACTCATTGCAAGAATTTTTTGAACGTCAGTTCTTACTTTTTTAGCACAAAGGGATGGATGACAAAACTAGTAGTGTCAGTTCCCAAGTTAACCTCCAAGAAGAGAAAGCAAGTGTTGCTGACTCCGTTGAAGTTCATAGACGAGAAATATTCTCTGACATGGAACTTGGAGCTTATTTAGGTTCTGATACTTATCCCACTACTCTCCAAAAGAGGAGGATGTCTAAAGACAATCAATGTGATTTATTGGTCTTGGAGACGTGTTTGGTAGAGAATGATGATTCTGTCTGGATCCATGATTCGGGTGCTACTAATCACGTCAGTTCCTCTTATCAAGGATTCAGTTCCTAGCAAACGTTGCCACAGGGAGAGATGAATCTGAGGTTGTTTCAGCTGTTGTTATGGACAGGCTGAAGTTATTTTTGTACAAGAAACGCTATCTATTACTGGATAGTATTTTTGTAGTTCCTCATATCAAGAGGAACTTAATCTCAGTTTCTTGTCTCATTGAACAAGGCTATACTGTCTCCTTTTCTGAGAGTAAAGTGTTTAATTTCAAGAATGGTATGGAGATTGGTTTTGGTTCAATGGAAAATAACTTGTATGTACTAAGGTCGTTAGTCATAAAATCCTTGCTAAATACTGAAATGTTTCAATACGGCGACAACAACTAAAAGACTAAAGGTTTCTCCTAAGGAAAACACCCATCTTTGGCATCTAAGGTTAGGCCACATCAATCTTAATAGGATTGAGCAGTTGATGAAATGTGTACTTCTAAAGAGTTTAAAAGAAAACTCCTTGCCGATGTGTGAATCATTCCTCGAAGGCAAGATGACCAAACAACCTTATACTGGAAAAGGTTATAAAGTCAAGGAAACCTTGAAGCAGACCTCTGTGGTCCGATGAATGTTAGGGCTCGAGGTAGGTATGAATATTTCATCTCTTTCATGGATGATTATTCAATGTATGGGTATCTCTACCTAATGCAACATAAGTCTAAAGCCCTTGACAAGTTCAAGGAGTATAAGACTGAAGTTGAAAACTTGTTAGGTAAAAAGATAAAAACACTACGATCTGATCGTTGTGGAGAGTATATGGACCTCCAATTCCAAAACTATATGATAGAACATGGAATTACGTCCTAACTCTCGGCCCCAGGTACACCTCAGTAGAATGGTGTATCAAAAAGAAGAAATAGAACCCTGTTGGACATGGTTCTGTCTATGATGAGTTATGCTCATCTTCCAGACTCATTTTGGGGTTTTGTAGTGGAGACTGCATGCTATATTCTGAACACGTTCCCTCGAAAAGTGTTTCTGAAACACTTTTTAAGCTGTGGAGAGGTCGTAAAGGTAGTTTACGCTGCTTCAGGATTTGGGGGTGTTCGGCCCATGTGCTTGTGGCTAACCCGAAGAAGTTGGAACCACCTTCGAAAGTTTGCCTCTTTGTAGGCTACCCCAGGGAAACGATGGGTGGATCTTCTATGATCTAAATGAGAACAAAGTGTTTGTTTCTACAAATTCTATCTTCTTGGAAGAAGACCACATCAGGGATCATAAACCACGAAGTAAGCTTGTTTTACGTGAGACTTCTAGTGAGACTACTGAAGGTGTTCAACAAGAGTTGTTGAACAAGCCGATAGATCAACAAGAGTTGTTGATGTCGGTACATCTAGTCAACTAGCTCAAGATTTAAGACTGCCTCGATCTAGTGGGAGGGTTATGAACCTACCGAAACGCTACATGGGTTTGACTGAAGCCCAAAACATCATTTCTAGTGATGGGGTCAAGGATCCATTGTCTTATAAGCAAGCAATGGAGGATGTTGACAAAGATGATTAAGGCCATGAACCAGGAAATGAAGTCTATGTACTTCAATAACATCTGGGAACTTGTGGATCAACCTGATGGGGTAAAACCTATACCGTGTAAGTGGATCTACAAGCGTAAACGAGGTGTAGATGGAAAGGTGCAAACCTTTATGGCTAGACTCATGGCAAAGGGTTATACCCAGGTCAAAGGAGTGGACGATGAAGAAACTTTCTCACCTGTTGTCATGCACAAGTCTATCAGGAGCCACATTTTATGATTATGAGATATGGCAAATGAACATCAAGACTGCCTTTCTTAATGGTAATCTTGAAGAGACCATCTACAAGGCTCAACCAGAAGGGTTCATTGTTCCAGATCAAGAGCAAAGAGTTTGCAAGCTTAATAGATCCATTTATGGGCTGAAACAAGCATCTAGATCGTGGAACGCTAGATTTGACAGTGCGGTCAAATTGTTTGGCTTTAATCAGAATGTTGATAAGCCTTGTGTTTACAAGAAGATCATCAACAACTCAGTAGCTTTCCTGATACTGTATGCAGATGATATCATACTCATTGGAAATGATGTTGGGTTTCTAACTGACATTAAAAAGTGGCTAGCCGCCTAGTTCCAAATGAAAGATTTGGGTAAGACGTAGTATGTTCTAGGGATTTAGATCATACGGGATCATAAGAACAAGAGGTTAGCCTTGTCTCAAGCATCGTGATAAAATGTTGGTCAGGTACATGATGCAGTATTCCAAGACGGGTTTGTTACCCTTCTGACGTGGAATCGTTTTGTCTAAGGATCAATGTCCTAAGACACCTCAAGAGGTTGAGAAGATAAGACGGATTCCCTATGCTTCAGCTGCTGGAAGCTTAATGTATGCAATGTTGTGTACCAGACCCGACATTTTCTATGCAGTAGAGAATGTCAGTCGTTATCAGTCCAATCCAGGATTAGATCACTGGATAGCGGTCAAAACGATTCTCAAGTATCTACAGAGAACAAAGGACTACATGTTTATATATGGAAATAAGGATTTGATCCTTACAGGAGACATAGACTCTAACTTTCAGACTGATAGAGATTCTCGTAAATTGACATTAGCGTCAGAGCACAACGTTGTTGATCCGCTTACAAACGCTCTCACGGTTAAAGTGTTCGAGGGTCATCTGGAGAGTCTAGGTCTATGGGACATGCGGTATCTTGTCTAGGGCAACTGGAAGATGATACTAGAGTATAGAGAATGCCTTAGTTTATTGTATATTGTACTTGTATTTTTCATGTATTGTACATTAGTCTCCCGAGGCATTAAAACAAGTGGGAGATTGTTGAGATTGGTGTCCTAATTCTCCCAGAGTCTCGTAGTTTGTAAATTTACATATTTTTATGAATAAAATAATAGTTATTTTATTTTTGCATTTACTCATATCCAATAAATAAAGCTCCATGATTATTGTATGTAAACTTAAGCATGTATATGAGATATACGATCATGCCTTAAGTGATAACCTAAAAAGGTCTATAGTATAAGGATTAAGATGGGATACCTGATCCTGGTGACACTATGGATACAACTCGCTTTATAGAGGTTTGCAAATGTTGTGAACTACTACAAATGGTAGATCCTGACCATTCATGTGGAGACATGCGAGCGGGGGTGTCCTAGACAAAGAGTTTGTATAGGACTGGACCACGAGATGACTAGATTCTGTATATAATGTTGTTGATACTGGAGACTTACATCTCACCTAAATGACCATAGGTGACATGACCTCAATCCTGAGTGTTTTGGAAACTCTTGCCTTTGAGGGCAGTTTTTTTATTAGTATGGGTGAGAGTGGCCAGATTGCCAACTCAACATGCCTACCTTTTTTTGGGACTTATCTGATCTGGGAGTTGGGAACTCAATTACACAAGATGGAATTTACTCCTTCCTCGAAGCAAGGGTAAGTAGATAGATTTCTCCCTTAAGGGCTGATTCCGGGTCTTGAACATAGTGGCCATAACTTCTTTTTGGAAGAGAAGACTCAGTCATAGTAGGACTATGACGTATGTGAAGGAAATCAGAAACGCAATGTCCATGAGCAGCGGAAGCAAGACTATTCCAAATTACAATCATAATCAACAAGTCATTTATAGTCGACTTCAATATAAACAGTTATGCAAATATACAGAGAAATTACAGCATGAACATCAAATGTATAGAAGGCAAAACTGTACTAACAAAGGTAGAAGCATCTCCAAGCTCCGTAGCACACTCTGATCAATCACAACAACCACGAGCGCTCGAACTACACGACCGCAACACTGCACGAACATAGCATGAACTCTTCGCGCTTGTACTCAACGATCTCTTCGGTCACGATCTCCTTCGCAATAGCGAATGGCCTACACAGAATTACACAAACGGCCTCCGAAAAACCTCGACGGTGTCGAGTTGAGTCTGACACCATCAACAAGGCAACCTTGGTATTCTCGGTGTAAGAATCCAGAGGGTGGGCTCTGTTCGGACTTGGTGTAAGGCAGACGAACAGAGGAAAAATAGATCGTGTACACGACTGGGCAAGTGGGAGAAGTCGAAGACCTATCGTATAGGTCGATGCCAATCGTTTAGATAAAACTATGTGATCGCCTAAAAAAAGCTATGTGCTCGTTTAACTCTATCGTTTACCTCGGTTGATTCTACACGATCGTTTACCTTGGGCCAGTGATCGTCTAGCAAAGCTATGCGATCGTTTAGCTAGCCCAGCCATCGTTTAGTAAATCTATATTTACTTGACGAATTTCGTGAGTTTCTTTTTGCCAGAGAGAAAACTCAAAAAACTTTTTCAATTTTTTTTTCAAAAAAAACAAACTCTTTTTCAAAATCGGAAACCAATTTCCTTTTTACCATGATCAATAACCACCCACTACTTTTGGTTATTTAAAAGAAAAAGTATTAATTATCTAATAATTAATATTATTATAAATATAAATGATAACCAACTTATCATACTATATTTATAACCTATAGTTTTAATATTTCATCTCATGAAACATATAAACCATAGTTCTTTTTCTATTCCATGGTACTTAATGTAAATCTCATTTACATCATTCCTCCACTAGATGTATCTTATACATCAAACCGATTATATCATATATAATCAAAATACCTCTTGTCAATTTGAACATTTCAAATCAACACCAAAAACTTGATCCTTCAACATGAATCCAAGCTACCAAGGGGACCTTATCGACCTATAGATCCAAAGCTCCAACGGTACGTGAATAACTAACTAAACTCTTTAGTCACGGGATCCACCATCCGTTAACTGCCAGGCACTTCACTAAAGACCGACAAATGAACTCTCTTCATTACAAATATATTATGTGTCCATCTTAACCAATCAGTAGTGCGATAACCCTTCACAAATCGCTTGTAAGTACAGCTGGGCCAATAACTGTTATGCCCCTGTAGTTACATCTGTCTCTTTAAGTACCAATAATCTCTCTAATGAACATAAATCTTAGTCCTACTATGACTGAGTCTTCTCTTCCAAAGAGAAGTTGCGGCCACTATGTTCAAGCCCCGGAATTAGCCTTTAAGGGAGCAATCTCTCTATTTATCCTTGCTTCGGGAAAGAATTGAATTCCATATTATGGATCGAGTTTTCAGCTCCCAGATCAGACAAGTCCCCAAAAAGTTAGGCATGTTGGGTTGGCAATCTGGCCACTCTCACCCCATACTAATCAAAGGACTGCTCTCAAAAGCAGAAGTTCACAAAACACTCAGGATTGAGGACGTATCACGTATGGTCATTTAGGTGAGATGCAAGTCTCTAGTATCAATGGCGTTATATACAGAGTCTAGTCATCTTGTGGTCCAGGTATTATACAAACTCTTTGTATAGGACACCCCCACTTAACGTCTCCACACGAATGATCAGGATCAACCATTTGTAGTAGTTTACAATACTTGCAAACCTCTACAAAGCGGATCGTATCCATAGTGTCACCAAGATCAGGTATCCCACCTTAATCCTTATACTACAGACCGATTTAGGTTGTCACTTAAGGCATAATCCACTTGTATATCACATATACATGCTTAAGTTCACATAAGCTAACCAATGAGCTTTGTTTATTAGATATGAGTAAATTCCAGAATTAAATAACATTTATTTTATTCATTTAACAATGTGCATCTTTACAAAACAACGAGACTCCGGGAGAATTAGGACACCAATCCCAGCATTATGTTCATTAGAGGGATCGGTGGTACTTAAGGAGTTAGATGTAAGTATAGGGGCAAAATGGTAAATTGGCCCAGCTGTACTTACAAGCGATCTGTGAAGAGTTATCACACTGTTGATTGGTTGATATAGACACAAAATATATCTGTAGTAAGGGGAGTGCAGTTTTCAATCTTTAGTGAAGTGCCCATCAGTTAACGGATGGTGGATCCCGTGACTGAAGAGTTTAGTCAGTTATTCACATACCATTGGAGCTTCAAGCTACAGGTCTATAAGGTCCCCTTGGTAGCTCAATGGATTTAAGTTGAGAATCCGTTCTTGGGGTTGATTTGAAATGTTCAAATTGACAAGAAGAAATTCAATTATATATGATATAATTGGTGTGATGTATGAGATACATCAAGTGGAGGATTAATGTAAATATGATTTACAATAAGTACCATAAAATAGAAAAAGAACTATGGTTTGTATGTTTCATGAGATGAAATATTAAAACTATAGTTTATAAATATAATATGGTAAGTTGGTTATCATATTTATTTATAATAATATTAGTTATTTGATAATTATCTCTTTTTCTCTAATAACCAATTGAGTGGGAGGTTATTGGTGGTTTTATGGTAACTGTGAGATAAAAGGAAAAATGTTTTCCTAATATTTAGGGTTGCTACTTTCGGAAAGAAACTCACGGAGATGCTATCAAGTGAAATTTTTTCACTAAACGATAGCTAGTAGAGAACTAAATGATTGTGGAGTGTCACTATACGATAGTTCACTCAACTGGTCATAGCTAAACGATCGTGAGGCATTGTCTATATAATAGGCTGCCATCTCTTACATGATTGAGCACATCGTCTATATGATAGACAACTTTATCTCCCACTTTCTCAATCGTCTACACAATTGTTGTTCCTCCAGTCTCTTCCTCCAACTGAGATCATATAGAGCCCACAACTCCTAGATTCTCACACCGCTAATACCAAGGTAACCATTGTGGTGGTGTCCTCACTCAACTTGATTGATATTGAGGTTCTGAAGGCCATTTGTTGGGTTCATATTGTTTGTGTGGTGTTCGTTGTGGATTGTGTTGTTGCACCGGTCGTTGTGTTCGAGGCTGGCGTGTTGTTCTTGGATGCATTGGAGTGATCGAGGGAGTTTGAAGAATGGGTCTTCAAAGTCTTCAAAGGTATGATACTCTATCCCTTGATCTCATCTTAAAGCATGCTATAATTTCATATTGTGTATGACCTGTAAGTTATTGTTTCTTGTACTGTAATTGTGTATGTTCAATATAGAATGAAATTTGGAACAATCCTTCCGCTGCTCATGGAAATCCTCATGTCTGATTTCCTTCAGGCGCCACATCATTCAAGTCTCGAAATCAGCCCTTAAGGGAGCAATCTATCTACTTATCCCTGCTTTGGGGAAGGAGTGAATTCCATCTTGTGTAGCTGAGTTCCCAGCTCCCTAATCAGACGAATCCCCAAAGTGGTAAGTTTGAGTCGGCGATCTGGCCACTCGCACCCATGCAAATCAAAGGATCGCCTTTAAAGGCAGGAGTTCCCAACTCACTCAGGATTAAGGTCATGTTACCTATGGTCATCCTAGTAAAGTGAAGTCTCTATCATGAACGGTATTATATAACAAGACTAAACACTTCGTGGTCCGATCTTATACAAACTCCTTTGTATAGGACACCCCCGCTCGCATGTCTCCACATGAATGATCAGGATCAGACCATCTGTAGCACGTCACAACACTTATAACAATCTACCAAGCGGGCTGCATTCGTAGTGTCACCAGCATAAGGTTTCCCTCCTATATCCATATACTACAAACCATTTTGGTTATCACTTAAGGCATGATCCACCTGTATGTCTCCACATACATGCTTAAGTTACAAAGACAACCAGGGATCTTAGTTTATTGGTTTGTGGTAAAGCAAATAAAACATCTCATGTTTCATAGACAACAGTGAAGAAAATATCTCATATTATTACATCACTAGCGTTTGTTCAATACAGGTGTTTACAAACTACAGGACCCAACGAGAGTTTAGGGCATCAACCTCAACAGATTTTACCTAGATTATTGACTCTGGGGCCATTAACCATGTTTGTTCTTCATTTCAGGGAACTAGTTCTTGGTGGCAGCTTGGTGCTGGTGAGATGACGATGTGAATTGGAACCGGGCACACAGTTGTGGCAATGGGAGGTCTCCAGTTGACTTTACATAATAGGTTTATCATTTTGAATGATGCACATGTAGTTCCCGAGTTAAAGAGGAACTTAATTTCTGTAAAGTTGTTACTTCAATGTAAATATCAAATACATTTTTCTATAAATAAAGTGTTTATTTCGAAAAATGGTGTCGATGTATGTTCAACTCAATTGGAAAATAATTTATATGTTCTAAGACCGGTAGCAACAAATTCCCTCCATAATATAGAGATGTTTAAAACTGTCGCAACTCAAAATAAATGACTTAAAGTTTCTCCTAAAGAAAGCGTCAAACTTTGGCACCTACATTTAGGGCACATTAATCTCAATAGGATTGAGAGGTAGGTGAAGAATGGACTTCTAAGCGAGTTAGAAGAAAATTCTTTACCTATATGTGACTCATGCCTTAAAGGAAAATTAAATAAAAGACCTTTTACTAGAACAGGTTATAGGGCCAAAGAGCCTCTAGAGTTAGTGCATTCAAACCTTTGTGGTCCGATGAATGTGCGAGCCAGGGGAGGCTATGAATATTTCATCACTTTTACTAATGATTATTTAAGGTATGGGTAGGTTTATTTAATGGACATAAATTTGGGTCCTTTGAAAAGTTTAAAGAGTTCAAGGCTGAAGTTGAAAACTTATTAAGTAAAACGATTAAAATGCTTCAATCTGATCAAGGTGGAGAGTTTTTGGATTCTGAGTTCCAGAACTATATGATAGAACATGGAATAGTTTCCCAACTCTCAGCACCTAGTACACCTCAGAAGAAGTTTATAGCAGAGAGGAGAAATCGAACCCTGTTGGACATGGTTTGATCGATGATGAGTTACGCTTCCTTACTAACTCGTTTTTGGGTTTTGTAGTAGAGATTGCAACTTATATCCTAAACGGTATTCCCTTCAAGAGTGTTGCCAGAACACCTTTGGAGTTGTGGAATGGTCGTAAAGCTAGTTTACGTCATTTTCGTATCTGGGGTTGCCCAACACATGTGCTTGAGGCTAATCCTAAGAAACTGGAACCACGTTCAAGGTTATGCCTATTTGTAGGCTATCTCAAGGAAACGGGAGGAGGTTATTTTTATGATCCTAAAGAAAACAAAGTGTTTGTATTGACAAACACCACTTTTCTTGAGGGGGATCATATAAGGGAACACAGACCTAGAAACAAAATCGTGTTGAATGAGCTTTCTAAAGAAACTACTAAATCTTCAACAAAAGTTGTTGAAGAGCTTGCTACCTTAACAAGAGTTGTTGATGTAGGTTCATTTAGTAAGTCAAATCCCGACCGAGATGAATAGGTCAAAGCTATGGATCTCAAAATGGAGTCTATGTACGTCAATTCAATTTGGGATCTTGTAAATCAACTTGATGAGGTTAAACCTATAGGTTGTAAATAGATCTACAAGAGGAAATGGGGTGTTGATGGGAAGGTGCAAACCTTCAAAGCTAGACTTGTGGCAAAGGGTTATACCAGGTAGAGGGAGTCAACTATGGGGAGACTTTCTCACCTGTTGCCATGCAAAAGTTTATCCGGATCCTTCTATCCATTGCCTCATATTATCACTATGAGATATGGCAAATGGATGTCAAGGCTACTTTTCTGAATGAAAATCTTTAGGAGACCATTTATATGTTGCAGCCTGAGGGATTCATAGTCCGAGGTCAAGAGCAAAAGGTTTGCAAGTTGAATCGATCCATTTATGGACTAAAACATGCATCTCGATCTTAGAACATATGGTTTGATACTGCGATCAAATCTTATGGGTTTGATCTGAATATTGATGACCCTTGTGTCTATAAGAAAATCATCAACAGTTTAGTAGTTTTCCTAGTGTTGTATGTAGATGATATCCTACTCATAGGGAATGATATAGGCTTACTGACTTCAGTTAAGAAATGGCTAGCGACCCAATTCCAAATGAAAGATTTGGGAGAGGCTTAGTTTGTTCTTGGTATTCAGATCTTTTGGGATCGTAAGAACAAAATGCTAGCACTGTCTCAGGCATCGTACATTGACAAGATGTTGATTAAGTACTCGATGCAGAACTCAAAAGAGGCCTACTGCCTTTCAGGCACGGAGTTACATTGTCTAAGGAACAATGTCCTAAGACACCTCAAGAGGTTGAGAAAATGAGACGGGTCCCCTATACATCTGTTGTTGGCAATTTAATGTATGCGATGTTATGTACTAGACCAGACATCTGCTACGCAATGGAGATAGTCAGTAGATATCGGTCTAATCCAGGATTTGATCATTGGACTGTTGGGATTGGTGTCCTAATTCTCCCAGAGTCTCGTAGTTTGTAATCTATACACATTGTTATGAATAAAATAAGAGTTATTTTATCTGGCATTTACTCATATCCAATAAACAAAGCTCCATGGTTATTGTATGTAAAATTAAGCATGTATATGAGATATACAAGTGGATCACACCTTAAGTTATAACCTAAATAGGTTTGTAGTATAAGGATTAAAGAGGGATACTTGATCTCGGTGACACTACGGATACGGCCCGCTTTGTAGAGGTTTGCAAGTGTTGTGAACTACTACAGATGATTGATCCTGACCATTCATGTGAAGACATGCGAGCGGTAGTGTCCTATATAAAGAGTTTGTATATGACTGGACCAGGAGATGACTAGTCTCTTTATATAACGTCGTTGATATTTGAGACTTACATCTCACTTAAACAACCATAGGTGACATGACCTTAATCCTGAGTGTTTTGGGAACTCCTGCCTTTGAGGGCGATCCTTTGATTAGTATGGGTGAGAGTGGCTAGATTTCTGATAACTTGTAGCAATACAAGTTATTTATACTGTTTTATTTAGATATTGCGGTTAAAAGAAAGAAAAGTTGCGTCGATAGTATGGAAATTGGCTAAGAAATGCGAGAATTATAAATTGTCGTCAATACACCCACTAACACCATTGCGATGGTATAAAAGAATGTTTCATTTCTATTTTGCAGGAAATCAAATCACCGTATGCATTCATTGCTCAAAGATAAACTGAACAATGCATCTACGTCGCATTGCGCCCGTCAATCAAGAATGAAGAGATGATAAACGCAATGACGGTGCATGCGACAATCGATCAAGAGCTTTACGATTAATGCACTCTCAACCGCATGCGGTAATAAAAAACAACACCGCATGCGGCGATAGATCAAAGATGTAAAGAGCAACGCATTTGCTTAGGGTTCTGATGAGTGTACAGTTACCAATTGTGCATTTTTTACGGGATTGATTGTGTAACAGAAGGAATATTCACTCCACCATTTCAGGAACTACCTTAACAATAAAGTGGGGACCACAATGCAAAGAGTCAAGCTTCGCCTATAAATAACTTCTGCAATTCCATTGAAAGATAGACTTGAATACATAGAAACGTGTATATACTGATTTATGAAAGAGAGACTGGTATGAGCGCCTGACTAGAGTAGATCCGGGAAGAATCACGAGACAAGGCCGAGAGGTGAGTCTCCAAGCAAAGAATCCTTTCAACCCCCGTCGTTGAAGCTCTGTACAAAGTTCACTTCTACCAGAAGAGCAAGCCTGAGAGGGAAGCTCTTCTCTCCATCCATTCCACACGCCGACAAGCATATCTCTGTTCAGATCTGTGCCAAGACGTTGATACTCCTTCTGAATTTGTCTCTAAATCTCTATTTCATCACTTGTACTCATCTTCTTTGCTCTATCATTCACACCATGTATTGAACACTTAATCTTAGTATTAATTGTTATGATCATTTCCATTATCATCTCTCTGTCTATTTCCGTTCATCCATACTCCACTTTCTCCATGATGTTTTCGTAATTTTCTGGGTAATTAGCAAGAATTAAACAAGTAAATTAATTGGGTTAAGGAAATAATTAAGTTTAACTAAAGCATGCTAGATGGCATCTTTACTTGTGAAAGCATAAGTGAAGATGTTATTCCGCCTATCGAGAAAGGGTTGGAAGAATGCGTTAACTAAAGCGAGAAGTACTTCCAGAGATGGAAGCAACCTTGTATTCATCACGTTCATCCCTGTTTCACCATAGAGATATGGGAATGCGGCCGATCACTGAGAGGTGTACGCCAAGGGAAAGCGGAACCTTAGTTGCATCTTTAACGCAATTAACAAACTTGCGATGTTTTTACTACTTATTCTTTCTATTTTTGATTCATTCATAAAGACTTGCCATCGCATACCACGATCCTTTGTATAACTTCACAGTCAGTCTCGACCTCAGTATCATGTATCATGTATCATGTATCTTGTATCATATTAGTTAGGATTTTACTTTTTAATGCACTTTTATTTTATCAACGCAATTTATTTTCTTCGTAATTTAAATTCATGTATAAACCAAAATCTTTATTAATTGTAAAAAAATGGTCACATCTATCACAAAAGTAACACATTAACGAAAACAATCCATGTGTTCGACCTCGAATTATTCTGAGAAACTTGCGTTGGAATTATACTTGGTTTCAGCGCAAGGAAACTTGTGACACGCATGACTCTATCACATACTACAAGCATATCATTAACAACGCATATATTTAGAAGTAGTATCGCATAAAGTGTGCATAAGCAATAACGCAAAATAACATTCCATTTTCTATGTCATCAAGTTTATGGCATGCATTCATAATTGTCCACATGCTGTAAGATATAAAAACACCATGTCAAGTTTATGGCACAATGCACGTATAAAAAGAAAATAGCTTTTCAACGTTACAATTGCCAACTCAACAAGCCTACCATTTTGGGGATTTGTCTAATTTGGGAGCTGAGAACTCAGTTAAACAAGACGAAATTCACTTCTTCCCTGAAGCAGGGGTAAGTAGATAGATTGCTCCCTTAAGGGCTGATTTCGGGTCTTGAACATAGTGTCCATAGCTTCTCTTTGGAAGAGAGGACTCAATCATAGTAGGACTATGACTTGTGTTCATTAGAGTGATCAGTGGTACTTAAGGAGTTAAATGTAACTACAGGGGCATAACAGTTCTTGGCTCAACTGTACTTACGAGCGATCTGTGAAGCGTTATCGCACTATTGATTGGTTGATATGGACACATAATATATCTATAGTAAAGAGAGTTCAGTTGTCAGTCTTTAGTGGAGTGCCTGGTAGTTAATGGATGGTGGATCCTGTGACTAAAGAGTTAAGTTAGTACATATTGTTGAAGCTTTGAGCTACAGGTCCATAAGGTCCCCTTGGTAGCTCAATGGATTCAAGTTGAGAATCAGTTTTTAGTGTTGATTTGAAATGTTCAAATTGACAAGAGGAAACTCGATTATATATGATATGATCGGTGTGATGTATGAGATACATCAAGTGGAGGATTAATGTAAATGAGATTTACATTAAGTACCATGAAATAGAAAAAGAGCTATCATGAGATGAAATATTAAAACTATAGATTATAAATTTAATATGGTAAGTTGGTTATCATATATATTTATAATAATATTAATTATTGGATAATTATTCTTCTTTTTCTAATAACCAATTGAGCGAGAGATTATTGGTGGTTTCACGGTAACCGTGAGATAAAAGCAAAAAAAATTCCTAAATTCAGTATGACTTGAGATTTTCCATTCTGGGAAAGAGTTCTCACAGAAAGGCTATCAAGTGGATTAGATTCATTAAACGATAACTAAAGAGAGACTAAACGATCGTGGAGTGACACTACACGATAGTTCACTCAGCTTGCCATTAGTTAAATGATCATGGAGCTTTTGCTAAACGATCGCTTAGCATTTGTTAACGATTGAGCATCATCTATACGATAGGCCTTTGTCATCTTCCATTTGCTCAATCGCTTACATGATTCTTATTCCTCCTGTCTCATCCTTTAACCAAGTCCACATAGAGCCCACACTTCTGGATTCTCACACTGAGAATACCAAGGTAGCCATTGTGGTGGTTTCGTACTCAACTCGCATAGTTCGAGGTTTTCGAAGGCCGTCAAGAACATCCTCAACTATCTTCACAGAACGAGGGATTACATGCTCGTGTATGGTTCTAAGGATTTGATCCTTACGGAATATATAGACTCTGATTTTCAGACTGATAGAGATTCTAGGAAATCCACTTCAGGATCAATGTTCACTCTTAACGGAGGGATTTTAGTAAGGCGAAGCACCAAGCAAGAGTACATCACGGACTCCACCATGGAGGCCGAGTATGTAGCGACTTGTGAAGCTACTAAGGAGGTCGTTTGGCTTAGAAATTCCTAACTGATCTGAAAGTTATTCCAGACATGTCTAAGCCCATCACCCTTTATTATGATAATAGTGGTGTTGTGGCGAATTCCCATGAGCCTCGAAATCATAAGCAGAAAAGCACATTGAGCCAAAATACCATCTCATCCGAGAGATTGTGCATCGAGGGGACGTGATTGTCATAAAAATAGCTTTGAAGCCCAACATTGTTGTTCCGTTTATGAAGGCTCTTACGTCCATAGTGTTTTAGGGTCACCTGTAGAGTATGGGTTTATGGGATAGACCACGGTTGGACTAAGGCAAGTGGGAGATCTTGTACTGGGCGTTTGTGCCCTAGTTTATTGTTTTGTGTACTTGTAATTTGATTATCTTGTATATTCCACTAGCTTTAGGACAAGTGAGAGATTGTTGAAGTTGATGCCCTAAATCTCGTAGGGTTCTGTAGTTTGTAAATACTTGTATGAACAAACATTTTGTGATTTATAATGTATAATATTTTATTCCCATTGTCTATGAAATATATGATATTTTAGTTGCATTAATCACAAACCAATAAACTAAGATCTATGGTTATTGTTGTAACTTAAACATGTATGTGGAGACATACAAGTGGATCATGTTTAAGTAATAACCTAAATGGTCTGTAGTATATGGATAAGGCTGGATACCTTATCCTAGTGACACTACAAGTATGGCCCACTTTATAGGTGTTATAAATGTTGTAAAGTGCTACAAATAATCTGATCCTGATCATTTATGTATTAGACATGCGAGCGAGGATATTATATATAAAGGAGTTTGTATGAAACCGGGCCACAAAATGTTTAGTCTCTTATATAACAGCGTTCATAATTGAGACTTTCATTTCACTAGGATAACCATAGGTAACATGACTTTAATCCTGAGTGAGTTGTGAACTCCTGCCTATGAAGGCGGTCCTTTGATTGCATGGGTGAGAGTGGCTAGATCGTCGACTAAATAAGCCTACCATTTTGGGGATTCGTCTGATTGGGAAGCTGGGAACTTAGCTACATAAGATGGAATTAACTCCTTCCTCGAAGCAGGGGTAAGTAGATAAATTGCTCTCTTAAGGGTTGATTTCGGGTCTTGAACAATGTGGCGCTACACCCTCTCTTAGCCTAGGAGGAAGTCATAGTCGGACTATGATCTATTGTTCATTAGAGGAATCAGTGGTACTTACGGAGTTGGATGTAACTACAGGGGCAAAATGGTAATTTAGCCTAGTTGTACTTACGAGCAATTTGTGAAGGGTTATCGTACTGTTGATTGGTTATATCCAATGGACACAGAAATATATCTATAGTGCGAAGAGTGCAGCTGTCGGTCTTTAATGGAGTGTCCGATTGTTAACGGATGATGGATAATGTGATTAAAGAGTTTAATCAGTTATTCACGCATCGTTGGTGCTTCAAGCTACAGGTCCATAAGACCCCCTTGGTAACTCAATAGATTTAGGTTGAGAATCGATTTTTGGGTTATTTTGAAATGTTTAAATTAATAAGAGAGAATTTTATTATATATGATATAATTAAATTGATTCAATTATATATGATATAATTGATATAATGTATTTGATACATTATTGTTTGATTGGAGGAACAAATATTTGAATATGATTCAAATATATTTTCTATGAATATGATTCATAGTTATTAAATTTAATGTAAATATGATCTATATTAAATGCCATAAAATAGAGAAAAATAATTATGGTTTATATATTATATATGATGCAATATTAAAACTATATGTTATAAATATAATATGATAAGTTAGTTATCATATTTATTTATATTTATTAATTATTAGATAGTTAACTTCTTTTTCTCCATAACCACCCTTAGTGGGTAGTTATCTGGTTTTTATGGAAAAAGTGGGATAAATGAAATTTTTTTAATTATTCCAAAGGATAAGTGAACATGAGACACGATTGGCGATCGAGTTACTATACGATCACTTGAGAGACTAAATGATTGAGTAGAAAGTCTATGTGATAGACTCGTTCGTCTACACGACAGTGTTATTCCCTTCTCGATCGTCTTCCTCCTCCACACTAAACTTTCCCTCTAACCAAAATTAGTCAGAGCCCACCACTCCTGGATTTTCACATCGAGAATACCAAGGTATCCAAGTGGTAGTGTCCTATTTGGTTCGAGGATCGAATTACTGCTTGTTGCTTGTTCGAGGAGTGTTCGAGTTGTCCGCTGCGTTCGTGAACGAGTTTGATCGAGGGATTACTTGAGGAAGGGTTATTCAAAGGTATAATCTCTTGATCCTTTGTTTTTCATTTCATAGCATGTTTTAATTTAAGATTTATCATTAATCTATTTCATTTTTCATACAGTCGTAAATGTATGCGCTCCTTCACGATAGGATTTGGACAATCCACTTCCACTCAAAAGTCCTCTGTAAACGGAGTTCGTTCACCTCGAGGTAGTGGGAGGAATGTATGATAGCCTAGCCATTATTTGGGTTTAGTGGAAACTCAAGTCATCAAGTCCCAGTGACGGAATTGAGAAACAAAGAGTTGTAAAAATCAGATGAATTCCCTATTTAGTTTAATGAGGAATCCATAGTATAACTAAAGTGTTTACAGTAATCCTCTCGGTTAAAGCGTTTGAAGATCACCTAGTGCGACTAGGATTACAAGTTGGATAACCTAGGGCAAGTGGGAGAAAAACCCATGCGTATGTGATACCTAAAAGAAAAACTATGGGTATGTGATGCCCTAATTTATTGTATTTCTCCGTAAAACTCAAAAATTCAACAATATATATTCATATGTAACATACCACTGGAGTATCCGTCCAAGTGGGAGCTTTTTGGGTTTTATATCCTAAAACTCGTTGTTTGTAAACAATAAACTCATTCTGTAAATCAATAAAGTTGTTATTGAAGTTTTAGGATTAGTGTTCTAATTCTCCTTAAATCTCGTTGTTTGTAATTATACACATTGTTTATGAATAAAATAAGTGTTATTTCATTCTGACATTTACTCATATCCAATAAACAAAGTTCCATGGTTATCTTATGTAAAATTAAGCATGTATATGTGATATACAAGTGGATCATGCCTTAAGTGATAACCTAAATAGGTCTGTAGTATAAGGATTAAGGTGAGATACCTTATCCTGGTGACACTATGGATACAGCTCGCCTTATAGAGGTTTAAAGAACTCTTCAAGAAAATCGTCTGTTCAACTGTTGTCTTCACTTAATATCAACGTGAACCACCTCAAAGACTTCCCTACTATGCTCTTGGAGCTTTAGGTAGAGTTGTGGGATTCAAGAACAACTTGTAGATGTGGAGAAACAAGGGAAGCTCACAGTAGCAAGTTGAAGAAGACAACTTCTTCTTCACCATGATTTTTCTCTCAAAATTCTATATTCATCTCCTTCTCCAACAACTCCAATCTTCTTTATATACCAAGATGAACATGCAAAGAGATGGAGTGCATGGCTTGCAGCTCGTGCTTGGAGAATCAAGGTAGAGAAGATCATGGTTTGTGTGTGAGTATAAAGATGATGATAATGGAAAAAACTCTTTTTCCATTGTGTGCAACCCATGCAAACGAATTTCCAATTCCTTTTTAAAACAAAAAAAATGACTTTTAAATCATTTTAATTTAAAAATGGATTTTCTTAAATAAATTTTATAAATTAATTTAATATCAAATATTAAATTAATTTTTGCACAATAATCATCTTTATATATTTAAATCATATTTAAATATTTATTCTCTTGTTCTGTTTAATTTGAACGTTTCAAATTAATTTCTCAAGCTACCCTAAAGCGTACCCATTTATGAGCTAGTAGGGGGACCTCGCGGACCTACAGATCATGGGCTCTAACGATCCGAGATTAATCGGCTAAACTCATTAGACCGATCTAACCCCCATTCGTTAACTAATGGTGGATTCCACTAAAGCCCATAGCCGAACTTCCCTCACTGTAGATATATTATGTCCACTTGATATAACCATGATTAGTAAGTTAACCCTTCACAGGTTGCTCGTAATAACGGTTGGGTCGAATCTCTGTTTTACCCCCGAAATTACCTCTTGTTTCTTAAGTTCCACTGATCCCCTAATGAACAATTGATTTGTGATCCAATTAACAAATCGAATCCCTCTCAGGCCAATGAGAGGGTGAGACCTCTTGTTCAAGACCCAGAATCAACACTTGAAGGGAACAACCTCTCTACTAACCCTAATCGGGTAGGAGTGAATTCCCTCTTGCACCCTATGTTCCCAGTTATTCATCCGATATTATCCCCAAAATGGTAAGCTTATTGAGCAGAGGCAATTGGTTTACTCTCACCGCTTGCAGATCAAAGGATAATCCCGAACAAACAGGAGTTCATAGTTAGCTCAGGATTAAGGTTACGTTATCTAGGTCATCGCTTTGAAATCGTCAGTCTTAAACAATAAACATCGTTATAAAGTAAGAGTGACAAGTTTCGTGGTCTGATCTTACACAAAACTCATTTGCACAGAACACCCCAACTCCTCATGTCTCAACATGCATGAATTAGGATCACTTCGTATGTAGCACTTTACAACTCTTTGTAACAACTACAGAGTAGGCCGCATCCAATAGTGTTACCAGAATAAGGTACCCAATCTTATTCATATACTATAGATCATTTTGAATATTTACTCGAACCTGATCCACTTGTATGTCTCCACATAAAGTTCAAGTACTCATATAATAGTCAAGCGACTTAGGTTTATTGGATTTCTAAAAAAAATAATATATTCAACAACAACTTTATCGAATTCTCAGAATAAGTTCTAATGTTCACAAACCACGTGTTTTAGGACATAAAACCCAACAAAAATATTTTCCTAATTTTGAAAAGTTGTTAATTTGAGATTTCCAATCTCGAAAATTACTCACGAAATAGTTGTCAAGTAAATCAAATTTACTAAACGATAGCTTGGAGAGACTAGACGATCGTGGAGTGTTCTTACACGATAGACACTTAGCTAGACGATGAGCTAAAAGATTGCATAGCTTTCGCTAGACGATCGCATAGATTTTGTTAAACGATTGGGCATCGACCTATACAATAGGCTTTATCTTCTCCCACTTTCTCAATCGTTTACACGATTGTCATCCTCCGGTCTCATCCTCTAACCAAGTTCACATAGAGCCCACACTCTGGATTCTCACACTGAGAATACTGAGTTAACATTTTTGGTGGTGTCATACTCAACTCGACACAATCGAGGTTCTGTGGAGGCCGTTCGTAGTGTTCGAGGTATTCGTGACCTTGGTGATCGCTTTGTTCGAGTTTGCTGTGATCGTACAGTGTAGCGGTCGTGTTGTATGAACGTTCATGTGTTACTGTGTTGCTATGATCGAGCGTTCGTGATTAAGGGATCTTGAAGATGAGTCTTCAAAGGTTTGTTATTTCTATCCCTTGATCGTTTAGAAAAGCATACTGTAATTTATGATTTATGCATAACCGTATGTTTCCGTTTGTGATTGTAATTGTAATGTTCATATCTGCTGCTCATGGAAATCCTCAAGTTTGATTTCCTTCAGAAGTTTGATTCAACAAAGTTATATTGAAATATGAATTGCTTATTTAATTTTAAAAATAAATCGAATAAACTAAAAGATCCATGACTATTATATTAGTACTTGAACTTTATATAGAGACATAAGAATGGATCAGGTTCGAGTAAATAGTCTAAATGATCTATAGTATATGAATAAGGTTGGGTACCTTATTCTGGTAACACTAACGGATGCGACCCACTCTGTAGTTGTTACAACGAGTTATAAAGTGCTACAGACGAAGTGATCCTGATTCGTACATGTAGTGACATGAGGAGTCGGAGCATCTGTGCAATGAGTTTGTGCAAGATCAGACCAAGAAATAAGTCACTCTTACTTTATAATATTATTTACTCTTTAAGACTAATTATTTCATAACAATGACCTAGGTAACTTGACCTTAATTCTGAGCTAACTATGAACTCCTGTTTATTCGGGATTATTCTTAGATTTGCATAGGTGAGGGTTGGCTCAATAGCCCAGCTCAATAAGCCTCTCATTTCAGGGATAAGACCAGGTAGGTAGCTGGGGACATAGGGTGCAAGATGAAATTCATTTCTACCCGCTTTCAGGCATAAAAGAGAGGTTGTTCCCTTAAGTGCTGACTTCAGGTCTTGAACAAGGGGCCCCACCCTCTCATTGGCTTGAGAGGGACTCGATTTGATGATTGGATCACAAATCCATTGTTCATTAGAGGATCAATGGGACTTAAGAAATAAGAAGTAATCTCAGGAGTAAAACGGCCTTTTGACCCAGCCGTAATTATGAACAACCTATGAAGGGTTAACTTACTAATCATGGTTATATCGAGTGAACACAATATATCTATAGTGAGGGAAGTGCAACTACGTGCTTTAGTGGAGTGATTCGGTAGTTAACGAATAGGGGTTAATTCGGTGTAAAGAGTTTAGCCAATTAATCTCAGATCGTTGGAGCCCATAATTTGTAGGTCCACTAGGTCCCTCTACTAGCTCACAAACTAATTAGTCTTAGAGTAGCGTGATAAGTTGATTTGAAATATTCAAATTAGAATTAAGGAATTAATAATTATATGTGATACAATTACACATTTAATTTTGAAATTAAATGAAATTGGAGAATTGATTAATATTTAAATATGATTTAAATAGTAAATTCATGAATAGGGTTTCAAGAAGGTGGAATTGGTATTAAATTAATTTGATATTTGATATTAAATTAATAGAATTAATTAAATTATTTAATTAGTTGTTAATTTTGAATTTTATTAGAAAAATTAATTTTGAATTAATTTTTGTAAAATTAATGAAATTTCATTTTTGTTTTTTGAATTAAAAACCGAAAATCTTTTTTAAATTTGAAAAGAGTTTTCAAAATTTAAAAAAAAAATGAAAAACCAAGCACCTTACTCATATTTTCACTTCAATTCCAGCTCAATAATGAAGGTAGAGCAAGAATTCATGCAGAAGGTTTGTTGCTTGAATGTCAGTTCTAAGTGGAAATCAGGCATGCAAAAGCTTGCATTTTGCTGAGAATTTGTGTTTGAAGAAGTGTTCTTCACACCTATAAAACCAGTAACCTCCTCTCCAATTTCCTACGATCCAAGCTTGTTTTGAGTCTCACAACTCAATCTAAGGCTCCAGACAAATAGTAAGAAAGATCTTGTGGTGGTTCACAACCAAAGAAAAAAGAGATTGCAGTTGAAAATTGTGATTCAAGATGTACTTTAAAGGTTAGTGTTGAAACTCTATTTTTAGTTTACGAGTATGTTGAATTTGAAGCCAAAATTAATGAATTAGAATGTTTAATGATCCTGTTTTGCTTCGTTATTTGCTTCCTTAATCCAACAATGTTTCAATTTTTAAATGGTCTATTTTAGTTCTTAAAAAGATAATGATTTGTTTTTATCTTTAATTTTTCAAAAAATTATTTGTCCAAAGAAACATTTTAAAGATAGCTATTTTGGTCCTTAGTTAGTATATTATCCTTAGTATATTTGTCTTACCACCGAATATTTTCTTTATTCGATATTCATCTTCAAACATATGTGGTTTGGATTCATGTTTAGTTAGTATGTCAATTTACATGTTTGAAGCTGCATCATCAATTTGTTAATGGAAAAATAAAAGCTAGGATTAAAATAGTTAATTTTAGAATTTAAAGATTCAAATAGATATTTTGATATTTGTAATACAGAGAAAAAATCTAAAAATATATTACATCTTTAAAATATTTGCAAATATGGATGAGTTGACTAGTCAATTTTTGATTTTTTTTTTTAAATTTTCAATTTCGTCCTCCATTGTCTTATGTTGTTACTTTCTTTCATTTCCTTCTTTTTCCCTTTCTTTTTCTTCCTTTATTTTGTTTTTATTTTCTTTCATTTCTTTCTTTCTTTCTTTTTCTTTTCTTTTCTTTTTTTTTTGCTTCTTCCCTATATTTTTCTTTTTTTTAGTTTTTCTTTCATTTGTTCGGTTTTTGCTTCCTTTTTTTCTATTTAAGTTTCTTTCCTTTTGGACTTGAAAGTACTCAATTAATAAGCGACTTAACACCAACAAGTCAATCATCAAGTTTGATTAGTATAACAAATAATAAATATAAATAGCAAATGAAAGTCTATCAGTGATAGCCACTAATATTTTCTATCATTGATAGTTTAATTTTTGATTATATTTTCATAGTTAATAGCGACTTATAAAAATCTATCATTGTGTAACACACCTAGACTAGGATTCAAAATCCGGATTTGACCCCTAATGGCCCCAGTATTCCCTACGTCCCCTGCGACCTAGCTATGTCAACCTCCCTTCCTCCCTTGCCTTGAATGCTTTTTTTTTTTTTTAACTTTGAAGTTCTTATGATTGAGCCATCGAAAAGGAAGGTGCACCTTGTTGGTATAGGTAGTAACTTTCAATTCTTTTAAGCCTTTCTTAGCCATACTTTCATGTCCTCAGGATCCCTCTCATTCGGATGTGATATCAGTTCATTCATGTACCCCTCCTGAACTCGGGTCGTTACACATTGATAGCCAACTTAGTGAATTTAATTAATAAAGTTGAATCTCGAACTAAAATGTAAGTTGAATGCCTAGAAGTTATCACTAATAGCATGTTTATCAGTGATAGAAGCTATCATCGAAAAGAAAATGGACTTATAAATGTTTGGGAAGGACAAGAAAAAGGGGCAAAAAGGTGTTTAGTGACTATGATTGATAGAAGCTACTACTGATAGCATGTTACCAGTGATAGAAGCTAATACTAATAGCATGTTATCGATGATAGAAGCTACCTGATAGCACGCTATCAGTGATAGAAGCTACCATTGATAGCATGTTATCGATGATAAAGAACTATCATTGATAGCATGATATCAGTGAGATCATTGATAGCATCTTATTAGTGATGTTATCAGTGGAAGAAGCTATCATTGATAACCACAATTTGAGTGATGTTAGTGATATCGGTGATAAGACTTAGGTGATATCTATATATCGAGTTTATTTCAAAGGTGATAACCAGTTATAGAAGTCTATCATTGATAGCCTTAAGTGTTAATATTTCAAGGTTGATTCTAACTTATGAAAGTCTATCAGTGATAACGACTGATAGCTGCTATCAGTGATAGCCATGATAAAAAATTATTAATGATAACTACTATGGTAATCAAAGTTATTGGTCTTATTTCAAAGGTGATCACTATTTATAAATCTATCATTGATAGCCACTGATAGCCTTAAGTAGTAATATTTTAACGTTGATTTCAATTGATGAAAGTGAATCAATGATAGCTATTAATAATTGATAGAAAATTAAAAGCTAATATTTCAAGATTATATTAATTTTTCTCAAATTGAAAGCTATCGCTAATAGCAACTATCATCAATAACAATTGATAGAAGCTATCGACGATAGCAATTGATAGAAGCTATCAGTGATAGCAGCTGATAGCAGCTATCAGTGGTTATCACTGATAGCTGTTATCGGTGATAGCTTTTAATTTGAGAAAACCGGGAAGAAGTGAACAAAATGGTGGCTAGGTATGGGTTTTTTAGTATTTTACCATTTTTGGATCTATATATGCAATTATTTTATCCTTGTACTACATATTCTATTATTTTGGGCTTGAATTCTATTTATGTAACTAGCGCTAGATATTTTCAAAGTTTAGAAATTTTTTTTTAAAAAAATAAAACTTCAAAACAAAGTTTATGAATCAAAATAAAATTTAGGATACATATCAATTTATATTTTAACTTGGGAAATTATTTCAAATGGTAAAATGTTGAAAATATTTATAAGATATAGCAAAATTTTAGAACTATCAATGATAGATGCTGATGACATTGATAGAAGTTTATCAGTGTCTATCATTGATAGTTCTAAAATTTTGCTATATTTTGTAAATATTTTGATTTATTTTTCTATATTTAAAAAGAACCTTTTTTAATTTTGAGATTATATTAATTAAAATTTTGAACTAATAATTGTATCCATTTAAATTTATCAATTTATAACATCTTCTAGATTTTGTTTGATCAACATGGTGTAAAATTGCTAAAATGAGCTTAGCTCAATAACAATTGCCAATTGACATGATCTTCCATCTTAGAGTTGAAGATTCAATCTCCCATTTTTAGAATTGTTGTATTAAAAAAACAAAACTTATAATTTGAGACAATCAAACTCTTAAATTTTCATAAATTAATTAATTTAGATCATTTATACAATTACATTAATTCTCAAGGACATGTCAACTTTTTCAAATGTCCGTTTTACAAAATGAATTGCAAGAGTAAATGCATTGACAATTCTTTTTAATAGTCTTTTTTTTAAAAAAAAAAAAGTCTAAAAATCTATATTCATTTACTCACGAAAGTTTAGAGACTTAATTGATACAATGTTTCACACTAAATTTTTTTAAACGAAACATGATAGAAATATAAATTGATATCATTTAAATGGCTTCAAAATTTAGAGTTCTCTAAAATATAAAGTAAATTTTGATAATTTAAAAATAATAATAATAATAAAAAAATATTAGAACAAAACCCAAAAACGCAATGGGCATATTTAAAGAGGGGAACGATATATTTAAGCCAAAAACTCAACAAGTATACTGGATTCCCAGCCGATTGAGTGTAGACCTTCAGCGCCAGCTTACCGATGATTCTCCATTTCTTCCACTGTGACTAAGAATCAGAAAGCTTTTCCCAATCGGGTTTGGGCAGTTTTTCTAATCCACCCACATAAAATCTCAAACTCTGCCGCCCACCACCTGTTTGTAAAAATGTCTGCAACCAAACCGGCAGTTCTTCGCAACAAGCAAATGGGTACGTGAACAAATTTCTCTCCCATTTTTCCTTCTTTTATTCAATTTGACAATCTAGTGAAGGGAAAGACTGGACCCAGTTTCAGTATGCGTCCTTTTCGTGCTGTACAACTACTTTTCGGGTCCTCAAATTCCCTCCACAAGCGTCGATTTCTTCTGTCGGCTTCCTTTCTCTTCGAGACAAGATGGTTCAATTCAACGATTTCATGTCGCGAAACGGATTTTGTTTTGAAACACAGAAACTCTGAGTTTCTTGAAAACCCATGTGTTTTCAATAATCGTAGTTTTACAAGATCCTATTGTTCTGGAAAGGAGAGTGGGAATGGGTGTAGTGAGTGGACTGAGGATATAGAGTATCTAGATGAGTCGGGGAGTGTGATTTTCTCTGGTAAAGGCGTTCGATCGGTTGAACCAGGTGTTGATGATCATGTAATGGTGGGCGGACTCAAAAAGCCCTTTCTGAATGCATCGGCTGTTGCAAAGATAGTTGAGGTTGTAAGGAGGTGGAGATGGGGTCCAGAGTTGGAATCCCAGCTCGAAAAGCTTCAATTTGTTCCAAATATGACACACATCACTCAGGCATTGAAGATTATTGGTGATGTTGAAGCTTCTTTGACCTTGTTTCGTTGGGCGAAGAGGCAGTCCTGGTATTCCCTAAATGATGAGTGCTATGGGTTGTTGTTTGATGGGTTGAATCAGAGAAGAGATTTTGATGCAATTCAATTGTTGTTTGATGAGGTTGTTCGTGATTTGAGTAGTGATGGGACTGTCTCATTCAGTGCATATAATCGTGTGATTCAGTACTTGGCTAAAGCTGAGAAATTGGAAGTGTCTTTCTGTTGTTTTAAGAAGATTCATGATTCTGGTTTCAAGGTTGATACCCAAACATACAATTCTCTTATAACGTTGTTCTTAAACAAGGGTCTGCCTTACAAGGCATTCGAGATATACGAGAGCATGGCAGGAGCAGGGTGTTCTTTAGATGCATCTACATTTGAGCTGATGATACCAAGTTTGGCAAAATCGGGTCGTCTTGATGCAGCAATGAAGCTCTTTCAAGAGATGAAAGAGAGGAATTATCGTCCCCCCCTAAATGTTTATACATCCCTTGTGGATTCTATGGGGAAAGCTGGAAGACTCGACACGTCGATGAAGATTTACATGGAAATGCAGCTGCTTGAACTCAGACCGTCTGCTTCAGTGTTTGCTTCCTTAATTGAGTCACATGTGAAGGCTGGGAAATTGGATACTGCTCTCAAGCTTTGGGATGAGATGAAAAGGGCAGGCTTTAGGCCTAACTTTGGTTTGTACTCGATGGTCGTTGAGTCACATGCCAAATCAGGGAAACTTGATGTTGCAATGTCTATCTTCACCGAAATGGAGAAAGCTGGATTTCTTCCTATCCCATCTACTTATTGCTGTCTCTTGGAAATGCACGCAGCGTCGGGGCATGTAGATGCTGCCATGAAACTCTACAACTCCATGACTAATGCAGGTTTGAGGCTTGGGTTAAGTACGTACACTGCTTTATTGACACTGCTGGCTAATAAGAAGCTTATCGATATTGCTGCGAAAGTTTTACTTGAAATGAAGGCCATAGGATTCTCTGTTGATGTGAGCGCTAGCGACGTCTTGATGGTGTATATCAAGGAAGGTTCTATCGATTCTGCTTTGAGGTGGCTTCAGTTCATGGGTTCATCTGGAATAAGAACTAATAGCTTTATTCTCAGGCAATTGTTTGAGTCATGCATGAAGAAAGGGATGTATGAGTCAGCTATGCCTCTCTTAGAAACTTATGTAAACTCTGCTGCAAAAGTTGATCTTATACTCTACACATCCATCTTGGCCCATCTTGTAAGGTGTCAAGAAGAGCAAAAGGAGAGATATTTGATGTCCATACTCAGTGCTACAAGACATAAAGCACACTCTTTTTTGTGTGGACTATTCACTGGAACAGAACAAAGGAAACAACCAGTTTTATCTTTTGTGAGGGAGTTTTTTCAGGGAATTGACTATGAGCTGGAAGAAAGCAGTGCAAGATACTTTGTCAATGTCCTCCTCAATTATCTCATTCTCATGGGACAAATAAATCGAGCTCGATGCATCTGGAAAGTTGCTTACGAGAATAAGCTCTTTCCAAAGGCCATCGTCTTCGATCAACACATTGCCTGGTCCCTTGATGTTCGGAACTTGTCAGTTGGAGCAGCGCTTATAGCGGTCATGCATACTCTCCATCGGTTCAGGAAGCGAATGTTGTATTATGGAATAGTTCCGAGGCGCATAAAATTGGTTACGGGACCTACTTTGAAGCTTGTGATTGCTCAAATGTTAAGCTCTGTTGAATCCCCATTTGAGGTCAGTAAGGTGGTTCTGAGAGCAACAGGAGACTCTGTGATGGAGTGGTTTAAAAAACCAATCGTCCAACAATTCCTTCTGAATGAGATTCCATCAAGATCAGATATCCTCATGCACAAGTTGAATACTCTGTTTCCCAGTTCAGCACCTGAAATTAGATCTCTTTCACCTCCCAAACCCCTCATTTCCAGGAATTCAGCATAATTGTAAACCGCATTGTAAGAATAGATTCAGAGATGATTTGTTTTCCAGACATGTAAAATAATTTTGAACCATAAGTTATTTTGGATTTTCGTATGGATGAAATCTAACTTTATGTTTACGTAAAAGAATACTTGCTCCCACTTTGATGACCATGTTTAGCGCGATCTTCATTTTTCTCCACACTACCACAATATTCCATCGCAAAAATGTGTGAAAAAATGAAAATTATAATAGACATGACCATGAATATAGAAGAGACGTCTGCGATAACTGCACTGCATTTTGACCAAAAAAAATGTTAGTTTTCATTTAGGTACAAAAATGTCTTTTATCTAGTCCTCTTTTTTCTTTTGAAATATTATCTCGTCCTCATTACTTTTAGCTCCTGATACATAGAATTGCAATGAAAAGAACTATACAATTTCAATAATATCATCTGTATACATGATTATCTTCAAATAACACATCAAAATAAACCAGAACCTGTCACCACTCACTTCACTTATCTATATATAAAGAAGACTGACAGTTATTCACTACAATGTTTTCATTTTCTTCACAAGATTGTGGACAGAACAAACACAGGACAATAAGACAATTCTGGACACTGACAATTGTATTTCCATTGTGTTTCCCACCTCCTTCCCACCATGGCTGCCAAATCCTTGTGTCTGTTCATAAGATTGTCTACAATGTTTTCCTTTTATTATACTCTATTACTTGCTATCAATATGATAATTGTGAGAATACAAAACAAAAGGGCTTGGTAGAGAAATCTATATTGAAAAGGCAGAATGGTAAAAATATACTATGAACATGTAAGAAATCCATCTTGTGTAATCAAATACCCTTCTCCACCTACACTTCTCCTCACTGCTTGATAAAGCTCAACCCAAGAAGAACAATGCAAATCCTCTGTTCCCCACAAGAACGTCGGATTAGGGCTTGCAGGACAAGCAGAAACCAAATCCAACACCGATGCAGCTGGCTTCAGTTGCCGAGGGAAATTAAACGCTAAATTATCAACTTTATGTTCATAAATTTTCCCATTTCGATCCACCTTATACCGTGAAGTCCCCTGAAACTCACCTCTAGCCTCCCATGGAACCCTAGGAATGCCCTTCAAGTTCCAACGAATCAGTATAACGTTTTCAGAAGGCTGCCAAATCCTGTAAACCTCAATTCCAATCTCACGGAACAAAATTTTTCCATGAAATCTCAACGCCCAGAATATCAATTTGTACCTCTCAATCCCAGTGAATGTGTTGAGAGGATCAGTGAAAGTAATATCGTCCCTGGAAAACCCTAACAAAGTAAGACGACGGAAAGAAGAGAAAAACCGAAATCAGAAAACAGAAATAGCGAGAAAAGTACCTGTAAATGTCGTAATTGAGGTCTCTGGCGAAAATTAACGGAAGGTCATCGCGAAGAGTTCTAACAGCGAGGCCGAGATTGACATAGAAGTCGTCTCTTGGCTTATCGGAGCGGGAATCGGGAGAACCAGGAGGAGAGGCGAGTTGAGAGCCCTGAAGCTGAGGGGAATGAACGCTGGTAAGAGAGAGAGTAGGAGAAGAAGGAGAAGGAGAAGAGGGTCTGAAGAGAAGAGGATTATCTTTGGATTTGGAGTGAAGGGAGAGAGAAGGGAAGAGACGAGGAAGAAGAAGCGCCATGGGAGGGAGTTTGTAAGAAGAAGAAGAAAGGTTCAGTTGTTTTGGTAATCCATGGAGGGATTGGATTGGAATCACACACACAGACAACGAAACAAACCAAACCAAACCAAACCAAAGAAAGAGAAAGGGATTATTTTTTAGCGTTGTGTGGCTTTAAGCCTGCCCATCTCACGCTCATCAAATACTTTAGTCTTTACATATACAAATAGCACACAAATTTATCATTTTTTTCTTTTTTTAAATATTACTCCTATTTTTTGCTTTTTTTTTTTTTTTTTCCCAACCTTTCCCTTCTACTCAGAAACATCATGTCCATTCTCCCTTTACCTTAAGTTTTGTTTTTTGTTCTCTCAACATTGCAATTTTTTCTAATTTCAATATGAAATTTTTCCCTATTTCTTAATACAGTTCCTTAAGAATATTGTATATGTTGCACAACTAAATGAATAGTAGTCTTAGAACTCACAATTAAGTATATAGTAAGGTTGTTTTTAAATAAAAAAAAATGAGTAAACTTATTTATAAATATAGCAAAGTATTATTATCTACTAATAATAAACTACGATAGACATCTATCAATGTAGTAATAGACTGCGATAGATATCTATCAGTATTGATGATAGACCATGATAGATCGTGATAAACATCTATTAATGTCAGTGATAGATAGTGACATTTTTTTTATACTTCAAAATATTTTCAGCAATTTTACTATTTAAAATATTAAACTCTATATAATAATATTTTAAAAAAAATTAAAAATATAGTCAAATCTATTAATAATAGACTATAGCAATATAATCTATTGCTGATAGATTATGAGAGATGAATCTAAATTTTACTATGTTGTATTGTGTTATATTTGCAACTACTTAATTTTATATCTTATTGTCTCTATATATTGTGTGCTCATAAATTTATAATTCTTGGGAGTTCACAATCTTATTCCTTGTGCGAAAGAAAGAAAAGGAAGGAAAAAAAAAAAAAAAAAACTTTGAAGTTCGGTAGATTATATGAATTCTAGTGGTGAGTACAATTTCATTTTGAGTACATTTTTCTCGTATTTTTTATTCTACTTGGGTTGTTAATTATTAACGTGCATCATTTTAATTGGTTTCAATTGGATAGATAATAGATTTCCTCTATTTTAATTGGTTCAAACTCGATTTTAGTCAACTCTGTGATCAATTAGGTTTAATTCAATTGGTTTAATTGCTTTTACCAACTGGTCCATTCTATTTTAAAAACACATTTACGGCCTATTTTTCCTCGACTAATTTTGTAGTTAAGTTTATTTTTTAAAAGAAAAATAACAAAAGCCCAACTAAAATATTCAAATTCAGTTCAAAGGAGAAAAATACACTCAGGACACCCAAATTCAATATAAAGCTTTTATCAAAGAGAGATTCAGTTACAGAGACACATTGTAAAATAAATAAATAAAGAAATTCTAATCTATTTTCGAATTCGAAACAGTGTGAAATTGATTGAATGGAAAAGGCCCAAAAAGTGTGGATAAAGATGAAATGGTTTTAATAACTAACAGCTTTTGCTTTTTGGGTCTGTCCGTCTTCAATAGGATATTCCCCAAGAATCTGTATACATTTCAGCTCTTCCTGCTACTTTTCCACTATTATTATTTATTTATTCAAATCAAAACAAGCAGTAGACATCTCAATTATTCTCCCACGTTCGATTCTCTCACCTTTTCTGAGTGATTACAATGCATGGCTATAAGTCAAACGGGAGATCGAAGGCGCAATAGAATACAACAACCTCCTGGGCTCAAAAGAAACTTCTCTTTTAGATGTACTAAATATAAAAGTACTACATAAAGAAGAGAAAGCATAGTTGAAGTAGAAATACGAGGAAAAAAAACTCTTGAATATAATAAATTTTACATTTAGGCTTAGTAAGCTTCACAAAAGATACGTGCCTAAGATGCACCTTATTTAGGGGAGACATCAAACCTACATCTTGAGCCAAGGTGTTCCAAGGCACACTCTGGGAGGGCTTTTTAAAATACAGGATGAAACCCACAAAACTTGATTTTTTAAATATGAAATTCAAGCAGTTGATTACCTTGGCTAATGTAAATTTTGTAGGTTTTGATGAATTTGTATCAATATTGATCATTTGGATGGTCAATTTTAATAAGTTAAAATCGTTTTATAATTTTCTGCAGTTTCTTCTTCTGCTGAATAAACCAGAAACCACTCAGTGAAACAATTTATACTGTCTTTATTTTAAGAACTTTGTCTAAACTCAGCTGGAACTGGAAGGAGATAAAGTAGTGGCAAAGTACAAATGAGGCGTGTACTACTAGAGCCCAAATATTGCATATAGATAAGTTTCATTTCACAACATATGAGGAGAAAAGGAATAATATATTTTTTTATTTCAGCAACTAATAGTATGGAAGTACGTATATTTCCAAGCATAAAATCATAATTTAACAAAGGCTAAGCTAATTTTACCTGTATATGTATTCAACCATAGGGTGATTTAGACCCGTTTTGATGGTTGAGCGAGTGAGTTTCTCTCAGTGTTTTCTACAAACTTAGATAAAATAGCCAAATCGTTTTGTCTGTCTCTTTCAACCAACCACTCATCTTGAAATTGAACATCAACATCTCTGTATAAAAAATTCGACCGAAACCCATAAAAACCTAGTCAAGAAATCAGCCACAATTCAAGGACACGCATGAGGAGAAAATGAAGGGAAAGGAATTACCTCCTCAAGGCCAAAACTTTATAGTTTGTTCGTAAGTATTCGGCATACTTTGTAAGTGCAACTTGTGCATAAGGTTTGCCCACAGTTCTGATTGCAGCAGCACTGAGAAGATTCTCCAAAGAACCATGTTTTTTCAAGAGCTTCAATGCTGTTTTTCGACCAAATCCAGGAGCAACATGCTGGATTCCTGGAACGCCATCTACCTCGTCACCCATAATGCATCCTAGGCAATAAATCACAATATCATACTTCATGTATTATTATTATTTTTCAAAATTCTTCGTCAACGATTCATGCATTTATTTTTAAGGGCTTCTCGTTCTTTGTCATTAAAAAAAATGATACAAATGTGTCTGAACTTCTCTTTTTAAATGGTTTCTACATTCTATGCTTGCAGACAGAGTACTTACTAAGACTCAAGTCAGAGCACGGATCACAGTGGTACTGAGCTAGGTAGTGCCTTAAGGTGTAAAAGGACCATCTGTTGAGCTCCGGCAAAGGCATCACAAGTTGGACATCTTCTGAAATCAACTGCTTGAAATCTTTATCAGGAGAGGCTATTACCACCCGAACCCCTCTTTGCAAAACTTGTTCCACAAGTGTAGCAACAACATCATCTGCTTCTTGACCATCAACCTTTACAACCTGCAAGATGTAGTTTCTTAGCATGAAAAAGACGAGTCTTAATGTGTCCCTTCAAAAGTTAATACTAAGACAACAACAATTTTGGTCCTGAAAAATAGAGAGGTCAGCTTGTTGCAAATTACAGTAGCTAGTAACACCACAATCAATAAGTTCAACCAAATATTTTGCAAATTATTTAGATTTAAACAAAGATCACTTACTGGAACATTACAGTTTCTGAGAGCATCTCTTATCACTTGATATGACCTTCTAGAATTTCCCTTTGTAAATCTTTGTGAAGATGGTTGTCTCGTGAATTTGATCCGATGTGCTTTATATGAGGGTAACAACAGCCTGCGATGCTCACTACCTCCTTCCCCATCAAAAACCTGTGGAGCCAGAACTAATTTGAAGAGTTAGTGAAAGAATGCATGTTACTGATTCTGATTGTTAAATATGTATATTATTGAATAAATCAAGATACTTCAGAGTACATAATCAACCGAGATGAATAAATAGACACCAATAAACCAATAAAGGAAAATAAATAAATGGAAAATACCAAAAAGGAAATAATAATGGAAAATAATAATTAGCCATAAACCTAAGTTTTCTTTAACATCCTCCCTCAAATTCAAGGTGGTAGAATTCTCAAACTCAAGGTGGTAGAATGACAAACAACTTGAGTTTGTGAAGAAAACTTCCAAAGCAAATCAGCAGATTTGGGATAGAATCAGAAACCTACAAAGAACGAACACATAAAGTAGGTTGGAAACAGAAACCCATGAAGAATAAAAACAAAAAACTTATGGGCTAGGAACATAGATCCTCATACCGAGATCTATAACAAAACCTACGACAATTTCTCTGCTGAAAACAAAGATTCTCATATAAAGATCTAAAAACAAAACCCACGAATGATTGATTTGAAAACGGAACAAAGACCTTTATGCAAAAGGAGGTGCCATAATCACAGACAAACCAAATTGAACCAACATAAACCACACGAAACTGAGTGAACCAAAACTAATTAAACTGAACAGAACCAAGCTGAATTAACTTAACCAAACTTGGCTGATTAAACCGAATTTAAATTGAAATTGGCTTGTCTAAACTGCACTGAACCGGGATGAAAAACTGAACCAAACCAAGAGGACTGAACCAAAGCGATCTGACTGAACCAACCAAACCAAATAAGCTGAACCGAACCCGGTCTAAATGACATGAACCAGTCTATCTGAACCAAACTGAACCAAAGTTGACTAAACCAACTGGACCAAACCAATTTCATTTGAACCACCAACAAACTGAACTAAGTGGGCTTAACTGCACCAGACTAAAACTGAAGTAAACTGGGCTCAGAGAACCGAACCAAAATTGAACCACCAAATCTGAGTTGATTGGACCTCCATGAATTAACACAACCGGATAAGTGCAAAACACTGAACCATGCCATGAAACCCTTCACCTTTCTTTAGGGTTCTCTTATCTGTTTTGGTGAATGAAACAAACCCACAACTTGCAGATACTAGCGGCGAAAGTTGAGCAGGGACCGGCAGAGTTGATGTCTGAAAACCAGTGGGTTTGGTTGGTGAAGAGTGTTCGAGTCGAGCAGCGACTTCGACGAAAGAGGGCACAGACGACAAAGACCTCAGCGGAGAAGCGACGGAAACAACTTTGGCGTGCAATGTGAGGTGTGTCGAGGTGTGTCGATGGATATGGATAGTACAAACGCGATCTGCACAAGCGACAATGACGAGGTGAACTGAGCGTCGTGGGTTGGTGTGGAGGCACGAGACGAACAAGGAAACCCGGATCTAGGTAAGGGCTCGACGACCGACGACTACGTGGAAGGAGTGAGCAACGACGGATCTAAGCGGTTCGCAGCTGGGCTGCGCTGGGCGATCTGGTATACAAAGGCATGACAAAAAATCTACGACAGAGGAAAACAAACAGAAAACCCTTTGGTAACGGGCGATGGGTATACCTTTGTCGATGTCGATCGACAGAGGCAAAGAATTAATAGGACTTAGGTGACTAGGGTTTAATGAGACCAAAACCTAATAAACCTAATGCTCTAATACCATGTTAAATTTGTATATTATTGAATAAATCAGGATACTTCAGAGTACATAATCAACCTTCTACAAGGTGAACAAATAGACACCAATAAACCAATAAAAAAAAATACATAAATGAAAAATATCAAAAAGGAAATAGTAATGGAAAATAATAATTAGTCATAAACCCTAATTTTCCAACACCGATAACATTTTCTTTATTAAGAGAAATTCATTAAAGAAAAAACAAGTGTCACTCGAAGGCAAATATCTACCTGTCTGACAATGCAAATAAGAAAATAACAATACTTTGTACAAGGCTATACTTTAGTTACAATTTTTCTTTGATACGCAAAGAAAAATTGGAAAGCAATCTTATTGCAGCCTTACATTGTGTAGATCCAGCCCCCCAAAGAACAGCTTTTAAGTCATTGAGAAAATCAACTAATAAATTCTGGACAGAAGTACGAGACCTATGTCATGGAATGTCCTTAAACATGTCTCCTTGACAACAGTAGAATCATGCATACTCAAACGAAGTAGCCCATGTCAAAAAATAGATATGCTCATGATTTCTTCATCAAGAGATTATACAGAGGTTTGTCACTTATGAAAGCATTTGGGCTCAGCTGAACTGCCGTTTCTCTAAACGATTATTGATTGAATCCAAGATTGTTCGTGGGGTGGGAGCTCAAAGGCAGAGCTAAAACACTTAAGAAAGCTCATATGTAGCATCTTTATGGTTCATTTGGCTATATAAGGACAATAGAATTTTTAATGATAATTAGAAGAGTTTTGATGGTTTTTGGCTAAACCCTTTTAAACCAGTTGCTAAGAAAACTCTAGGATAACAAACCTAGCTATTATGGCTTGAACCCATGCCGAGAAAAACTAATATATTCAAACATTGGAATCGGAATCTCCGAGAATGTATGAAATTAGGCCTCAACTCAGTAGCGTGTGTATATAAATATATGAAGTGTACAAAATCAAACATACTATGCGCTCGCCATTATTGATAATAAACGCAATACAGGGACGAGGGAACTTACAGCAATAACAGGATCACTGTGGCTAACTTCCTCGAAGAAGATGGAAAGCCAGCGACCAAAATTATGCAAACTAGGTCTGTTACCTTGGTAGCATAAAGGATTCACATCCAGGAAAAAAACCCTTCCATTTCTTGGATTATCAGCTTCAATTCTTGGCTGAAACTTCCCGCAATCTGTTTGATTAAAAGCCGCAGAAGTATAACGAGAAGACGCTGCAAAGACAGTTAGCTTCAGCGGCTTCGTTCTCCATGTATTGGCTTTGAGTTTCGATGTTACTGCGGCCTCGGCTTTCAGAGTTCTTGAGGGTAAGGAAGTACGCGATGAAGAGTTCAAAAATGGCGGAAGATTAAGAACGCCTATGTTGGCGCTCGCTTCAGCCATTTTAGTACGGGTCCTATAAGGAAAAATGATGCGGGAAAACGAAAATTCTGAAGGAAAGTAGACAGATAAAATTATGGATTATTATAATTTTCTTTTATATATATTACAATTTTAGTCCTCCAACATTTTATGCTAGATGGCGAATTTTTTTTTAAATAATGTTTTTTTAATAAATAATGACAAAAATAGGGTGGGGGGAAATATTTTCAAAAATAGGTATTTTTGAAAAGTATTGACAGATTTAGGGTAGTGAAATCGTGTATTCGGTACACGATTTCCATGTGGCAGACCACGTCAGCTGACTGGTTGACTGTTTAATCCATGTGGCAGACTCAATCTCGCTCTCGCTCACAATCTCGTTCTCTCAATCTCGATCTCGCTCTTTCTTACAATCTCGCTCTCTCTTACAATCTTGCTCTCAATCTCGCTCTCTCTTACAATCTCTCTCTCTCTCACAATCTCGCTCTCTCTTACAATCTCGTCTCTCCTACAATCTCACTCAGAATCTCGTTATCTCTTACAATCTCGCTCTTTCAACATCTCACTCTCTCAATCTTTGAACTTTGAACCTTGAACCATATAATGTTCTAAGCTCAATTATGCATGTTCTGATAAAATTCTGATGTTGAAACTAATTTTTATACTTTAAACAAAAGAACTATTAATACAAACAAAAAAATAATACAAACATAAACATAAACTCATTATGCAAACCTTCTAAAACTCAAAAGAACTATTAATTGTAAAACTCATAAGTGAACTCGTGTACCGGGTACACGAGTTCGCTTGACCGGTCAATCAGTCAGCTGACGTGGATTAAATGGACTTGTATACTCGGTACACGAGTCTGCCACATGGAAATCGTGTACCGGGTACACGATCTCACTACCCTAAATCTGTCAATACTTTTCCAAAACACCTATTTTTGAAAATATTTCCCCCCAACCTTATTTTTGTCATTATTTATTAAAAAAAATTATTTAAAAAAAATCCTAGATGGCAAGTTTAATGTTTGAAATTTCAATTATTTCTGTCGATGAAGAATTAAAATGTCAATGTTTTTAGAAATAACGAAATTGTAATTTATAAAATAGTTTAATGGATTTTTTGAAAAAAAATTTAAAAATAAATTTTAATAAGTAAATAAACCTTTTATGATTTTCAAACTAGTTAATGTCACACCCCTCTCAAGCTTACCTTTTTTTTCTTGAAAAAGGCGTGAAGACAGCAAATACTACCCTTTTGTGATACTTATGGCCCGCTTAGACCTACTTTGCCCAATTACTATTAAGTTTGGAATACATCTTAACTTGAGAATAACTTAATTTATTACAACTTTTAAATGTCTACAAATATGTTTACAATCTCTTAGCTTAACAATGTCCCTAACTCCTACCAAACCTCCACGGAATAATAAGACTCAGAAATAAACCCTATTGGTGTGGCAGGCCTTGATTTTGAGTGGCAATCTTGGATTGTTCCTTTTCTTGCTACCTGGGAGGGGGGACAAAACATTTGGAAGACGTGAAATGGGAAAGCTCAATGAATGGTATCTTTTATACGAACATAAGTTTTCATAAAATTATTTTAAAACATTTCAATGTAAATCAAACTAGAGTATCAAATATTCCATTAAATGCCAACATGTAAACATCAACTTGAAAAAACTTATTAAGTAATGTAATGGTATTATCATTGGGGTGTATACTCTAAAGCCTCGTAGTTTTATGTTAGTTGAATAAATGGTTGATTAATTTTATATTATTTGTGCAATAATCCATTAACCTAAGATCCAAGGTTATTTGATGTAACTTAAACATGTATGTGGAAACATACAAGTGGATCATGTTTAAGTGATAACCTAAATGTTCTGTAGTTTATGGATAAGGTTGGGTGTCTTATCTTGATAACACTACTGATACAACCCGTTTTGTAATTATTACAATTGTCGTAAAGTACTATAAATGATTTGATCCTGATCATTATTGTGGAGACATATGAGTGGGGGTATCTTATACAAAAAAGTTTATATAAATACCAAACCACGAAATGTTAAGTCTCTCTTTATAAAGTCGTTGCTATAAGAGACTTACATTTCACCAAGATGACCATAGGTGACTTGACCTTAATCTTGAGTGAGTTGTGAACTCCTATTTATAAGGGCAATCTTTTGATTTATATGGGTGAGAGTGGCCATATTCACCAACTCAATAAGCCTACCATTTTAGGGATTTGTCTGATTTGGGAGTTAAGAACACAACTACATAAGAAGAAATTCACTCATTTCTTATAGTTAGGGTAAGAAGATAAATTGCTCCCTTAAGGGTTGTTCTAGGGCTTAAACAATGAAATGCCTCACCCTCTCCTGGCCCGAGAGGGGTTCGGTCATAGTTGAATTATGACTAATTGTTCATTAGAGAGATCAGTGGTACGATAGCCTCTTCCACTTGCTTATCGTTCTACACGATCATCCCATTCCTCCTTCCTCTACCAATTCCAAAAAAGACCACTCTTTGGATTCTCACTCCAAGAATACCAAGAACTCTAAGTGGTGGTGTCGTCGCCATTCTTTCTTGTTCTTTTGCTGTCGTTCGTATAGACGATCGTGCAGCTGGTAGCCGACTGTTTGCTGGGCGATAAAGAACGTAGAGGTTTGCTTCCACTGGGTTGAATTCGAAGTGAAGAGAGTCTTCAACTGGTGCGTATACTCAATCTCTTGTTTTTTATTTATCAAAGCATATCGTTAATTAGTGTTAAATTGCATACCTATATGTTAGAATGTGTGTATGGGAATTTAGTCACAATGAAATAGGAAAGATCCGAACACGCTCGTGGATACTCTTCTTTAAGAGTTACTTATGCAGTGTGGCCTAATGCTTCGGTTGTTGGGTTTTATGCCCCAAAACTCGTAGATAGTGAATGTAATTAAATGAGCGACATTCATAAATAGTTATTAATGTTTTTCTCAATAAGTGTTATTGACATTTTATTTAATTTTGTCTTATTAATCCTAAAATCCAATAAACTAACATCCTAGAGTGTCTTATGAGTCTTGACCTATATGTAGAGACATATAGGTATTAATGTTCAAGATACAGCCTAAAGGGTCTATAGTATAGGGGTAAGATTTGGTACCTTATCTTGATAACACTATGGATACAACACACTTTGTATCTGATATAAACACAGTGATCCAATGTGTTCGTGTAAGAGACGTGCGAGTGGAGCACTACAAGAAAAATGGGAACTCCCGACGCCGTTTTAATGCGTCGAGAGTCAGGTCGTCGGGAGAGACGGTCTCTCTCGACGAAGTAAAGGATCGTCGGGAGTTCCCTGGGAACTTCCGACGCATTAAAGCGGCGTCGGGAGTTCCCACGCCCGTCGGGCGACGTCAGGAGAAGGGTCTGGTTTAAACCAAACCCCTTTTTCTTCCCCACTCCCCCAAAAATTTTTATTTCTCTCCCTCTCAAAAAACCTTAACCCCCCACCGTCGTCGCCCCATTTTCTTCCTCTTCCTCTCAAATTTTTACCTCTTTCTCTCATTTTCCTCCTTTTTCTTCACCATTCTTCCTCTCTCTCCCCATTTTCTCATCATTTTACACTTTAACTCCCATTTTCTCCATTTTTCCTGTGAAACCCGGATCTCCATTTTCCTACTTAAGTAAGTGATTAAGGGGTTAATTAAGAGAAAGTTAAATCCTATGTTATGTAAATAATCTAATAATTTTACAATTTTCATAATAACTGTAATAATTGTCACCTTCTGTGAATCAACAATTAGTAAGAGTGAATGTAAACTATAATGGTTAGGTATTATAGTTACGATAACCATATTTGATCCTGGAGTACGAGTAGAGAGGAACCTAAAAGGATAAAAAGAAGAGAAAACCTTGAAGACTTAAATCCTGAATAGTGAAGAAAGGATTGAAGAACTGAGGAAAATATAGAAAATTATTTGGGAAAATTCATGTGGAAGTTGCACGGAGATAAACCATATTCACAGTAGCTAACGAGATTGGAAAGAATGAGAGTGGAGAGAGCGACACCAGCAAGAGTGGAGGCAGCGAGAGAATGGGAGAGAGCGAGATTGATTTGAGCGAGAGAATGGGAGAGAGCAAGATTGATTTGAGCGAGAGAATGGGAGAGAGAGCAAGATTGGAGAAGAGCGAGAGTTTGAGCAAGGAAGTTAGAGAGAGCGAGAGTAGAGAGAGCGAGATTATGAGCGAGAAAGTGGGAGAGAGCGAGAGCGGGTCCTTCAACGAATTAACCATTTTGTAGAACATCAAATGCAAAACTCCTTCAAAGAATTTAGAGCAGATTTGTACAAACATTACAGAAAATGTGGAGATCCTCAACAAGCACGTGCCAGTTTGCCTAGTTGGCTTAAAAATAAGCCAGAAGATTGGTACTTTTTGTGTGACCACTTCGAGAGTGAAGCGTTTTAGGTACAATATTTATGGCATGTATCATTTGCTGCATTTACTAATACATCACACTATTGATATTTTTTTTTCTTCAAATATAGGAAATGTTTGTGACGAACAGGAAGAATAGAGAGAAATTACTGTTCAACCACGTAGGTGGATCGAAGTCATTCCTGCAAATTCAAGCAGAGTTGCAGGCAAAGAAGGGTCGAGAAATAGGACGTGTTGACCTATTTAGGGAAACACACTCTAAAGGTGACAAGTTTGTGAACGAGGCAACTAAAAGTGCACATGTAACATTTTTTTCTTTATTGTCGTGTTTTTTTTTTCACTTTTAACTTTAGTCGCTCGTTCTTACCCATTTAATTATTATGTCTAGCATCAAATGTTGGAATTACGATCCAGCCCCACTGTAGAAGGTTCTTAACCACTAATAGGGGATGAAATTTGTGAGACGATTTTGGGTAGAAGACCTAGATATTCAAAAGGTCTAGGTTGGGGCCCTAAGCCTAAGTCAAGAAGAAGTACCATCTCATCAAGCTCGTCATCTACTCAAGGAATGGAGGCAGGAATGGATGAATTGAGAGTCAATTTCCAACAGTCTCAGTCGAGGATTAAGGAACTTGAAGATGTTCAGAAAAGAATGCAAGAGGATCATGCAAGACAAATGGAAGAAATGAAAAAGATGATTGAAGACATGGTACAATCACATAGAGGAGACCCATCAAATTAGATATGATTACTACATTATTTAGTTGTCTAATATGTACTACATTATTTAGTTGTCTAATATGTTGCTATCCTGCAGTTATGGTAGCAAAGTTTAGTTATGTCTTAAGTAGCTTTATGATAATTAAAGAATTGTTGGCTATCCTGCAGTTATGGTAGCCAAACAACTGGATTTTGATGTGTTTTTTGTTGGCTCTCTCCTTACCTCTTTTTTTGACTTTTTATTCAACTGTATCTCGCTCTCTCCCTGTATTTAGGATTACTAGAAACTTTATAGTCACATCTATAAGAGCACATGTATAGCTTCATTTGATCAGCTGAAGATTTAATATTAGGCAAAAGCAAGGTAGAGCCAGATAGTGAAATTTTAGGCTTCAAAAGGGTGTCCTTACTCTGATTTGGTTGTAAATATGTGTCATTTAAAGCTTCAACACTCTCATACAAATTAGATAAGCATCCCACCATGCCTTGATTTTTCAAAAATCTAATCACAGTCCATGAATCTCACTCTCTCTATGAATTTCGCTCTCTCCCTGAATCTCACTCTCTCCATGAATCTCGCTCTCTCCCTGAATCTCACTCTCTCTCTGCTTCTCACTCTCTTCTATACTATTCTTTAAAGTTTAGACATCTATAAGAACAGTCTTGGAGTGCAAAGATGCCCTCAGCAACTTCACACCCTGATTGACATCCAAAGTAATGACTTTCTCCACCAAAGCACCAACTTCTTTGATATTAAACTTGTTCAGGAGAGTAATACTAGAAATGGTAGACATTGGTTTCACAGTCAAATCATCCATCACCATGTAAATAACCACATCCTTCACAAAACCCTCCTCCCACATTTCTTTTTGCCTGTGTAGTTGCACTATTTTGTGGATTCATAGACTTGGTTCATAACATACGAACAACTCGGACAAAGATATTTAGGATTACTATAAACTTTATAGTCACATCTATAAGAGCACATGTATAACTTCATTTGATCAGCTGAAGATTCAATATTAGGTAAAAGCAAGGTAGAGCCAGACAGTGAAACTTTAGGCTTCAAAAGGGTGTCTTTGCTCTGATTTGGTTGTAAATATGTGTCATCTAAAGCTTCAACACTCTCATAATAATTAGATAAGCATCCCACCATACCTTGATTTTTCAAAAGCTTAATCACAGTCCATGAAACTTGCTCTCTCTCTGCCTCTCGCTCTCTCCATGAATCTCGCTCTCTCCATGAATCTCGTTGTCTCCCTGCCTCTTGCTCTCTCCCTACCTCTTGCTCTCTCCTTGTCTCTTGCTCTCTCCTATACTATTCTTTAACGTTTAGACTTTCATCTGCCCATTATTTCAGCCACATTCATTTTCTCTCTCACTCAAATATTTGAAAAACTTTTAACAAATTGACAAAATGGTTTGATCAATGATGATGATAATGATGCCACATGCTACACACATATACAACTAAAATTAAAATTACATATTGTTTTATGAGATTTTTGTAAGGATGATCAAAAGTTGATTTATAAAATTTTTGTATGGATGACCTTTTTTTTTTTTTTGGCGAATGCAATTTGATTAGCTTTTTAATTTTTTGTTGGCGTCACATATTGTTTTATTTTTTTTTCTCACTTGTTTTTACACTTATTCTCTCTATTTGGTTTATTTTGTATCTAAAAAACTCTGTTTGTTGTCAAAGAAAGAAGAAACAACTTTTTCATTTATTGTCTTCGTTGTTGTGATTAGAAGCAAAATATGGAGAAAGTAGTGTTGTTTTATTGGGATGATCCTCTCTATTTTCCTTTTAAACGTAAATTATTAATGCAAAGAGCAATAGTTAGCTGCAGTCTAAGTTACACCCAGTTTCATATATTCATTCCTCAAACCATTTTGGGGACAAATTTGAGTTTTATGTGTGTTGGTCAACATTGTTTATTCGTTTTGATGTTCATTACCACCCGTATTGGAGTTTGAACGTGAATTTGAATTGTTTATCGATATAACATTTCAATATTTTTGTTTTATTGTAGAATGTTGTTCGAAGATAAGCTGGGACAATTGTTGAAGATGTTGTGTTCGAGAAGTGTTCTAGATGCTGTTATGATTTTACTTCTTTTATATATTTCTAATATGAATGTTTATCGACTTCGTTTGGATATTGTAATTTCTAGTATCGACTTCGTTTGGATATTGTAATTTTTTACTTGTTATAAAATGGACTTCATTTTCGTTTATGTGAATCTTTATTTGGTATAATATGTTTTATATGTTTTCAGATCAAATTTTAAAAAATTACAAACGATATATTAAATTTTAATACTCCCCACACATATAGGATCCCCCGACACACTCTAAAATGGCGTCGGGTGTTATGGTGGAACTCCGGACGCCTTAGTGGCATTGGGAGTTAGGAGGAACTCCCAACGCTTACGTGGCGTCGGGAGTTATGGAGAAATCCTAACCATTGTAGAGCGTCGGGAGTTAGTGGAACTTTCGACGCCGTTTATTAGGCATCGACAGTTCCAGGAACTCTCGGCGCACTACAATGCATCTGGAGTTCTCCCATAACTCCCGATGCCATTCAAAAGTGCATCGGGAGATCCTCTCCTGACAGATTTCTCCCGACCAAACTCCCGACGACCGTTTATGCGTCGGGAGATCTTCTCCCGAAGAATTTTCCACACTTTTCCAATGAAATGTGACGTTGGGAGAAGTCAGATTTCCTGTAGTGAGGTATCCTGGGCAATGAGTTTGCACAAGATCGAACCGTGAAATAGTAACCACTAGATGTAACTTCGTTGACTAGTGAGGTTTCTATTTCAATAGGATGACCTAGGCAACTTAGTCTTACGCCTGAGTATATTATGAACTATTGTTCACGAGGGATTGTCCTTTGATTTGTATGGGTGAGAGTGGTCAGTTCGCCAACTTAAAATGTCTACCATTTTGGAGATAAGACTGAGTGGGTAGTTGGAAACATAATCATACAAGATGTATTTCACTCCTTCCCGACTTCAGGGTAAGTAGATGAGTGTTCCCTTAAGTGGTGTCTCCGGGACTTGAACAAAGAGCCCTACCTTCTCATTGGCTCGAGAAGAGGTTTTTATTTAATGGTTGGACCATAAACAGATTGTTCATTAAAGGAGCATTAGTACTTAAGGATGTAGATGTAACCTAGGGGTAAAATAGTAATTTGATCAAGCTAGTGTTACAAACACTCGTGAAGGGCTAACTTGCTATTATTGGTCTATTTCCATGAATACAGAAACATATCTATAGTGAGAAGAGTGGAGCTATAGGTCTTTAATAGAGTATACCCACAATTAACGAATATTAATTAATTTGGTTAATGAGTTTAGCCAATTAATCTCACATCGTTAGAGCTTCTAATCTTAAGTTCATTAGGTCCCTTTCCTACCTTGTAAAGGGTATTGAGGTAATTTGTCATTCAATTGAATTTGAAATGTTCAAGTTCAGAATTGGAAATTTTTGAATGTATGTTGATATATTTTAATATAAATTTTAATTTTAGACTTTATTATTAATTTTGGATATGATTCAAAATTAATAAATGAGAGAACGAAATATTTGAAAGAAGTTCAAATATTAATTTAATATAAATAACATTCATATTGAAAACTATAGGTTCAAAATAATGTGCATTGGATGCACATTAAAACTATAGGTTAAATGAGAGAAATATATTTGAATAGGATTCAAATGAGAAATTTAAATATAATATGTGATATTTAATTGGAGAATTAATTAATTATTGAATTGAATTGAATTTTGAATTTAATTAAATCGATTAAATCGAAACTATAGGTTAAAATTAATGCACATTAAAACTATAGGTTATGTGAGAGGAAACCATTTAATTATGATTTAAATGGTTATTATTTTTATTTATTTAATTAAATTAAATAAATATTTTAATTTAATTTAATTAAATAAATAGTTTTATTTAATATTTATTAAATAAAATGTAATTCCCCAGGGAGTTACTAGAGACGTGGGATGATCCCACGTCTCCTCACTTTCACCCTCTCTCCCATTCTCTGTATCAAAACAAAAGGAAAAAAAAATAGAGAACAATTGATCGATAATCAAAATTCTCTGTGTTTTTTCTTCTCAATTCCCTAATTCCCAATTGAGAAATACTGTCAGAAGGTTTTGTAAGGTAAGATTTCTTTCCCTTTATAATTATATTTTTGAATTGCATGCTTAATCTATTTTTCTATTTTATTCCAATCCAAAATTGTTATGTTTTAAATGCCAATTTTAAATACGTTTGGGTTTTGTGTTTTGGCTTCCTTTGTGCCTTAGGGTTTTCATCCTTTAATTGGTATCAGTTGTATTATCAGACCCATGTATTTTTTTGGCATTATTATTGTATATCGTACTTCTTCTGTAAGTCCGAGTCTAGAATTACAGTTCATGTTGACATTCTGCTTGCCTGCACATTTCTGCAGAGAATTCAAAGTTGGTTCGGTTTGACTGCAGTTTAGTTGGTGGTCTGATTCGGTTGGCTTGACATGGTTAGCAGGTTGGTGATCCAGTCTAAGTTGGTTCAGGTTGGTCTGGTCCGGTTCTAGAGTGGCAGAAGAAATTTTAGGATAAAAGCAGCTAAATTAGTGCAATTTATTGCTTTATTTTATCCTAGGGGCCAAAAATTGTGCTATTTAAATGCTTTGTGGATGTCATTTAAATAAATCTCACCTTATGTTAAGCATGTTCATGCATTTTTTGTATATAAGTGTTATAATATATGGTATGAAATACATGATTTATAATTTCAAGATTTATTTAACGTATATGATATGTTAAATATATGAAATTACAGAAGTATTTTGCACGACATTAATTAGAAAATATAATTAGTTATGTTTATTAATGTATATGAATATGCTTGGTTGATTTTCATCATTTTATATAAGTGTTATATTTAATTAGAAATCAATATGCATTGAGCACGACACATCCATAGCTTAATATAATGGTTATATTAAAGTCATGAAATGCATGTAATATGGTTTAACTTTTTTATTAGAATATGATTGTTAGTTAATTAAAACCACAATGACCATGTTATAGGACTAATCATTAAAATTTGTAATAATTATAAAAAATAATGATTAGCAACCATTAACCTATAACAAAGAGAGCATGCAAACATAGGATCTTAGGAAAAATATTTTTTAAATTTTAAATTGTTTAAAATTAATTAGACCTAAGATCACATTTCTAATTAGATTAGAATAATTACTTAGTTTCATTTAAAATAGTTTTAAAATTTATTAAGTAGGACAAATGAGATTAAGGTTATAAGGGAACTCAACTGATATAGTTCTTGTTGGGTTATATGTCATAAAACTCGAAGTTAAATATTTTCTACTATCAATAAAGATGTTATTCGACATTTATTCAATAAAATTGTTATTGAATTTGTAAATTGCACTTATAAAGACTGTATCCAATAAATTAAAATCCATGACTATTATTGAATACTTGAACTTTATGTGGAGACATAAAAATGGATCAAGTTCGAGTAAATAGCCAAAACAGTCTATAGTATACGAATAAGGTTTACGACCTTATTCTGGTAACCCTATCGGATGCGGCCCACTCGCCCACTCGCCCACTCTGTAGTTATTACAATTTGTTATAAGGTGCTACAACATATGAAGGGTCAACTTACTGATTATAGTTAAATCAAGTAGACAAAAATATATCTACAGTGAGGAAAGTGCAAGTATCGAGCTATAGTGGTGTGATTCGGTAGTTAACCAATATTGATTAATTCAGTCTAAAGAGTTTTAGTCCATTAATTTCAAATCGTTGGAGCTCATCATTTGTAGGTCCATAAGGTCCCTCTACTAGCTCGTAAAACATGAACACCTTGGATTAATAAATTAAGTGAAATTGAAATGATTTCAATTTGAAGTGTTAAAATTGAACTTCAATTTGAAATGTTCAAATTGAATTTAGGGTTTCAATTTGAAATGTTTAAATTGTAAATTAGGATTTGAATTTGAATTGTTCAATTTCAGATTAAGGGTTTGTATAATTATATGTAATATAATTGACTTTTAATTTACCAAAATTAAACAAAATTAGAGAGTTTATAATATTTAAATATTGATTTAAATATTAAATACATGTGACTAATCTAATATTTGATACTAAATTATTATTTATTTAATTAAACTTGTCTAAATTAATTAAAATTAAATTTTTTTTCATTTTCATTCATTTCCATTCAATTTCAGAAATTGGATTTTTTATTTTTTAAATTTAGTTAATTTTGGAATAATTAAATCTAAAAATGGAAAATGAAAATTGAGGTTGATAGTGGGTTTTTCCAACACTTTTGGCATTTGATGTATTTGACTGCAATTCCAACACCTAGCCCATTTCATGCTCCAAATTGAAGTGTCCAAGTATGAGAATTTTCGTGCTTGCATGAAGGTTATTGATAAATACCTTAGAATTTCTTAGATTAGAGGATGATGGTTGCTGAAAAATAGTTTTCTGCACTAGAGTTCCTCTTCACTCGAAACCCACTTCATTCCCTTCTCAAATTCATTTCAATATTGAGTTCCACCACTCAAATTCAAGGCTGAGAATAGTAGAGAAGATCTCTTGGTAGTTTACTGAGGATTTGAAGCTGAGATTTCGAAGAAAGCAGCTAAGATTTGGAGGATTCTACAAAGGTATAATTTTTGAAACCCTCTTCTAAAATATGATTTTGCATGCTTTTAGAACTCAAATTGAATGTAATTAGAGTGCTTATTAATTTCGATTACTTTCGTTGCATGTTTCTATATCCCATTAATTGGTATCAGAGCATGATTTAAACATAAATTAACGTTAATTTGAGTTTGGTGGATGAATTTCTATGATTGCATGCTTTGGGACTGATATGATTTTTTTTTTTTTTATCAACTTTGGCTTTAGATTTCTTTTTGATTCGCAAGTTAAATTAGCAATTGGCTCTTGTTTGATGAGCTTATATGTGTGCTCTAGAGTTTGTAATTTATTTGGAGTCAATAAAGTTGAAATTAGGCTGTAATCGACGTGAGAAGCATGGTCGAGCTGCAGATTTCTGGACTGAAGCTTCTGCCCATCAGCGTCGCGACGCTGTTCATCAAGCGTTACAACACTTTGGGCAAAATGATGAACAGTTTTGCTGTTGAGTTATATGTCCTAAGACTCACAATTTGTAATGTTAAACATATTCTATTATCAATAAAGTTGTTATTAACTTTTATTCCATAAAACTGTTCTTGAATATGTGAATTGCACTTGTAAAGTCTAAATCCAATAAACTAAAGATCCATGCCTATTATATGAATGCATGAACTTTATGTGAGACATAAGAGTTGATCAAGTTCATTAAATTAGCCAAAATGGTCTATATAATATATGAATAAGGTTGGGTACCTTATTCGGGTAACACTATCGGATATGACCCACTTTGTAGTTATTACAATTTGTTGTAAAATGCTACAAACAAAGTGATCCTGATTCCTTCATGTATTGACATGAGGAACGGGGGCATCATATGTAATGAGTTTGCATAAGATCGGACTAAAAATTGAGTTACTCTTACTTTATAACGCTATTTACTATTTAAGACTGACTATTTCAAGGTGATGACCTACGTAACTTGACCTTAATCCTGAGCTAACTACGAACTCCTGTTTATTCGAATTATTCTTATATTTTCATGGGTGAGAGGGGGCTCAACAACGCCGACTCAATAAACCTCTCATTTTAGGGGTAAGACCAAGTAAATAGTTGGGGTATAGGATGCAAGACAAAATTCACTCCTACCCACTTTTAGGGATAGTAAAGAGGTTGTTCCCATAAGTGCTGCGAACCCCGAAATCCTAATTTCTCTACTTGAGTATGTTCCCTACTAAGACTAGTGTGATGAGTAGGTTGATGTGGAAACTAGTGTGGAATGGTAGAGGAAAAGTGGAGATTAGAAGAAAAGATGAAATTTGGAAGTTTAACTTTTGGAAAAAATTTGGAAATTTGGCTAAGTATAAATTTTGTGTATTGATGTGTTGGAAGGGTGGTGTTGATGCGTTGGAATAGTGGTTGGGGATGGCATGCGGCTGAAGGAAAAAAGATGGAGGTGATGCGTTGGAAGGCAGCCCATGCGTCGAGCAGCCTCGGCCAGCACCCATGCCATGCGTTGAGCAGCCTCGGCTAGCGCCCTTGCCATGCGTTGAGCAGCCTCGGTCAGACGCCCATGCGTTGAGCGCATTGTCGAGCGGCCACGCCCGCGCGTTGAGCGCATTGTCGAGCGGCCACGCTCATGCGTTGAGAGCCCTGCCGAGCAGCCATGCCATGCGTTGAGGTGCCCTGCCATGCGCCCATGCAGCCGAGCATGCGAGCGATGACCAGCACACGTCGCATGCTCATGCGTCGAAATAGCATGCCCATGCGCCTAAGCACCTGGCCAAGCATCAAGGCGCCGTGTGCAGCCCATGCGGCCAAGCACGCCCATGCGTCGAGCGGCCAGCCCATGCAACGTGCCTATGCGTTGGTGGCCAGCACTATGCGCCCATGCCAAGAAAGTCATGCGAGTGAGCCATGCATCGAGGATGGACGGTCACCCTATGCGTTGGTGATGGTTAGCTCCTTGCGATGGCTAAGTTGAATTGTAATGATAGTGAATTGGCTTGCTATGGGTTGAGTAGAGGCTATCCGTTGTTTATGGACTAGGCGTTGAGCATTCAAGAGTTGGACGCATACAAGGGTGAGGTCACATAGAAAACGTCATCAAAACCATGTGTCTTCTTGGGAGGAAAGCCTTAAGCCTTAAGAATTTGAGGTGGTGTCATCAGATTGGAGGCTCATGCGTTGACAACATGGGAGTAAGACACTTAGCTTGCGATGATCACAACATTGCGTTGATGAGGTGAGAAGGAGACACTTGGCCATGCAGCCAAGTAGGTGGTGTCAACTCCGGAGAAGGTTTGGACGCCTATAAATAGAGCCATGAGACTTCATTTTTAGATCACAATTTAGAAATATCGTAAAAAGAGTGGGAGAGTGGAGCAAACCTTGCGTTTGGAGCCAAATCCATGCATTAGTCATAGAGGACACATTGGACAGAGAAGTCTGAAGAAGACACATCAACTTAGGACGAGGAGTTCTCCCAATTTACTCGTGCGTTTGGAGTGATTCCAAAGCCACTTGAAAGCAGTTTAGGGTGGGGTTGCCAGAAGAAAAGCTCGAAGGGATCGGGCTGGAAACTGAGAGGAAGATAGAAGGGTCAGGCTGTCGAATCAGCTTAGGCCAGTCTTGAAGATTCTGTGATTCCGGCCAAACCACAAGGAGTTTTGAGCTCAAATTTTAGGGTAAGCTTCCTGAGACATTTTAGAATATTTTTGTAGAAGGAAGTATTTCAAAATAAGGTCCAGAACTATGAGCAATCTAAGCTGTAAGTTGAATCTGGATTATAGGGGTGAAAAAGGAGCCCGAGGTAAAAAAGGGAGCTACTAGAGTGAAAAGCTCCTAAGCAATCAAGGTGAGTGATTAAAACGTTTTGACTAAAACATTTGCTTAAAATGTTTGATTACAACGTGTTATAGAAAGCATGTTTTAAAAGAAGATTATTCTCATGCAAGCTAGTTTTACAAAGTGAGTTCCAAGCAAACCATGAATTATGTTTTAAACGCATGCATGTGTGAGAAATTATTGAAAAGCGATTTATATGTGTTAAATATACTCAGCATGCGTTAGTACTTTTAAAGACATATTTTTATATGTGTTATACTTTACATGCTTTAAAGAGAAAGTCATTTATGACTAGTTTTATTTAAAACGTGATACCGAAGGACATTTGAGAAGGTATCTGAACAGAAGTACCTAAGGTATGACGGTACTTAGTATGGCCACGTGCACGTAGATAGAGTTAGAGATTGAGTACAAGGGTTCTCTCTTGACTAGTAGTTGGTGTTGGAAATTTTTTTACCCACAGTAGGGTTATCCTCAATTGAGAAAGAGTTTTACTGTTTTATGATTAAAACAGCTTTATATGTTCATGCTTGAAAAATGTTTATACTGCAGTACTTGTACTGTAAAAGCTTATATTTCAGTTAAACTCTTTATTGAGATTTTGCATGAGAATCAATTATCTTTCTTAAGTCACTCACTAGGCGCAAGCTCACCCCGCTTTCAAATGTTTTCTTTTTCCCCCCCACAGGTAGCGGTCAAATCCTCTAAGATAGCTCTGCATCTGCTCTGCCACTAAAGGACTAAGAGATTTGTAAACCGTCGGTTTAGGTGGTTACTGTTAATATTGTACACATGTTACTGTTGTTCATATAGGGACTAGGGTTTTTGGGTTTTGGGACTTGTAAATCTAGTGTCGTAATGACCCTAAATATGTTATGTTTCTAAATTAATAAATTTTGGCCTAAAGACATTCTGCTGTATATAAGTTATATTTTGGTATATGAGTTATTCCGCAAGAGTTATTAGGTAGTAAGTGTCAGCCAAAGGGTTGATAACTGCTGCAGTCACGCCCTTCTCTAGGCTAAGAGGGTGGTCTGGGGCGGGGTGTGGTAGCTTGGTATCAGAGCAAAGGTATACGTAAACTTGGGAAAGGTTGAAGCTAGTTTAGTATTAAAACATAAGGTATTGGGTGAAAGAGAGAGTTCATGCATTAGATTAAGTCCTATAGATAAGTCCCTAACATGTGTACCTAATAATTAGGCAACGATGTTGAGGAGAAGTGGCAAGCGGAGCAAGCAAACTGAGGAGAGGAATGTTGACCCTACCAGCGGAGGTCCTGAAGTTGGACGAGGCCCAGATCCGAAAGGGAAAAGAGTTAAAGACTCAATAGAGTAGGAAGCAACTTCTGCAAATGAGTCGAGTACACCAAGGGTAGATGTAGAACCCCAGATGGAGGATCGAGTATTCGATAGAATCACTCAAAGATTGGCGGCGAGTGTAGGATCGATTCAAAATGATCCAGAAAAGAAATTCGGTGTCGAGAAGCTGAAAGCTTTAGAAGCCATGACGTTCGATGGAGCCATAAATCCAGTAGATGCTGAGATCTGGTTGGATTTGATTGAGAAATGTTTTAAGGTTATGAGATGCCCTAAGGACCGTAAGGTCGAGTTAGCAGCATTCTTGCTACAGAAAAGGGTTGAGAAGTGGTGGAAAGTGATAGAGGCTAGAAGGAGTAGTTCGAAAACTATGACTTGGTCTGAGTTCAGACAGGTATTTAAGGATAAATACTACTCTAGTTCTTTTAAAGAAGCGAAGAGGGAGAAATTCCTTAGGCTAACTCAGGGAGTGATGATGGTTGCTGAGTATGAACAAAGATTTATTGAGTTATCTTAGTATGCCCTTCCGATCATCGTGGAAGACAAGGAAAGGTGTAGGAGATTTGAGAATGGCCTAAGAAGAAAGATACGTACACCTGTTACCTCTACATCCAATTGGGTGAATTTCACTCAGTTAGTTGAGACTACTATCCGAGTAGAGCACAGTGTAGCGAGGGAAGATGTACTCCAGTCAGGTGAAGGACAATTTAGAATGCCTGGAGAAACGAGAAGTAAGAGATTTAGACCCCCATTCTCTGGACAGTTGGGTATAAGGAGTTTTGGAGGCACGAGCCAACAAAGCTCAGGTCGAAAAAGGTCAAGACCTGCAGTTGGACCGAGTGGTAGATCGGTATCAGGTTGTGCTAGCGAGTCAGTAGCTAGTACAGAGAGGAAACCACTTTGTGTAAACTGTGGTAGGCCTCATATAAGAGTATGTTATGGTAATAGGAATGTGTGCTTCCAGTGCAGACAAGCTGGGCATTTCAAGAGAGATTGTCCTCAGCTAGGTCATGGAACACAGAACGAGCAAAGAGGAGTTACATAGACTGTAAACCAACCTAGAGCGACCGAAGCTAAAGGTGAGGGATCCGGTGTAGCTAAGTAGAAAAGGATAGCTGGACGACCCCAACAGCAACAGCAACAGCAGCAGGGTAGAGTATACGCTATGACACATCAGGAAGCGGAAGAGGCTTCAGATGTCGTAACTGGTACGATAACTTTATATAATCAATCCGCTTATGCATTATTTGATCCTGGTGCTACGCACTCATTCATATCTAGCATGTGTGCATTACATATAGATAGAGTGCCTGAGCGTATAAATGAGGATTTGTTTATCTCTACGCCTGTAGGAGATACTCTAGTTGTACATGAGTATTACAGGAATTGTGAAGTAATTCTTGGAAATCAGAGTTTATGAGTTGACTTGATTCCATTAGAATTACTAGAGTTTGATGTTATCTTAGGTATGGATTTTCTAAGTAAACACCATGCCACTATAGATTGTTTTAAGAGAGAAATAGTGTTTAGGGAACCAAGTGAAAAAGAAATAACCCTGGTAGGAAGTAAAAGAATACTTCCAGGAAGTTTAATATCCGCAGTGAAGGCTAGAAAATTGTTGAGTAAAGGATGTGAAGCCTATTTAGCCTATGTAGCAGTTTCACAGGATAAGAAACTGAGACCTGAGCATGTACCTGTGGTACAAGAATTCTTAGATGTGTTCCCTGAAGAGTTACTAGGCTTACCACCTGACAAGGAAAAAGAAATAAGCTTGAGATAAAACTTTGGAAAATGTGACTCAGATTGACTCTCTTCTAAAAGGAATAATGTTTAGTTTCAGATGCAGCAAGCCTTTTATCAATCAACTCCTTTCGTTTCCCAAAACATTCTCGTTTTTTTTTCTAAACCAGCAATGCATGCCCTTCTTAAGATAAATGCCGGATAAAAAGAAAAAATTATGCATTCACTTACCCATGCGTTGTTCCAGGTACCCCACTTTCATTTTGGCTTGCCCCCACGGGTGTCATGCGAGCATCAAACTACAGGTGAGAACCCTTCACAACTAAACTCATATCTTATATTCATGCGTCTCAAGATACAATTTCTTCAGACTAGATAAAGGAGTTTTATGGAACGCGTTGGTCTAGGAGACTTAACTTCGTTTTGGCTTGCCCCCACGGGTGTCATGCGAGCATCCAACTATGGCTCAGTGCCTGTTCCAACTTTTTAACTCATGCCATTTTGAGGTTTTTCTTTTGAAGTAATGACAGAGGAGTTGCGTTTAACATTTTTCTTATTTTGTTCCCTTTCTTTTTGATGTACTCATTTGATGCGTCTTAACTCGGATTTCCCTCATCCCCAAATTTGGAGATGAGCTATACCCATCCCAAATTTGGAGACGAGTTAAATCCTCACTGCTAAAAGAGAAACAAAATTTCAAAAAGGCTTTGAGAATCCAAAAGGAGTTTAAGACTTAAAGCTTGTATGCGTTAGAAAGAAAACATAGTCTTTTTAGAGAAGTTCAGGCCTTGTTGATTTTCCTAACGCCTACTCTATACTAGATTTCATATTGTTGATATCATTGAGGTCAGGCAAAGCACAAGACTAGAAAATAGCTAAATAACAAAAATAAAGTATGCTAAGGTCAAATGCAAGGAACAAAATGATAGACACTTCTCATTTATTTTCATAGATTCACATGAAACAAACAAACAAGTCAAGCAAATACAAAAGAACATCAACTAAATCAAAATACAAAAAATAACCCAACACCCCAAAACTCTATTATGCTAGCACGTCATCTCTGCATTCTTCTCCAGGATCTTCATCCATAAAGCACAAAGGGATTCTAAGATGGGCAGGCAATAGAAGCAGAGCAAACATTCCAACCAAGACTTGGCTGATGTACTGCATTGTATAAACGAATTGGTCTTGCATCCTTCATGTTTGCTACCTTCGGTAGTCTCTTAGAACGAAGATTTGTTGCTGAAGACCTTCGATGGACACGGCCAATGGTCTAAACTGATCACTGATGAAAGTTTTCAACTCTTCTGGGCCAGTGCTGCGTTGAGGTGGTGCTGGTACTTTACTTCTTCCAACTGGGTCTTCAAAATTTGCTGCGTTGCTTAATCCTAACCCAGTTGGTTTAAAGATTGTTGGAGGAGGCACGAGATTGGGAATTGGACTTGGTGAGGGCGAAGGAAGGGAACAAGGGATATCTTGATCCATATGAGTTGGTTCTTGGTGCGTTTGATCAAGACTCCCTTCTGGAGGGGCCACCGGCGAGTCATGGATAGTGAGGTAGAGGCTTGGGCGCGCTTCTTCATCCGTAAGTTCAAGCTTTGCTTCAATATCTTCATGCTCTGAAGCTTCATCGCTGTGTTCAACAATCTGGACGCATCTTCTTTTAGGGGCGCGTTTGGATGATCAAGGTTTGGTTGCCACTTTTTTGGCAGGTAAGGCAAGTTGATGCGATGAACTGTGGAGTAAACACCTTATTAACTTGATATCTATCAAACCATCGATCTCTTCAAGATCATCCCCCAGAAGGATGCCCCCACGTTCACATAGTGCACAGATCAGCCATGGGAAGTAGAGTTGTCCTCTTGGTTTGTTGTTGATGGCTTTTATCTGATCCCTTATTATTCTTCCAACGTCTAAAGGGATGCACTACATAATATAATAGGTAGCCAAGACGCATTCCTTTGACAGTGTTTTATCATGCATTGTAGGCATGATGCTCCGTTTGATCAGGTAGTACCATAGATTCGCGTCTGGAGTTAAATTCCTGGAAGCTAGCATCTTTGCTCCGTTTCTAGATGTTTGCCACTTACTTCCAGGTTTGGCTACCGTTCGTAACGCATCTTCCAGTTGGCTTGGCGTTGGCTGCTCTAAGATGCGATTACCTTCCGTGTCCGAATTACTATCGATGTTGAACACTTCGTTGATCTTGTCCACTGAGAAGTGCACTAATACCCCATCAATGAAGGCTGTGTTCTTCTCCATGTCAAACTCGCTGGTGTAGAACATGCAGACAAGGTTGGGCCAAATACGTGTGTGCCCAACGCAGAACTAACTCTGACCCATTACGTTTATTGTTTCTGTTATGTAGACTGGCAGTGGGTTGTGCTCAGAAAAGAAGCCCTTTTCTACAAGTATGTCACTGAATTGACGCTTTCTTCTCGAGATCTTCTTAGGTAACGCGTCGGTACCTTGCGTTTTCCTGCTGCGTGTTCTTTGGCTTCCTTTGCTAGCTCTCTCAATTCATTCTCCAATTCCCTTTGGAGAGCTATCTTCTTTCACCCTTGCCTTGCGGGCTGATAGTCTTCCAAGTCCTTCTCTAGTGCGTCGTGCCTTGAGCTACTCCCATGCGTTGCATCCTCAGGGCCAGATGCTGATTGCTCATTTTCTTCCTCCAATATTAACTTTCTTTTCCTTGTCACTCTCTTTGATTTTAAGGGCCCTTCATTCACGTCGGGTTGACGTGATTGAGACGCGTCTAGGCCAATTCTTCCATCTTCTTCTTCTAATTCTGGCTCTAGCATCATAGCGTACTGCTCGGCTTTGTCCAATTCAAGTGATGCGTTAGGTGGGTCGGAACACATCACTTGATCTTCCTCTTGACCTTGATTGAGGCTTACCAAAATGGCTCTAAATACTTCCTGCTCGTCCATTCGAGCCAATTCTGCCAACTCTTCAGGGTTACGCTCTAACGCAGGACTGTCAGAGGGGGGTCTGGGTGGAGTAAATGGAGGGGTGCCTGCTGGGGTATGAGGCGACCCAGGGGAGGATATGACAATGGGTGAATGCGGTGGTTAGCTTGACGCGTTTGAGTCGACTGGGTAGATGGTTGCTAAGGGTTGGATTGAAAGTGGAGGCGGTGGACGCATGGCTGGAGATGGGGCATTGTGAATGTAGGCTGGAAGTGGGTCATGCGTTGCACCCACCGGGGTTATGTTAGGAATGAATGGTGGTGGGGCAGGCTTGGTGTAGGGCTTGTGGCTGTCGTATATGACTGACGCAGCTTCCGTTTTGCAGGTGTTTTGGGCTTTGGCTTAGTGGTAGTTTTGGGTTTTGGTTGAGAGGTCTTAGCCAGAAGGGTTACGATGGCTTTGGAGGTTTTGGAAGGGAGTTTTATGGCTATTGTGGTGGGCTTCGATAGCCATTGGGAGGAGGAGGTTGCTCTGCGGTGCGTGGGTTTTATTTGGACAGGGGCTTTGGAAGTTTTTCTGGGGCTCGAGGGAGGTGAAGTCGAAATGGACGAGGAAAAGTAGGAACTTACCGACGAGTCGTTCCCAAAGCTCATGGCCTAGTTCTGACTATCTGATGCAGACAACATTGTGGCCGGAGAGGAGCTTGAGCAGATCGGAGGTGAGGGAAACGGAGAGGCTAGGGTTTTTTTTTTTGTTTCAGAGAGCTCGAGAGGGAAATGAGGAAGAAGAAGGAAAATGAAGCGTTCGATTTTTTTATAGGCTGAAAGAGAGTTAGTGGGCTGACATCAGGCGACGCCTGACGTCCATAATAAATGTGAAGCTAAAGGGACGTCTTGGGTTTCTAAGCACTCGAGTGCTTTTGTATTCTCGAGACCCATCCCTTCAACTGGGCCATGCATTAGACTTGAATCTAACGCGTCCGTTATTCCCAACTCGATTATATACAACTTTAAAAAAAAAAAAACAAATAAAATTTCCAACTTATGAAGGCAAAAACAGAGAACAATCAATCTTAAAACTGACAAACAAACAAACCAACAAACTCAAACGCATAGGTAAAATACAGAATGCAAAAAGAATAAGGGAAGAGAAAGTGTCCCTGGAATATGTAGCGATGCGAACGCAGGGATGCTTCGATGTGGGCCTCAGTTAGCTTCACGTAGTGCGAAAGATGATTTTTGACATTCCATGCCATCTTCAAAGTATGGCTTCACTCTTTGGCCATTTACTTTGAATGCGTTGGTGCCATCCTCCTGTGTTAATTTCACTGCTCCATATGGAAAGATTGTCTTAATGATGAAGGGTCCTGACCACCTGGATTTTAACTTCCCTGGAAACAAACGCAAAGGTGAATTGAACAAAAGAACTTTTTGGCTAACAACAAGCTCTTTCTTACTGATGTATTGGTCGTGCCAACGTTTTGTCTTCTCTTTGTATAGCTTGTTGTTCTCGTACACGTTCAATTGCCACTCCTCGAGCTCATTGAGCTAAAGTTTGCGTTGAGCGTCCGTGGCGTCCAAGTTCAGATTTAGCTTCTTAACTGCCCAAAATGCCTTGTGCTCCAACTCTAAAGGTAAGTGACAAGCTTTTCCAAATACTATAGAGTATGGAGACATACCTATAAGGGTCTTGTAGGCAGTCCTGTAGGCCCAGAGCACTTCATCCAGCCTCTGTGCCCAGTCCTTCCACGTTACGTTGACAACTTTCTCTAGGATAGATTTGATTTCTCGATTGGATACTTCAGCCTGACTGTTTGTTTGTGGGTGGTAAGCAATAGCGATCTTGTGCCTAACATTATATTTTGCAAGTAATTTAGAAATGATGCGATTAATGAAGTGCGTACCTTCGTCACTTACCAGGGCTCTTGGCGTTCCGAATCGTGTGAAGATGTTCCTGGTAAGAGACTTAGAGACAGTGGACGCATCATTCCTAGCACAGGCCACTGCTTCTACCCACTTTGATACACAGTCTACTGCAAGCAGGATGTATTGTTTACCACAGGACAGGGGAAAAGGTCCCATAAAATCAATACCCCAAACATCAAACAACTCAACTTCAAGAATATTGTTCATAGGCATTGCGTCCCTTGAAGAAATATTCCCGGTGCGTTGGCAGGGGACACATTTACGAACAAACTCCCTCGCGTCTTTAAAGAGGGTGGGCCAGAAGTATCCGCTTTGAGAACCTTCACAGTGGTTCTTTGCCCAACGAAATGCCCTCCGTAAGGAGAGTCATAACACTCGGCCAAGATGTGTTGTGTCTCCTCCGGAACGCATCGACGCATTATAGAGTCAGGGCCTTGTTTATATAGAAACGGTTCATCCCAAAAATAAAACTTGCTGTCATGAACTAACCTTTTGCTGAGAGTTGAAGTTCCCAAGGAATTTCTTGGTAGTTAAGTAATTGACTATGTCTGCGTACCAAGGTTCCCTGCCTTCAACTCTAAACAGGCTTTCATCAGGAAATGCGTCCTTGATTTCACTTTCTTGATCTTGCATTTCTCGATTTTCTAGTCTGGACAGGTGGTCAGCCACTTGATTCTCTATTCCCTTTTTATCCTGGATATCAATCATTTTTTTGTCCTTTCGTTTTTCTTGAAAATAATGGGATTTTTTTTATAAATGGGAAATAAATATCAAACTCCTGTAACAGCAGCACCCATCTTATGAACCTTGGTTTCACGTCCTTTTTGCTCATCAGGAATTTTGTGGCTGAATGATCGGTACATATGGTGGCTGACGCACCAACTAAGTAAGATCTAAACTTCTCAATGCCAAACACTACAGCCAACATTTCTTTTTCAGTGGTGGTGTAGTGTTCCTGAGAGTCATTCAGTGTTTTGGACGCGTAAGAGATGAGATGTATCAAATTACCTTTCTTTTGCCTTAACATTGTTCCTATTGCCACATCACTCGCATCACACATGAGAATAAAACGCTGCGTCCAGTCAGGTGCTATTAGTATCGAGGCTGTCGTCAACGCATATTTCAATGTTTCAAACGCGTTAGTGCAGTCTTCATTAAAATCATAAGGCCAGTTCACCTCTGGTAATGCACTCAGAGGTCGTACAATTTGAGTGAATCCTCTAACGAACCTTCTATAGAAGCTAACATGCCCTAGAAAACTTCGTAAAGCTTTAACATTTTATGGTGGTGGAAGTTTTGCTATGACATCTATTTTGGCTTCATTTACTTCCAACCCAGCCTTGGATACTTTATGGACTAAGACAATTCCTTCAGTCACCATGAAATGACATTTTTCCCAATTCAGCACAAGGTTTGTTTCTTCACATCGAGCGAGGACAACCTCCAAATTATCTAGGCATGACTGGAATGAGTCTCCAAAGACTGAGAAATCGTCAATGAAGACTTCAGCGGTCTTTTCTAAGAAGTCAGAGAAGATAGCCATCATACACCTTTGAAATGTCCCAGGTGCGTTACACAGCCCAATGGGCATGCATCTGAATACAAATGTTCCAAAGGGACAGGTAAATGTAGTCTTCTCCTGATCTTCTGGGTCAATCAAAATCTGGTTATAACCAGAGTATCCATCAAGAAAGCAATAAAATCCTTTGCCCGCAAGTTTGTCAAGCATTTGGTCGATGAAAGGAAGGGGGAAATGGTCTTTCTTAGTTGCTGTGTTGAGCTTCCTGTAATCCATACAGATGCGTCAGCCCGTGACAGTCCTCGAGGGTATGAGCTCATTATTGTTGTTGACTATCACAGTCGTTCCCCCTTTCTTGGGAACGCATTGGACTGGACTTACCCAACTACTGTCGGATATAAGATAGATGACTCCCGCGTCTAACCATTTTAAAATTTCTTTCTTGACCACTTCTTTCATTATGGGGTTCAGCCTTCTTTGAGGCTCGATCGACCCCGACTTCCCTTCTTCTAGCCTGATCTTATACATGCAATAGGATGGGCTAATGCCACGGATATCCGCTAGCGTCCAACCTATTGCACGCTTGTGCTTTTTCAGCATCTGCAAGAGAGAGTGCTCATTAGGCTCTGTAAGATTTGCAGAAATGATCACAGGTAAAGTGTTGTTTGTTCCAAGGAAGGCATATTTCAGGTGACTAGTTAACTGTTTCAACTCAAGTTCTGATGGTTCCTCAAGTGATGGACGCGTTGGTTTTGTCCGCCGCTCACTCAGACTTGGCGTCTCTGATTCTTTCAGGTTTTCCTCCAATGCGAGGACCTCGCATGCATGGGTCTTTTCTTCAGGCAACTCAATACTGTTCAATTGACAATCTTCACTATCTGGGAATTTTAATGCGTTTAATACATTAAACTTCACCTCTTCATTGTCCACGCGCATAGTTAATTCATCTTTATGCACATCAATTAAAACTTTCCCAGTAGCTAAGAAAGGGCATCCAAGGATAATTGGTACCTCCCTATCTGTTTCATAGCCCAAGATAATAAAGTTTGCTGGGAATATGAAGTTGTCAACCTTTACCAGAACGTCTTCAATCTTTCCTTCTGGGTACTTGATTGTTTTGTCAACAAGATGAAGAGTAACAGAAGTAGGTTGTGCTTCGCCAATTCCCAGTTTCTTAAAAATTAAAAGTGGCATGAGATTAATGCTGGCTCCCAGATCGCACAATGCATGACCCACATCCAATCCTCCTATCGAGGAAGGAACTGTGAAGCTCCCAGGGTCCTTCTGCTTCTTGGGTAGACTGTTGCTTACTAACGTGTTGCACTCCTGCGTTAGCGCGATTACTTTAGTCTCATTGACTCTTATTTTCTTCGTCAAAATTTCCTTAAAAAATTTGACATATGTTGGCATCTGCTCCAAGGCCTCTATAAGTGGAACGTTGATATGCAATTGCCTTAAGAGATCAAGAAAGCGCTTGAATTGTTATTCATCATTCTTCTTCATCAGTCGTCTAGGGAATGGTGCGTTCAGAGGCACCTCAGGCTTTCCCGCATTAGACATACTGGGTTCTGAATGGCTTGTGGTCTCGGGCGTTCTTTCTTCTTGATCCATTAAACGTGTGATGCGTTCTTTCGAAGGACTGCTGTTTCTTGGATTCATTCTTCTTTCTTCAAGAGCTCTTCCACTTCGCAATGTCACCGCGTGACATTGCTCCTTTCCATTGTTGCTCCCAGGTGTTTCAGTGTTGCTAGGTAGAACTCCAGGCTGCCTGTTCTTCAACTCGCTTGCTATCTGCCCAACCTGTATTTCAAGGTTTCTGATAGACGACGCCTGGCTTTTTAGCAATGCGTCATTCTGGGCTATGTACTCCTTTAATAGGTTCTCAAGTGGAGATCCTGAGCTCGACGCCTGTCCTCCTCTATTAAAGGGCTATTGATGTTGCTGATGCGTTTGTTGAAATGCAGGCGGCGGTCCATTCCTTTGCTAATGGTTCGCCCCTAGGTGGTGCTCCTGATGATTTCCTCATGTCCAAGAAAAATTCTGATGGTTTCTCCATCCTGGGTTATATGTATTGGAAAATGGGTTGTTTTTAATGAAACATACTGACTGAGGATTTGGGCAATCTGCATAAGAGTGAGGATCTCCATAACCCACATAGCTAAACATGGGCTGCCCGAACGCTTCTACCTGATTCACCTTCTGTTGATTTGATGCGTTTTCTAGCTTTATGTTCTGCAAAAGGCTGGTCATCGTAGCCACTTGAGCAGAAAGTATGGCTAATGCGTTGGAATCGATAGAATTAACATTCTGAGATCTCTTCTTCCTGTCAGCTCTTCCACCATACGTATCGTCCACCCATTCCATGTCGTGTTTAGCAATGCGGTCTAATATCTCCTTAGCCTTGGTGTAAGATTTGTCCATAAGTCCACCACCGCTGCTGCGTCTGCTGCCATCTGCGATGCTCTATTCAATCCTCCATAAAACATCTCCATTTGGATAGTTAGTGGTAGTCCGTGGTTTGAGCAATTCTTGACCAATCCCTTAAAACGCTCCCATGCGGCTCTTAAGGTCTCAGTTTCTTCTTGTTCAAAGTTCATAATCTCTCGACGCCTCCTCGCGTTGGTGGTAGGTGGGAAGTATTTTTGCATAAATTTCTCCACTAACTTCTCCCAGTGGTGATTTCACGAGGCTCCAGTCAGCTTACCCATTGTTTTGCGTCGTCACGCAAAGAATAGAGGAACAAAAACAGCTTGATTGCCTCTAGGATGATTCCAGGAATCACAAATGAGTTACACGTTTCCAGGAAACGCTTCATGTGGGCGTGAGGATCTTCACCACGACCACCTCTAAATTATCCAGCAGTCTGGAGCATTTGGAGCATTACAGATTTCATCTCGAACCTGGTCCCATCTGACGTCGGGTAGATGATTCCTGGAGAGAAATCATATAGTATAGGGGACGCGTACTCCCTCATGGGACACATGCTGTTGTTCGCCATTAGGATTGGATTCTATGCAGCATGAGCTAGCTGCTGATTTTTTTGTTCTTCCGCCATTGCTCGTTGCCTGTTCTGTTGTTTGAGAAATTCTTGGCTCAACCTTCGACGACGATTAGATCGGTTCCTACGTCGGAAGGTCTTTTTAATCTCAGGGTCATATCTGAGTTTGGGAGTGCTCTCCCTGCTCATAAACGTTCACAAGCTTAGGGTTAGCTTGTAATACTCCCTCGACTGAAGTGTTCCTAAAAAAGATACAAGCAAAATTTCTAGTTAGTCTTGTTTCTGAATCCCCGGCAACGGTGCCAAAAACTTGTTCGTTGCTATCGTGATTCGCTCTAAGAGTGTATTGTATAAAATGAATTGGAAGAATAAGTGCTAAGTATAAATGATGCGTTGATGCTTTGATGCGTTTATGTAATTATAACGCGATGGTGCGTTAGAGATATACAACAAAACGCACAACACTCCTTCTAATGACGTTCAAGTTTTTCTAAACCAGACCCAAGTATAAATCTAATTTAGGTTCCTGGTAAGTCCAGGGTCGAACTCAGGGATTCAGTTAAACGAACGCAGACCTTGCGTTGTATCTATTGTAGGAGTTTCCTAAATGTATGAAGAGAAATGTGTTATTTACATTAAAGTTCTGTGTTTGTGCCAGAAGATACAAAAGAGTTGAGTAGTGAGTGATGGATCATGCGAGAATGGAGTTTAATGTAAGTGGCATACGTCGGTCTAAGATGAATGTACACAAACCAGGGTGTGATGGGGATGAGATGGATGAATTGCTTATCTTTGGTTATGCGTTAGACTTTATTCAACACTTCTCAATGCGAATAACATACAAAACCTATCTCTAGGATGCATGCATCTAACACAGAATGCAATAAACACCAGTAAGTCTATCTCTAGATGTACTAGACGTTCTACTTGATGCTGGCTTATTTACTCTTTCGAATAATCTAAGTTAAGGATGCTTTTACCAATTTGGCAAGTCGGCTCAAGTGTTGAAATGAAGTTTTGCATAAAGTATTAATGCATTCAACATAAACAAGAAATAAACAATGGCAAGTGTGATGGATCAAACATATGAATTTTATAAAGAAACAGAGTGTCTTTACAAAAGCAATATTCAATCAGATGAAATGAAAGCGATAAATGAGATGAAGGAAACTTGAGTCAAGCTGCAGAGTACAATCTCTTGTATCTCTTTGGATCAATCTCATTGTGTACAATCACTTGTATAGGAATTGGACGAAGTGTCTTTCTCAATATTGGCTTCCTCTGCTCCCTGACCGGCGGTGGTGGTGGTTCTCAACCCTTCTGATCGTCTTGGCACCACAGCACAGCTTCTAAAGAACTAAAACTATGACTACGCTATTACAGAGAGTAAGGATCTTGATAATTTCTGAACTAACTAACTCTTGAGGGACTTCATCTATTTATAGGCATTGGTCATGTCCACTTGGTTGATGGGCAGCATTAAAGTCCATGCCCTGGTCAGCCGCCTGACACTCAGAAGCTTTTCAGACGCCGCCTACTGCAGGTGCTCATACTTGCAAGTGGTGATGTGACAAAATCAGCCTGGATCAATGAATCTTTTCTGCGTTGAACTCCCTCTGACGCATGGCCCATGCGTTAGAACTTTTTCCTGCGACACTTCTTGATTATGCGTTAGCTTCTTGTTAAAATCCTGCAATACAATGCGTTAGTGTCGGAGTTTTTAATAATAAAACTTCTTTTGCATGAGTTTGCTAATGTTTGAATAATTCCATGCGTTTCTTCTAAAAATGAGGAGAATTTATCATTAAAAACCTTAGTTGTTCCAACTTAAGAGCAAAAATAACTTGTATTTCTACAAGTTATCATATATCTATAGTGAGAGGAGTGCAACTATTGGGCTTTAGTTGAGTGACCCAGTAATTAACGAATGGTGGTTAATTAGGTTAAAGAGTTTAGCCGGTTAATCGGATTGTTGGAGCCAATGATCTGTAGGTCCATGAGATCCTCTTACTAGCTCATATCAAACTAAACCTTAGAACAGTGCGACGAACGAATTTAAAGAGTTTAAATTCGATTTTTGGAGCAAAGCATTAAATATATACGATATATTTAACCTAATGTTTAATTGCGAATCAAACATAAAGAGAGAGAAAATAGGAGATATTTAAATAAGATTTAAATATCAAGATTATGAACGGGAATTCATATAAATTGGGATTAGTGTTGGATTTAATATTAAATTAAATTAATTAAATTGTTTAATTAATTATTTAATATTGATTTAATTTTAAAATTGGTTATTAGAATTAATTTTGAAATTAAATGAATTGGTCAAAATTGCATTAAAAGTCAAATTGATGACTAGGTAAAAAATGTAATAGAATTCAAATTGTTGACTTTTGATTTTTAAAAGTCAAAAAATCAATTTTTTTGACTTTGGACTTTGAGAGTCAAACTTTGACCAAGTTAGCGGAATGATCCAACATTTGTGAGTGAGAAATTCCAACCATTGAATTGCTAAGTGTTATCTTCATTTGAAGACACTTGCCCCATTTAATCCCACTTTGAGTTTGTGGTTTTTTTAATCTCAAATTCTCATCAAACTCAAAATTGCATGTCATGCATGAAATGTCCTGTAAGTAGAAGAGTTCTATGATATTTGGTTCTTCTTGGCAAAGTGGAGACTTATGAGATTTTTGAGAAAATTCTTAGGCTTAAAGCTCTTCCAAACCTTAACCTAGTCCTCTCTAAATTAGTCACTCATCGGATCCCACCATTCCGTTCTAAGGCCGGAGAATAGTCGGAAAGACTCTCGTGGTGGTCTACGAACTATTCGTGAGGAGATTGAAGCTAATTTGGAGAAGATTCAAAGTCTACAAAGGTTATATTCTTTTTCCATTTTTTTTTTTTGTTTTATTGCATGCTTATTCTTTATAATTAACCTAATTAGAGTACTTTAGATCCATTTTTCTTCCGTTGTGCATGTGTTCGTTCCATCAGTTGCAACGCTAGGATGCAGCATCACGACGTTGTTCATCCCAGCCAAGAACAGCGCGTGTCCGTGAGTCAGTTTACGCATGAGGTGACAGGTTCGACCGGTCTGGCTTCTTTTGGTCTGGTTTATTCCGGTTTGGTCCGATTCAACATCTTTTGAACCTCTGAAGGTCAGGTCCGAGTCTTGGTCAAGTCAATTCGTGCAGTCCATATCAGATTTGAAGCTGTTTTTTTTTTTTTTTTTTACCTTTTTTGTAATAATTTATTATTATTGCTTGCTTAGGATGCCAAAGTTGAACCATATCAGTGTAATTTAAATATTTATGCATATGGTGTATCTTATATTTAAATTAAAACATGTATGTGCATATTGTATGCCATGTAATTTAAAATCCCACCATAAGAAGTATGTTACATGCATTAGGTATATGTTATAAAGAGTTATAATATATAGTATGCATGTTCAGGGTTTTTTTGTTTAATATAAGTGTTATATTGATTGTTGAATGCCTTTGTTGAAAGTTATGGATGCAAGCATGTCTATTTTTATAAGTTGTTATAAAATTAAATTAGACATTAAAATCCATAACGAAGATAAGCTACATGCTCACATAGTTTAAACACTTGTTTTAATAGTTAAAATAGATCGTTATCTTATAAAACACAGATACAAACTTAACTGGTATATAATCCTTTCTAAGGCTAGAGGTTTTTAAGTTGACGGTCTACAGAATACCTCTTACTTGAGAATTATGGCCGAATAATTCAGCTTTGTTAACTGATTTTATAAACGTACATGAGTAGTGTGAGGTAATAAAACGGTTTATAACCTAGACATCGTAGGTTAAAATCCATTTATAAGTGTTATACTTGGATAAACCACATAGACTTAGAGTTGTTTAATTAGCCAAAATAAACTTGAGTATAAATATACTCATATAATCGTTAAAACGCTTCAGTGGGAGTTTAATAATATATATGATATATTGTTAAAACATTTCAATGGGAATTTAATAACATATATGATATGTTGTTAGAATGCTTCAGTGTGAGATTAATAACATATACGATATGTTGCTTTTAGTTCTCGCATCCCTAAGAGTTCACATCGAGATTCATGCTTCACTTCGTGTCACCCTGGGAGTGACCTCCATTCAGAAAGTGTTTGCATGAATTAAGATCAAGGTGAATAGGGGAGGTTGTTAACAGTAAAATCAAATATACAATATTTTGATTTTAATTCTCACGTCTCTAAGGAATTCACACCATGAGATTCATGTGACACTTCGTGTCACCCTAGGAATGACCTCCATTCGGAAAGTGTTTGCATGAGTCAATATCAAGGTGAATAAGGGGAAGTTGTTCATTGTAAAAATATGTGATATATTGATTTCAACTCTCACATCCCTCGAAAGTTCACACCGTGAGATTCATACAACGCTTCGTGTCACCCTAGGAGTGACCTCCATTCGGAAAATGTTTGTATGGGTCAAGATCAAGGTGAATGCGGGAAGTAGTTCATAGTATGTGGGTGAAGGAAATGTGTCAATGTATCATATGGCCTCTTCCATTGGTTTGGACCATGAGATTCCTATGTTGCGCCTGCTGGTTAGCTTTAGGCAGCCTTTGCTAGTTGTTTAACGACGACTATCCCCTCGGAGGGTTCTAACATAGGATTCGGAACAACTCAAGCTCCAAAAATAGATAGGATTTCTTAGGTCCATTCCCAACCTTGACTTTCCAATTTGGTAGCATCGTTGGGGCCGACCTCTGAAGTCTAAAAATGAAGGGTTACACTTACAGAATTACTAAGTGTTAATAATTTCTGACCGAAAACGGTAACTAAATGATTATAGGAATAAGAGTTATTCTAAAGATAGTATTTAATCAAGAAAGTCTTGCTTCAGTGAAGGAGTATTTAACTGCCCCTCGGTAGCACTTATTCTGACTCACTATAGTATCGTTGCAAACAAATAATGATTATGGGTACATTATTACTTTTTGCTAAAACTTAATTTGGATTTAGTTGCAATTTACTAATAAGATTTTGTTTAAAATTTCAGCATGTCGAATTCTTCTATAATACTCGCTTCCGCTTTAGCTAACGGGAATAACAATTCAACATGCAAATTACTAGCAAATGATGATTCAAAATAAGTTTTAATAGAGGAATGTCCTCTATCTCCCATCTCATCTAAAGTTTTAAATTATATAGATGAGATTGCAAAAATCGAACGACGGAGTTAATATGATTTACTTGTCATCAAAACATGCTTAGTGGAAAACGATAAAAAGACCTGGATAATAGATTCAGGTGCCGCAAATCATATCTGTACTTTCTCTCAAGAAACAAGTTCCTGGAGACAATTAACAAAAGGTGAAGCAACCTTTAAAGTAGGGACTAGGAAGGTTGTTTCAGTTAAAGTAGTGGGAGATATGAAGTTATTTATAAGAGATAAATACATTTTACTTGAAAATGTTTATTACATTCCTTCTATGAAAATGAATTTAGTATCTGTCTCATGTTTGCTGGAACAAAATTACGAAGTTTCTTTTGAAAATAATGAAGTGTTCATTACTTCAAAAGATATCAAAATTTGTTCTGCAAAACTAGAAAATAACTTGTACATGTTAGAACCGACTGAGGTAAAAGCCATTTTGAACATAAAGATGTTTAAAACAGCTGAGACTCAAAATAAGAAAAGAAAAGTTTCTCCAAATGCCTATCTTTGGCACTTGAGACTTGGTCACATCAATCTCAACAGGATTGAAAGATTGGTGAAGAACGGTCATCTAAATTAGTTAGAAGACAGTTCATTACCTCCATGTGAATCTTGTCTTGAGGGTTAATGACTAAACGATCTTTTTCTGGAAAATGTCTTAGAGCCAAAGAACCATTGGAGTTGGTACATTCAGACCTTTGTGATTCGATGAATGTTAAAGTCAGAGGAGGATATGAATATTTCATCAGCTTTGTTGGTGATTATTCAAGGTATGACCATATTTACCTAATGCATCATATGTTCGAAACACTAGAAAAAATCAAGGAATATAAGGCTAAGGTTGAGAACTAATTAGGTAAAATACTTAAAACACTTCGATTAGATCGAGGCAGTAAGTATATGGACTTAAAATTCCAGGACTATTTGATAAAACATGGAATTTAGTCGCAACTCACAGCTCCTAGCACACCTCAACAAAATGGTGTGGTAGAAAGGAGAAATAGGATCTTGTTACACATGGTTCGTTCTATGATGAGTTATGCCCAATTGTCAAGTTCTTTTTGGGGACACAGTTAAGACTGTATATTTTGAGTATGGTTCCCTCGAAAAATGTTTCGAAAACACCTTACGAGTTATGGAGAGGACGTAAAGGTAGTTTACGTCACTTTAGGATTTGAGGATGCCCAACACATGTGTTGGTGCAAAATCTTAAGAAGTTGGAACATCGTTCAAAGGTATGCCTATTTGTAGGTTACCCTAAAGAGACAAAAGGTGGTTTCTTTTATGATCCTCAGGAAGATAAGGTATTTATATCTACAAATCGAAAAATGCAACTTTCCTAGAGGAAGATCACATTAAAAATCATCAACCTCACAGTAGGCTAGTAATAGATTAAATGACCAAAGAAACAACAAATGCATCAACAAGAGTTGTTGATCAAGTAGGTCCATCAACAAGAGTTACTGATGAAACTAGTACTTCACATCCTTCTCAAGAGTTGAGCATGCCTCGACGTAGTGGGAGGGTTGTGCAACAACCTGACCGGTATATGGGTTTAATTGAAACTCAAGTCATCATACCAGATGATGGCTTAGAGGATCCATTAACTTTCAAACAAACAATGGAAGATGTGGATAAAGATCAGTGGATCAAAGCCATGGACCTTGAAATGGAATCAATATACTTCAATTTAGTCTAAGATATTGTAGATCAACCAAAAGGGTAAAACCCATCGGTTGAAAGTGGATCTACAAAAGAAAACGATACCAAGTTGGTGAGTTACAGACCTACAAGGCTAAGCTTGTGGCAAAAGGGTTTACCTAAAGAGAGGGGTAGTTATGAAGAAACCTTTTCTTTGGTTACCATAATAAAGTCTATTAGAATACTCTTGTCCATAGCTACCTTTTATGGTTATGAAATATGATAAATGGATGTCAAGATAGCCTTTCTAAATGGTTATCTTGAAGAGAGTATCTATATGTCTCAACCAGAAGGGTTTATAGAACAGGGTCAAGGGAAAAAAGTTTGCAAGCTTAATAGATCCATTTATGGGTTGAAACAAGCATCTTGATCCTGGAATATGAGATTTGACACTGTAATCAAATCTTATGGCTTTGAACAAAATGTTGACGAACCTTGTGTTTACAAGAAAATTGTTAACAAAACTGTTGCTTTTCTGGTTCTGTATGTTGATGATATTCTACTTATAGGGGATGAAGTAGAATTTATGGCTGACGTCAAAAGATGGCTTGCTATGCAATTCTAAATGAAAGATTTGGGAGAAACACAATATGTTCTTGGAATCCAAATAGTTCGGAACCGGAAGAATAGAAATTTAGCATTATCTCAAGCATCTTATATAGACAAAATGTTATCTAGATATAAAATGCAAAATTCCAAGAAATGAATGTTGCCTGTCAGACATGGAATTCATCTGTCTAAAGAATAAAGTCTTAAGTCACCTCACGAGGTTGAGGTTATGAAACGAATTCCATATGCATCAGCAGTAGGGAGTTTCATGTATGCCATGTTTTGTACTCGTCTCGACAAATGCTATTAACGGACCGGTCTTATGGTGTTGCTCCCAAAAGACAGACGCACAAATAAATTTATATGCACCAAACTAACCCTTTATACTAACTAGTAGTACAAGTAGCAAGTCCGGGGTCAAACCACAGAGAGCCAAATATGGATTCCTCAAAAGTTGGAACTTGTAGGAAGTAATCAGGGGGGAGGGGGCATTTGTGAAAATTGTTAATAAATTGAGTAAGCGAAAATTGTGCAATGCAAATAATTGAGAAATTTTATTTATCGAACAAATACTTAGCTTGGGTAATTATAATTTAATCCATTCCTCATTAATTCTATCATAGACTACTCAAAAGATACATGAGATTATTTGAATTAAAAACTTAGTCTACTCAATTAGAATCCTAGCTGGTAGTCCATAAAATCAAATTAATTAAGAGAAAAGCAAGAATCCTTAACCAATCAATTAATCAACAGACATTAAGATTCAAGGCAAAACTAAGCCAATTAATTGGTTTTCATCGTCTAACTAATTATTTGAGCGAAATTTATCTAAGTTAGAAAGTAAATGTAACACTCCGCATTTTTTTTATTAATGTAATTTCAGTAATTCTTATTATTTTAGGGCATTTTTGGAATTTTGGACTTCATGTGTAATTGTCGAAAATTAATGGGTTTGACATTGAAATCATTCAATTTGGAAATTAATGACAGGAATTAATTTCATTTTTGGGAAAGAAAGGAAGTTAATAAAATAAAGTGGAATAAGGAAAAGAATAAAATAAATTTTATTTTATTTCCTTTTAAGTTTTTTAAGTTATTATTATTATTTTATAAAAACAAAATTTTCCCTTCTCCTTTTACCTCACGCCCCCCCCCCCCCCCAATCGTGAGAACCCTCGCCGTCGAACCTCCCAACAGTCGCGCCTTTCGCCGATCCAAAGCCTCCTCAACACGTCGCCGGTCAGATGTGAAGCCCAGCCGCACGTTAGCTTCACTCGACATCGTCTGTTAGATTCGTTGGAGTCACACCTTCCTTCACGCGCAAACAAGCCCAGTCGAGCGACGCCACCGCTTTGAGCTTCAACTCCAGTCGCTGCCTTCATGCCTAGCCGCCTCACCATTTCTTCCAGCAGCCACTCGATGCCGCCCAACCCTATTGGTTGAGGCCGAGCCGCTTGTCCAGCCCGTCGCCCGAGCGCAGCCGTCGGTCAATGCCTTCCTTCGCGGTCGTTCATCGGATTTCGGCTAGTGTTGGTAAGTTTTGTGTAAGAGCAGTTGAGTTCTGAAGGTTCTTGGTTGCCTAATAAATTTTGGATTTCTTTTTGGTTGATGCCGATTATATTTGGAATTTAGATCCAAGATTGGAGTGCTTCAAAGTGCGCAACGTGCTGTCCAGCGGATTCGAGTTCGTTCGGCAAGTAGTTTGGTAAATGTTGTGATCCTTCTTGTTGGTTGTTGGGCACCTATTGATTATTGGACTAAATGATGGTTTGATTTTAAGTATTTTGAAGGTTCCAAGTCGTCGTCCATTGGGTTTTAAAATCTGCTAAGAGGAGATTTTGGAGTCGAAATCTTGCGAGTGTTTGTTGATCAAGTTTCATTTGGGTAAGTTAATTGGTGATCGTTGGATTAAATTTGTATGTTTGGGTCTTTGTTCCAAAGATTGGAATTTAGTATTATGTCTGTATTAGGGGACTTAATTTAGGATTTATTTTGTTGGAGATCATTAGCTTGGATTAATATCTGAATTTGACTTCGAGGTAAGTAATCTTACTATTAGAACTGCCCACAGGCCAGACACTAGATATATGGCAGCATGATAGATGAATATTATGACAGAACGATAACATGATAGATGGATAATATAGTATGACCGATATATGTTCTTGAAAGATTTATTTGTGCACGTAGATACTTGTATGCTAGTAAGAGGTGAAACTTGATTCACTGAGGTTGTATTTAATATGAGGATATTGAGGCATATATGCATGTTGTATAACCACGATGTTGAGGTGTATATGTATGTTATAGAATCATATTGTGATAATTGTGATGTTGAAACTGTGATAGTGAAGGAAATCGGAAGCGATGATTTCCATGAGCAGCGGAACAAGACTATTCCAAATTACAATTATAAATCAACAAATCATTTACAGTCGACTTCGTACAAGCAGTTATACAATTTACAGAGAAATTACAACATGAAACAATAAATGTACAGAAGGAGAAACTATACTAACAACAGTAGAAACGTCTCCACGCTCCGATATGCACTCTGATCAAACAACAGCAACCACGAGCGCTCGATCTACACGACCGCAACATCGCACGAACACAGCATGAACACTTCGCACTCGTCCTCAATGATCTCCTCGTTCACGGACTCCTCTGCAACAGCGAACGACCTTCGCATCACCACGAACGACCTCCGAAAAACCTCGACGGTGTCGAGTTGAGTCTGACACCACCAACAAGACGACCTTGGTATTCTCGATGTGAGAATCCAGAGGGTGGGCTCTGTTCGGACTTGGTGTGAGGCAGACGAACGGAGGAAACAATGATCACGTACACGATTGGGCAAGTGGTAAAAGTCGAAGACCTATCGTATAGGTCGATGCCCAATCGTTTACGTAAAACTATGCGATTGTCTAGCAAAAGCTATGTGATCGTTTAGCTCTATCGTTTAACTCGGTCGATTCTACACAATCGTTTACCTTAGGCCAGCGATCGTCTAGCAAAGCTATGCGATCGTTTAATAAACACTGCACGATCGTTTAGCTAGCACTTGCATAATCGTTTAGCTCGCCCAGCCATCGTTTAGTAAATTTGTATTTACTTGTCGACTTCCATGAGTTTTTTTTCGCCGGAGAGAAAACTCAAAATCTTTTCAAAACTTTTGTGAAAACCCCTTTGTTTAAAAAAATAGGAAACCACTTTCCTTTATACTCACGGTTACCATGATTAAATAACCACCCACTACTTTGGTTATTTTAAAAGAAAAAGTGTTAATTATCTAATAATTAATATAATTATAAATATAAATGATAACCAACTTATCATACTATATTTATAATCTATAGTTTTAATATTTAATCTCATGAAACATATAAACCATAGTTCTGGTCCCAGTGGTTCGATCACGAATTTCGTTTGTCATTCGTCAGCGTGTCCCTACTCTTACTTGAAACATAAACATGAGAAAGGATGAGTATAAACTACTCAATAAGTAACCCCACTACCGGGGTCAGGCTAAGCATTTATGTCCAATAAATGCAACATGAACCAAAACTCTATACTAGTGGGACCTGAAGATTTCCCTTACATGGCTCACTCTTTTTCCTTTCCCCTAGAGTGCACCTCTTTCGTACACTCAGTTCCTCTCGATGAATGTAGGAATGTGTACCTCTTTCGTACACATAGTTATGCATACACCTCTTTCGTATACACATAACCCACACTGAATGTGTACCTCTTACGTACACATGGTTATGTGTACACATCTTTCGTATACACATAATCCACTGAGTGTGTACCTCTTACGTACACCCCAGATTCTCTCTATGAATTTAGGGATGTGTACCTCTTTCATATACATAGTTATGTATACACCTCTTTCGCATACACATTACCCACTGAAGTCAAATAATTTGGAAAGGAAAAGAGGTCACACCTAACTTCATATTATATATAACTTTCACACAATCATAAATCCTCTAAAATCGCCTTATTAAAGTCATATTAACTAACTCACCGTACGCGTTTAATCTAGTGTTGAGGGATCAACTCTAGTACATTACTTTCATGCACTAAATCATCTAAACAATCAAACATTCGAAATTTCATAATACATCATATGGCCTACACATTTTCATAATAAATCACAGTTATATACATCAACAAATGCCTAACTCTCACCCAATTTTAAAACATTCCAATAGTAGTGTCACTTAACTCATAGTTTAGGGTCATGCTCAATCGTCCTTTTAATACGTTTCATAAAAAAATTCTAAAATCATGCTCATACCTATAGCACATATTATCATATGGTTATATATCTTTTCTAATCAGTCCATTAAATCTCAAAATCAACAAAACTATCCTTATAAAGAGTCTTAGAGTCCTCGAAATAAACCTTATAAACAGTCTTAGAGTCCTCGAAATAACCCTTAAATTTATCGTCTGACACAAAGGCAGTTCCGATAATAAGATTACTTACCTCGAACCGAAATCCCACACCTAAATCAAAAAACCAAACACCAATAGCAACTTGAAGCAATTCCCCTAATCACAGAAACACAACCTTCAAATTCAAAGCAAAAACAACGATTTTTAAATCTTTAGGTTTAATTCCAAAACACCCAATTTACATCAACCTTTGAGTTTTCCATATAAATTTCAAAAATCCATTTACTCACCCGAAAAAGCCACACACCATCAGTTAGTGGGTATTCCAAAATCCTCAAGAAATTGCAACAAAACTACTCAAATCTTACCTCAACCAATCAATTTGTCCAAATCCGATGACCAAGACAACAACGGCTGTGAAAACGGACTAGGCTTGCACAGAACCAGCGACGCGGCGCAACTCCAGCTGAGCAGACTAACTACGGCTGACCTGGGACCTCCGGCAGCGGCTCGTCGAACAGAAGCGGCTGGTCTTTGAACCCGTGCTCGACGCGAAGAACGGCAGTGTGAAGGCGAAGGGGCGCGAGGGACGACGGACGCTCGCGACTGGAATGACGCCCAAAGACTGGCTCCAGAGCAGGCGACGAAGCGAATGAGCAGTCGGCGGCTCTGGTCAACGGTGGTAGACGTGCGATGCGGCTGGGAGAGACGACCGACGCGAGGGCGAGTGAGCAATCGGCTGGACGATCGCGAGGTGTAGGCGGTGACGGAAAAAGGATTTCAGCGATTGGGGGGGAGGGTCGCACGAAAGAACGGGAGAAGGGAAAGAAAGTGGAACTTAAAAATATATATAATAAAATAAAATAAAATAAAATATTTTATTATATATATATATATATTTTTTAAAAATTCTTTCCTTTCCCTCTTTAAACTCAATTTCAAAAATAAACTAATCCTCCCAAATAACAACTCACTTTTGGTAGTATTTAAAATTAAAATTCACTTAAAAGTTAAATTAATTGCGACATAAGTCCAAATTTTTTCTTTGAACAAACTAAATTTTGAAATTGACAAAATTGTCTTCAAATTTTACGAAAATACAGAATTTAAATTGGGAAAAACTCGGGATGTTACATTATAAAATATCATTTTTCATCCCAACACTTTAACTGGTATTTGTACTTTCAAATATTTAAGTTTAATCTCTTCTCCAATAAATCTAAAAATAATCCAAATAGTTAGTTTATTGTTCATTTTTTTATTGAAAAAATATCGATGTTAACCTTCTTTTTATAAATTTTAAAAATATAGTTATGCAATGTCTATTCTTGTATAAAAATTGTTATCATTATTTAATCACTTTCGATTGTAAAAAAACAACATTGGACTCAATTCAATATTTATGGAAAGTGAAGGGCTAAAGTTAGACAATTAAGGCCATGTTTACCAATCCATAATAAAAATTGGTAGAATCGTAATGGAATTCAATCAATAGATCAATTATAATGAGCCACAATCGCAAATATAATTGGTTTGCTTTTAATCATATTTAGTTAGAATTATAGATTTTTCATATTTACTGTTACTGTTATCGTTTAAGATCAAACAATAACGGTAATAGTAATGACAACCGTGAATGTGACAAATTCATAATTCTCATGTTGTAACAGTAACAATAAGGATATCAGAGTAATTTCTAAATGCAATTGCATTGAACATCCCCACTTATCAATCAATTTGCACTTTTTTACTGTAGATTTAGAAATTGATCGTAGATGTCAAAACACAAGTAAATAAAACTAATTGTACTAAAATGTGACTCACTTTTCAAATTAACATTTATTTATTACATTTTCCCTATAATAAACATGGCTTAAAGGTGGAGAGAGCGGGCTATAATGAAATGCGAAGTAGAAGGGCTAAAATGGTATTTTAACACGAATTAATTAAAAATGAATAAAATATTAAATTCTTGGTAACGAAATTTGGCTCGAAAGCGGTTTGTATTGTAAATGAGAAAGATAAACATAACAGTTGGTCACTTCCATAGTTCCATGAGAGCAAGAGAGAGAAATTTCATCCTTTTGTAACCAACGCACAGTTTGTATGTCACCTTCTCCTCGCTTTCTGATCTACCACGCACCATCGGAAAATCTTCAATACATTCATTCTCTCAACGTTTGATCTCTTTCGATCAATCAATCTCCTTGATCTCCATCACTGAACAATCCAAACTTCTCTTCTTTCATCCTTCCGCTCGATCCTACCCTTCCCTCTGTTTTTCCCAGATTTCCCCCCCTCCTTTTTGGTGCACCACCGGGTATTTTCTCTCCGATGATACCGTTTAAATCCAACCACCCTTCATTCTGATTAGCATGGCGGATTTGATGGGGCTACATTGAGTTTGCATGGATCGTATGGAATGGAAGCTTTTCGATTTATGAGTTCTTATTTTCAACTTCTCCTCCAATTTCAGCCATGGCGGTTAGTGGGCCGGCTTCGAGTTCAGAGAGAGCCTGGAGTGACTCTCACAAGGGCATGTCCAGTGATAACATCAAGGGTTTGGTCTTAGCATTGTCTTCCAGTTTCTTCATTGGTGCCAGCTTCATTGTCAAGAAGAAAGGCCTTAAGGTTGCTGGGGCTTCTGGTGTCAGGGCAGGTAAATGCACTTTTTATTATCTCTTCTCTTTTCAAACCAATTCGACTTTGATGAATGTGTGATTTTTGGATCCATGTTAATTGGTTGGCTTTCCTTTACTTAATCTCAACCTTTTCCCTGGCAGGCGCTGGCGGTTATTCTTACTTGTATGAACCATTATGGTGGGTCGGCATGATAACTAGTAAGTTTCTCCAATCTACGTGGTTGCTGCTGTGTTTTAATTACAGGCTTGGTTGATATGAAACTATTTCGAGAATTATAAGCCCCCAAGAAGAAGTAACTATTGAAGTTATTCTATCTTTGTAGCATTATAAACTAGTAGATGATGAATCATACTGAAGTATTTCTGTCGTTCTGGTCCTTGGTGGCTAGCACATTGATAAACTGATGCATTTAGGTCCTTGCTTTTGATACCAGTGTCCTGGGAATATATTATGCATGTGTTTGTGTGCGTCTTTTGGACTAGGATAAAATCTGTAAGTTCGTTCCATTTTGTGGCTGGTAATCATTGGCTTCTGATGCTTTTTTGTTCATTCTTCTGTTCCAATTTAGCCAATGTCCCCTTCTCCCAGATTCCTTGCTTCTTCAGTTACTTCTATATTTGTCCCTCAATTTCTTCTTAGGTGGATTCTTATATACAAGGTAGGAGCAAGTAAGAGAATACTAAAGAGAATTATTTGTTGCATTATGATCTCCTTTTCCTCTTGCTTTTCTTTTTGAAGTATTAAGCTGAGATGCTCTTACTTTTCTAAAACCGAATATTTCATCAGAAAGATTTGTATTCTAATGGAAGTATTTTTCACTTGGCACTTGGCACTTGGCAGTGGTTATAGGGGAAATTGCTAATTTTGCTGCTTATGCATTTGCACCAGCTATTCTTGTAACTCCCCTTGGTGCTCTCAGTATTATAATCAGGCAAGAGGACAAACTGTGGTTGTTGTTGTTGTTAACGCATTTTGGCATTCACCGTGTTTTGACCATTTTGTGGCATGTTATGTGCAGTGCTGCACTTGCTCATATTATATTAAGGGAGCGATTAAACATTTTTGGTATTCTTGGTTGTGTGTTATGTGTTGTGGGTTCGACAACAATTGTTCTGCATGCACCTCAAGAGCGTGAGATAGAATCTGTCAAGGAAGTGTGGGATCTTGCGACAGAACCAGGTATACACTAAAGGACATTCTATTTCTATTACCATGTTTACTTTTTAACTTTTGCGTGAATATCAAATACCTTGACTTGCTTCTTAATGTAACATGTGCATGTTTTCTGTAGCTTTCCTTTTGTATGCTGCTTTGATGATAGCCACAACTCTCGTACTCATAATCCACTTTGTGCCTCACTATGGGCAGACATATGTAATGGTCTACATAGGGGTTTGTTCTATTGTGGGGTCACTTTCGGTATGTAGTTTTTCAGGCACTTTTTTCTTTTAGTTTTTACACCGATCTATGTAAAGTTTCTAAAGCCGTTTTGACAGGTGATGAGTGTTAAAGCACTTGGCATTGCCCTGAAGTTGACGTTTTCTGGAATGAATCAGTTAATATATCCTCAAACTTGGGCCTTCACAATGGTTGTCATTACTTGTGTGATCATTCAAATTAATTATCTAAACAAGGTATCCATCTTTATGTTTAAGCATTAAATTAATTATTTAACTACTTTTGACTTTTGAGGGATCTTCAGAGTGGACGAGTTTAATCGTTTGGTAGTTGGCACAATATAGTTGATTAGCTGTATACATACGTTGGTGATTGGTAGTTCCAGCATGCTGTATGGGTTGAAGTTGGGCACATTCTTGGCAAAGTCCTCTTGCGCTATTTCACAATTAATTCCTGAATCTTCTGTTATGGTCAATTGTCAGGTCGTGGGATATAGTCACAACTATTAAGTGATATTATGTTCACTTTTCAGAATAAAAAAATGACATCATGTTCTAAAATCCCAAAGTCCTACACTGAAGCAATTGAAACTTTCATCAGGTTACTGGTCACATAAGCTTGATAAATGATTTACAAATTAATCAATTTAAGCAATGTGCCATGCAGACTTCTAAATATACCACTTTAATTATCAAAATGATTACGACGTTATCATAATTTCTCTAGTTGGACATGTGAACTGAGAACACAAATTATCAGGCTATGACCTGGAAGAGATGAAAATTTTTCCTTAATTCTGATGAACAGCCTGATTATGTTTTTAAAAAAGAATTTGAAATTTTCTGATGGTATTTTATTATTGTAGGCTCTTGATACTTTCAACACTGCTGTAGTATCCCCTACATACTATGTGACGTTTACATCCTTGACCATCTTGGCTAGCATAATTATGTTTAAGGTAAAGACATTTAGCTATTATTTGGCTTTGGCTTCATGAAACATTATTGATTTCTTTTGTCCGATAAATTTAAGAGGCAATGAACGCATTATGTTCAAGATTTTCACTTGTGAATTTGACCAATATTCCTCTTCTTTTATGCCTGCATTTCTGTTTGTGTGTTGTAAATTTTTAGGGAAATCGAAGTTGCTTTCGATGAGCAGTTTTTTGTTCAAATTTTCAAATATAAAGTCAACTGTTGTATGCTGCTGTTGCCTGATTTCATGTAATTATGGAGGCTATTAGAAGTCAATTGTCTTGTTTGCTTATTATGTAATTATGTTCTTTAGTCTCAAAATAATAATAACAATAAATAAATAAATTTATGTTCATAATCAATAATGTTTTGTAGTTTGGCAGTTGTTTTTTAGAAACTGTCCTGTTGTCTTGGACTTTCCTTTATTTGTTGTGGCCTTTTTACTCTATATTTTTCTCAAATGAAAATTAGACTTTTCTTCTCATAAAAAAAAAAAAAGGTTAAAAGAGTGCGCAAGGTAATTGCTTGCAGTTGATCTTTGAGAACATTGGAGAGTAGCCATCGGTATCAAGATTCGATGAATTAAGTTCAAGGTCATTAATTCATGTGGATATGTGCGATCTGAGATAAATCCAAAAGTATGTAATCCTGTAAAAAAATATTTTCTCCTGGTTGCAAATGCCTAATGCTTGCGGAGAAAACCTTTTGCATAACTTCAAAAGATTCTGGATTTCAAGTAAAAACAGTTTTCGTTTATTCCTTCAAGTTTGTGATAACTATCTTGAATAGATAAGCTTCTACTGCCACAGTTACAGAGAAACTCCTGGCCCCTAAATTTCCAGAATAGCTTACAATCCAAGTAAATTCCCACTAAACCTTTCCTGCTTTTTCGTTCACCCTCATCTTAACTAACCAGTTCCTTGCCCACCACTATGCTTCCTCTTCTATCAAGGCAGCCAGTTCCCGGAGTACTTTATTTCTCTCACTTTACTGCCTTTTTACTCTTTTAACGTAAGTATTATTTTGTACCAGGGGTCTATCATCATTCCCCTTCCAGAGTTCCAAACTGTGAAAAAGCTTTTCATATGCCTAGCATGTTTATCATTTCTATCAATAATTTGAGCTCTGGGGTCAATTGAGATAGGAGGGAGGGCCTCTCTTCTCTCCTTGAATCTTAATAGAATAGCTAAAAGCCAGTCTCGACCGAAGCACAAGATCAATGCACCCGGTAGAGGGTAAAGAGAAATGATAAAGATTTGAAGCAAGCTTCTTAGGAAGGCATTGTGGCAGTAAGCCAGTAACTTCTGTCAATTATATTTTGTTTGAGGAATACCTGATTCTTACCTTAAAAGACAATGTCTTTCTTCTCGTTTCAGTCGAATGTTTCATTTGATGTGCTTCCACATTAAATTTCATCAGCACATCTCCTTTTCGTAATGTGCTCAACAGCATCCAAAGGAAAATCGCTGTTTTGATGAACAAGGGCGGATGGATCCTTACCTTATATTGCCTTAAAAGGGAGTAGTTGAGTTTTATTGATAAATGAATAGAGATCAGAGACTAATCCTCAAATGATACAAACTCTACCGGAGAAATAATAAACTAATGAAAAATTACAAATATAAAAGCATCCCAACAGAAATCCTGAGAAGAACACCAGCGAGGCTTGGGAAGAGAACATTAAGGAGAGGCCTTTAATCAGCTGGCACGAAACAATCTAGTCAAAGAAGTTTGTGCGCAAAGGTGATTAATTTTCTTTCCAGGCAAGACATCACAAAACTCCCGATAGTGCTAAAATCCACTCAACAAAACCTCCAGAAAAACCTGTTGCCAAACACTTAATTTAAAGTGAGAGAAAATCCACACTCCTCCAAACTACAGAAATGCTGAGCCAGCAAAAGGAGTAGTGAGTTGGAGAATGAAAAGATGTTGTATGAAAACGCGACTGTAGCATAGCAACAACCATACGTAATATCCAAGTTCTGTCAAACACGTAGCAGTGCAAATAGATTCCAATAAAATGACCACATCCGACTGTGCACCACAATTGTGGATGGGAAAAAGGTACTTGTCTTGAGCTTTATCCATTGTAGTTGTAAAAACTCAAGGCAGGAAGTGCTAATTCAATATTTGAAAGAACTAATCCGTAGCCGCTCCTCATTTTACCAGTGTTACCTAGACACTCCAACTGTTCTCTAGGAAAAGGCATCCCATGAAGTTGGCATATAATGGTGCTGCTAAAGAACAGTGAATATGACATTCGGATGCCATATGCGATCATTCCAATTCTGAGTTTAAAACAAGAATGTCTTGAAAGCACCAACCTTAGGTATGCTTGAATACTCCTTTAGTCATTGATTAGAAAATGAGTACCAGGTGTTCATGAGGCCGAACATTGAACAACATCAGTTAACATATATGATATCTATCGTGCTTGCTGATCTGACAGCCTGTCTTATGCACTCCCTACTCTTTAACATGAATTTGGTGGAGACCTAATTTTAGGGGTCTAGCATGATGATATGGTTGCTCCATGTAGCTCATCTTTAAACAGGACTGGAAACTTGACTAGCAGACTATGACCATTTCCTTATCAAGAGCATATCATTTTTCCTTAAATAATACAGGCCTGAAAAAGGCGCTTACATTTGGTTGGATTATACCATATCAGTAAGGAGAGACTATGGAAGTTTCACATATCTTCCAGTAGTCTGCTACTGCCTACTTACTGCCTACTTCATAATTTTCTTGAACAAATCAATTGAATGTCGTGGTTTAGTCTTCTATTGTTAACTGTAGTTGTAACTATTCGGATCAATTGATAGAATTCACTACTAAGGCTCATGAATTTCTGATCCTTGTGCGCACTTCTTCATCCAATGTGCCAAACTAACCTTCCTCTTTCATTCTCATTACTTCATTACCCTTTCCTTGTTGCCTTTTCCTATTTTAATTATGCATGTTTTAGTTATGCATGTTAAGGCGCTAGGCGTCAATTATTTTTTCTGTTATAATACTTCTAAAGATAATGAACTTTATTTATTTTCCTTTTAGTTTTATGTTATGTTTATTATTAACTTTTGGGACTCGTCCAGATGAATTTTCATTATTGATGCAGATTAACTTGTTCCTTAACTTTCTATCAGGATTGGGATCGACAGAATGCAATCCAAATTTTCACACAGATGTGTGGTTTTGTGACAATTCTCGCTGGTACTTTTCTTCTTCACAGAACGAAGGATATGGTTGAGGGTGGGTCGTCACTTCCTCCTTCCATTGTTTTAATCCATATAAGTTCCAAAATATCTCATAAGTGAAGTCTTTTTCATTGTAGCATCAACGACACCTTTTTCTATGCGACTTTCTAAACACATAGAAGATGGTTGTGAACTTGAAGCCATCCCACTTCAGCGTCAAGCATCATTGTGATGAGATTAGACATTAGTCATTAGATCCGCGAATTCACTCTTATCATCATGTCACATTTCGTGCATAATATCTTAGGGGAAGCTATGGCCGCCACTGGTCTTGTGATCATGAACATTATCAGGTAAATTTGAAGGGGATACAGGCATATGGCTGTGGAAGGAAGGTAATCTTTTTTTTTTTTTTTCTCTGTTAGGAACCTCGGTATTCTATATACTATGTTATATCATTCATTCATTTTCACCAAGAAATAGACTCTTTCAAGGGATGTTTGGCTCATAGAGTGGTTTGGTAGAGTAAGCTGGAAGAACCATTTATATACTTGGTTAAACTTCACTCATGTAATCCCTTTTTCTTCACTTCTTTCTTCATGTATTAGAAATTCATTCTAGCATTGCCCACATATCATGTACTTATTTACCACTTGAATCCAAAAATATCTTATATCATTGTTGCATTTATTTGAGAATGACCCACTCATTATTTGAGAATGACCCCACTTATTAAAGGATGCCATCCATAATCGTTTTGTTTATTAAAAAACAAAGTTTTTTTTTTAATCAATAATTAGAAATAGGACTGGAAAGAAGTTGAAAATATAATAAAATCTTGGCCAAATTTTGGGAATCTTACCATCTAAAAGCATCTGGCAGTGACATTGACATCACAACAAGAAAACGATGAGTTTAAAATTTTCAAAATTAACCTATTAGGTATGTTTTTTTCACCATTTTCTGCAATTAAACAGAAGTAAAGAAACAGCAAAAAAGAGAGACATTAGTGGGTAAAAAGTGAAAAGTTGGCAACAAGAACTAAACATAAGAAAGAAACAAATGAAATAGCATCAATCCTATAAATTTATCCAAATTGATCTCCATGGTGAAATTATAATCATTACCAACAATTCATACCAACAATTCAAGTGTTCTCATTATCTGTTTCCCCAAGTTTTCATCAAATACATCCAAAGAACACCTTTAAAGTGCAAAATCAGTTGATTTTGTAGCATGAGATTTCAAGCTTTTAGAAAGTACTTTATAATTTTTTTAATATTAATATTAAAATATTCTTTTGGTCCTAAACTTCTAATCTTAGTTTTAAATTCATCATTTTATTCTCAAAATTTTCATTTTCGTCTATAGTTTTTCTATTCTTCTACCAGAATAATGTATTAGAATAGACTAAGATTCATTATTTTCTACTTACTTACCAAACTGCCACGTTCTTAAAATAAAATGTTAGATAATAAAGTTGAAGGTATTTATAAGGAACTAATCCATTCTTAAACCAAATGTCAATTAGAGTATAGTTCAATAGAAAATGTTGCAAATTACCATTTTAGAGGTCAATGTTTCATTAAACTCAAGGAATAGAGTTAAAATTAACCCCACGAAAAATGTAATTTAATCTCAAATTTAAATTAAAATAGCTAGGCGGATTGGAAGATATATGATGCGTTGCAACTAATCCACATGCAACCCTTTCTATACATGGTAGAAAAAGAAATCATTTTTATACATGGTAGAAAATATATAGAAAATCATTTTTTAAAAAAATTGTCACATGACAGCATTTTTCATTTTTTTTTTTTTCACTTTTTATTGCAGAAAGTGATGCCCACTAGCCCTTCAATGCCTTTCCTTAAATTGGAGGAATGACAACGGACAAACCGGTTTGCTTCATATGGCTGTAATTACTTCCATTTGTGATGTGAACTGATCAAACTCAAATCATTTTTTGAGTAGTAGTGCCATCCTTTTCTCAAGCTCCCCTTTGTCAACTCCATGATTCAATGCAATAAAATCAAAACCCACCTCTCAATTTCTTTGGCTTTATAAATAATCTCAAACCTCAACTTTATCAAACCATTTCAACCAATTCCCACCTCTTCTTTCCCCAGCTTTCACCCATAAATCCACTACCATGAAATTTCAAGAAGAGTTTAGCTTCCAACCCATCAATGGCGGCTCCACCCCCATAACTGAATCACTTCCTCTCTGTAGCCTGGCGCCAAAATCAATAGATCACCATGAGAAAGAAGACCATGGTGATGGAAATGTCGATTGTTCTTCGCAACGAAGAAGTAATGGAGCTCATAGAAGGAGCAATTCTTGCTCAGGGGATAGCAGGACTAAGGAGATAGCGATTGATAGCAATGACAAAGAAGATGAGAGGATGGATATGCTGTGGGAAGATTTCAATGAAGAATTGCTGAAGAATTTGAGTTCCAGATTTGGGTCTCATAGGTTGCCAGAACTTGAAGACTTGGAATCGGAGGAAGCAGAAGAAGAAGATGGCACCGGGGCGTTACTGTCAGCGAGAATGGCGAGTGTGGTAGTTATAATGAAGGTGCTGAAGAAGCTTCTGTTTCTGCATAACTTTCGCAGGAAGCTCAAAGCTCGGACATGGATTTAAGGATTCAAGAAGTTTGATTTTTGCAGAGTAACGTGTTTTGCAATTTTGGGATGAAATAAAATAAATTTGTTTGGTTAAGATTAGACTGGAGGAATGCTTTTTTTCCAATTTCCATATATACATTGTGAATAAGTTGTAAAAGGAAGTTATCTTGAAATTTTGTCCATTATATGTGTATCTTTCATCCAAGGCTTCGAGATTATCATGATTATGTAAATATAATTTAGCAAGTTACGGCCTTTTGCTTGAACAGGTGAACAAGATTGGTTCTATAGACTGTACAACTGTGTCTTTAAGTTCTTTTAAGTTAAAAATATCAAAGATTTGTAGTCAACGGCTACACAACCTGGAGATGAGAGGTGTGAAGATGTGTATAGTGTAGTTAGCAATTCAAATACACTTAAAAAACTAAGGGCCAAAACGAATCTAATGGGATATTGTAGTCAAAGGATACGCCACATAGAAATGAGAGATGAGTGAAGACGTGTATAGTGTAGTTAGCAATTTAAATACACTTGAAAACTTACAACCATAACGAATCTAATAGGATCTTGTAGTCAAAGACTACACCACGTAGAGATGAAATATGAGTGTACAAGTGTATACTGTAGTTAACAATTCCAAATATAATTGAGAATTATGACTAGTACAACGAATCTAATGAGTGAAGATGTGGATAGCTGTAGTTAGCAATTCCAAATACACTTAAAAAACTTACGGCCAAAACGAATCAAATGGGATCTTATAGTCCAAGGCTAAACCACATAGAAATGCGCAACTCAAACTTGTAAAAGCAGAGAACAGTAAGGAATGAAACATACAGTTTTCTTCAAATGAACTTCATATCAATTGGCTTGTGAGACATAGTATTACACAATTTATATTGTCACAGAAATGGTATAAATGAATTTGAACTTTCTTACCTCCGAACGAAGCAACGAATAGAAAGTAAAATTGGTATTACGAAAACAGCAGTGCAGCTCCCTGCCCTCCTCCATGAAGATGTTAAGTAATAACTGCATCCTCAACTCTGTGTATAACAATTTGCTTGTATAAGATGTTCAAAAGTTTGTAAATCTCAATAGCAAAATTTGGTTTAGGACTGGCAGCATGTCCATCACTGTTGGACCAGGGATATATGTATATACTCAGTACTCACCAAGCACTCGCCAAGCGAATTATGTCAAACCAGCAACCATAACAATATATAACACGTTACTCCATTGCAATTTTATGAACGGTTCGCTTCTCATCTGACCTGTGACGAAACAATTTAGCTATTTTTCTTCTCTCGCAATCCTGCAAAAACAGGACAGGTTGAAGAAATTGTTGTTTCCAGAGTTCCAGATTTTAAGTATCCTTATCCTATGTTTCACTCGAGCAATTTGTGGATGCTTTGTGAATAAATTTGTACTGAAAATTGAGTGTATATTCTGCATATTTGCTCACCTTGAACATATTAAGATAGAAAGGCTTTCCTGGATTCATCCTTCTTAATTTTTGGTATGTGTATGCAAAACTAAGTTGATCTCGGGGAGTAAATTTGTCGACCTCGTTGAACCATAGACAAGAGAACAGATTAGACATTGGAGTGTGGGCCCTAATGATGAAAGACCCTTCAGGCACATCTGCATTTGTCGACAGAAAAAAAAATGTCAACGACGCAAGAATGGAGCAATAGGGGATAGCTAATAATATGCAAATTACTCCAGAAAAAGAAAAAAGAAAAGGCTCTTGACAACATACTGCTGGGAAGAAGTTTGTTAGTGTCTGATGCATTAAACCTCTTCAATCCATCAGCCTGGTAAAATGCAAATTGTTGATCTATGATACTATGGTTGTATTTGTTTAATCTCTTATTCTGAGCCACCTCTTCCCATACACAATGTCTGTCGTAGTGATTTGAAATTGCAAATTCATAACCTTTTCGCCACAAGAAGTATTCCAAGATTAGCAGAGGGTCATATTGAAGCCGTAACTTACTATCCAACCAGATTGAATACCTGAGACACGTTTGCAAAATATTAGACACGAGTGTTGAATCTTGTTCACACAAAATAACCAATTATCTAAATTAGAATTCAGGAAAACAAACTTCAGGTGAATACCTTCAAGTTAGTTCTAGGGAAAAGGAAGGGGGGAGTTGGACTGAGGCTGCCAGCCAGAGATTTGTAGTGACAAGGATGTTGGCTTTGGATTTTTTATTTCTTTTTTTTTTTAAAAGATTAAGCCACGTGAAAAAATGGCGGCATTCAGAAAAGGAAAAAATGCAAACCCATTTTCCAAAGACCAACATCCCACAATAAATTCCTCAAATTGTAGTAGATTCTTACGTAAATAAGCTATGACCATAATTTGGAATAGGTAACAGAAGAATATATTCTTGGAATTCATGGTACACAAACATATTTGATCTTAAAAATAAAATAACTAATTGGAAGCACATTGGGACAAACAACCACAATACCTTACAGGAAATCTGAAAAGAGATAAGATGGTTAATGTCTAAGTGAAGAATAGAAAGAAAAGAGTACTTCTGCACTGGAATAATCCAGGGGTTCTCTTATATAGTAAGTTCCCTTATGAAAGAAAACATTTCTTACAAAAAAAAATTACTTAATAAAAAAAAATGAAAAGAGGAAGGAAGAAAGTAGAACCCCCTAAAGCTTGTGATAAGGATAATAAGCACCATGTTCAAACGTTGTTGCATTCTCACCTTGCGGAAGGAAAAATTCGATGTGGCAATAATTTTGGTATTTTACCAACTCTTCTCATATCAGTGTACGGTAAATTTTTTACCACAACAATCTTCCATAGGCCGATAAAACCCATTCTATCAACTGTTTGACCTTCTGATGAAAGAGTTTCCAAGGTAACTTCATCCATAAACATAACAAAGCAGACATTTTTTCTTGAGAAACGGGTAACCTGAAACAAAGACAAACTGGACTCAACTACTGTCTGCCATAACATATGATATGTTTATAAACAATATGAGATTTTTAGGAGCAAATTTGCGTAAATCTTTGACTTACACGAATTCACAAGCAAAATAGGGAGAAGAAGAACGTCAATGGAATAAGCGGAATATAGGAGGTGTAAATAAAGAGAGCACTGAGTAAAACTTGATAAAGCTAAAAATCTAAAAATAAAACGTATGATCATCTCAAAATCTATTTTAACACCAAGCTTCCTTAATGCAGTTCAACAGCATGGCTTTCCAATTCTGTGATACGTGGCCAATAACATATATAGCATGAGACCATCGTATACAATGAATAATAGTTTGATCATGGATAGGAAGAAATTGTATTCCTTAAGACTGGAGAAAAAAAGTACATTGTAAAATCAGTACTTGTCATCTTTCATTTTACATTTTAACTCCTCTCTAGGTTGATTTAGAATTAAACATCAGATGCAAAGTGCTAACTAGAAAGAAAGGAATGTTATACCGCTTTCCCAGTAGGTGATCTCAGGTGATCTGAATTCCCAAAAATACAGGAGATCACGGCAATGTGGCATCTACTGATATAATTGGAATCATCTTCTGCCAGATCGAAGCCTGTACTTGGAAAACTTTTAGGACCTTTCACAAATCCACAATTTATCTTTTGATCTTGAGCATAAAATGATGTCTCTCGTTCTTGCAATGTCTGATGCCCTGCAAATCTAGGCATCCATTTTTCTTGATTGCTTGGCTCTTGTTCTATGTCAGTGTATTGCAAAGTGAATCTAACAAATTTTTTACTTTCAATAGGTTCAAGAATTTGTGCAGTAGAGTTCAAGAACTTCATCTCACATGATGAACCTGCCAGTTAGAGTATCAAAATATCATTTTAAAGAACATTTTATTTCAGATCCTAACGAAAATGTATTGAAGTAAAATGTCATAATCCAGTCATGAATACCTAAAGCTAAGCTTTATAGATATCAAGATTGCTTGTCCGATATGCATATGGTAGAGTAAACAAACTCCAAATCTAGAAAGAAGCTGTTCTATATATTATCCATTAAACCCTCTCATTTTTCACATAGCAGTACCTGAAAATTTTCGATGTTTTGGCTTCTTTCTCGGATCCAATTTTGACCTCTTTGTATGCTGACCATTAGCGACATTAACATGTTTGGAGTTCTGATTAACCTTATCAGCATTTTGGGAATTCGAAGTATAATCCTCATCAAACGAATGGTTGGAAGTCTCAACATTCTCATCATCTTGCTGATACTTGGTTTCTCCATCATCCACATTGAGGGATTTCCCGTGGTCATCATTGTGGGGTTTTCCAATTTCAACAACATTAACTGATTTCCCAGAATCTTCCTCTGTCAAACTCGTTGAATCAGAATGGTCCCCTTTCAGTTCTGTATCATCATCTTCTTCCACAGCATGATTTTTACTATCACTTTCATTTCCATACTCATCATCCGTATCAATAATGTCATTCCAATTTTCCAAAGCATCTTCATCAGATACCTGGTTGTCTTCATTTCCTTCTTTTTCCAATCGACCTGAGGTCTTCACTGAAGCCTCATATTCAGCTTCATACTTCCTCAACTCCTTTCGGCCAGCTTCATTATATAGTCCAACGTCTTTCCTGTCTAAACTGTTTTGAGAATGTTCAAGAGATGGTTCTCTGTAGCCCTCACTCACTTTCACTGGAATATCTCCCTTTTCAGTAGCCTTATTGGTAATAGCCATATGTTCCACCACATCCTCATTGTAATCTTGGTCCCTTCTCCTATCATCCCCATCCCAATACCTCGAATCACGCCCATGCTTAACTAAACCATTACCAAACTTGACTTTGGTTGTCTCTGTCCGAGTAACATTTGCAAGAAAATCAGGGTCGTTCTTTAAGGCATCATCCTCAACATTGGAGTTACTAATCTCTGCATCAATGCATTATCAATCAGTTAAATGCTACCTAGATTTCACAAGGACTTCTGTAACCAGAAAATAAACAGACATCAAGCAGATGACGCAAACAAAACAATTAAAGCAGCAAAATACGTAAGTAAACAAACAAACCACTATTCAAACTATTTGCATCCGGATTACACATAATTTCACCAAGTAATTCTCTGCAACAAACCCATTTTAGATTAGGGGAGATAGAAAAACAGCTATTTCAAAGTGACCAATAGGTATTCAAGTCGGGGGAAATAGAAAGGCTTGTCACGTGCGTGAGGACTAACTGATATCAATTCCAATCGAAGATTAAACTAAACCCACTGAACTATAAGAAGTGAATTTCTACATCCCTAACATTCCAAATCCAAATCTGTACTGTATGTTGCATTCTCTTTTCTAGCTTCTTGCAATGTTGAAACTCAAAAACCCAGATAGGAGAAAGTAAAACTGACCTTTGGTGTCTCTCAATAAATAGTAATAAGCTAAAACGGTGACGACAAGAACAAGCGAGAGAACAAAGATAATCGCCCCAACGGAGATCCCTCTGCTCTTATCAGAGCGAGCTGCCCTACGAGCCCTAACTTGCTTATAAGGCGTAGAACGAATTCCAACCGCAACGTGATCGGAAACGCCATTGTTGGTTGAATGGAGCGCATCATGTGAGCGTGTTCCATATCTGTCCGTTCCCGACTGCCTGTGCTGCGCCATTTACATATTCAATCATCCAACCCCAGCAAGAAACCGCTTCTCTTACTCGAAAAAGGAAGAGTGGAAGTTCATTCGATTCTGCAGAATCCGGTGAGACAAAGAAGATCACAAGAAAAAGGAGAAATGGAGGAATATCACGAGTAACTCGACAGATCTGAGATTTGAGAGTATGATTAAAGGGTGGGATTTTGTCAGATTGAAGAATTAATATAAGAATTAGTGGTGCTTATCCATGGCGGATTAAAAAGAGAAGGAGGGAGATAACGGAATTCGTTTGTGTTTGAATTGAAATGATTTCGAACACTCTCACGCAACTCTGAAATCGTTGAATTCAATCAACGATCAATTAAATCTGCACACTAATTCTGTTTTTAAAAAACATTAGGCTAAATAATCGCATTAAAATATTAGCTAGATTGTAACTTAGTCTCTAAATAGTAAATCCCCCACTTTTTTTTAATTAAAGACAACAGCTAAATCTACAGTTCCTCAAAAAGGAATAATTGAAGTCTCTAAAGTTTGTTGGTAAAGTTTATGCAAAATAGGGATTATTTTTGAATATTTACCTTAAACGAAAGTAGAGAATCCATGTTTTGTTTAAAAGAAGAAAGACCTGTTTTTGTTTTTTATTTTTTTAAGAATAAGTGGATGTAATTTATAATAATTAAGTACCATAAAAAATGTTTTGATTAGTTTACAAAATCTATCGAAAGATCAACATTTATTAGACAATTAGAAATTAACAAATATTACGTCTATTTATAGTTCTCTTCTCTTACTTTAATGCTACAAGGAGTTTTTTTTCTTTAAAAATAAAAAATAAAAAAATAAAAAAAAAAACTAACATTTGAAAATTTTAATTTAGTTTTCAAAATTGGTTGATTATGATCTTGTGGTAAAAAATTATAGATGCGTATGAATTTTGTAAATACAAAACATAAAATAAAATAAGTATCAAATTTGGCATTTCAAAGAAGAAAGGAGATATACCAAACTCGAGACAATGGTGGAGAGATTTGAACCATATACATATTGATTACTAATAAGCCTTCATTCATTTTAAATCTAAACATAAATAAGGGTAGACTTCATTCGTTTTTAAATCTAAACATAAATAAGGGTTTCAGTTTTAACTTTAAAGTGTTACAATTTTAACGATTTTAATCATTCTATTATTTCAGATTGGTTCTCCTCTGCTCTTTTGGCCAAGGATTGTGGCCCTGGCTAGTTCTTGAATGGTGATCTCTTTCAAAACAAAAAAACCCATCTAATAAGTTATCAATCAAAATAGTATTTTATACAATATGATATGACTTCTCTGGAGAAAAACATTAAAGTGTTGAAATTTATGGATTTTGAGAATGCTATTCTCAATGGTTAATTTGTTTGTTGGTAAAGTTTATTTTTATGTGAAACGTTACACTTTATTTTTTTAAAAAAATTACTATGTAAATCAGTTAAAATTGTATATCAGGGTATTGTTATTTTATAATATAGACATATTAGGAATATATATCCATTTTACTTCTTTTTTAAAATATTTTAATTTTTTTTGTGTATGTGATAAAAGTAAGATGCATAAAGATTAATGCATATTTGATGTACTCAAATATTTATAGCCAATAAAAAATGTCACCAAATTTTCTGCCCTTCAAGTGCCTTTAGCGTCGAGGAACATGTATTGGGGTGTATATGCGACTTGTTTAGATCATAGGTGGGAATAGGGAAAAATAAAAGGATATTGTACTTTTAGAAACTATTTAGGAAAATATTGTTGTTTTCAAACTATTTGTAAAAATATTGTTGTTTTAAATAAGTCGAGGGTTGAAAATTCAATTTTGAACCCTCGACCTTCTTTTTTTTTTTAGGAAAATATTGTTGTTTTCGAACGGATTCTGTCTATCTCAATAAGTTTGATTAAATAACGAACTTCCCAATCAAATTCGAGAGCAAGATTGAGCGTGAGGGAGAGCGTGAGCGAGTGCGAGAGTGAGATCGATAGCGAGATTTTGATAGAGAGCGAGAATACCGTACAAATTTCCTTTTTTTTCCTTTTTAATTATTACACATTCCATCTTCTTCTTTCTAATCTTTTTTTTTATTATTTTTCATTTTATAAAAAAAAATTCTAAAAATATTTATTATTTTATTTAAACTCTAAAAAGAATAAATTAAAAAAATAATAACTCATAAAAATAAAAAAATGTAAATTAAATATCTCATTTATATAAAAATAATTACAAAAATCAATGTGTCCCACAAGGCGGACGTCGTCGATTTCGAGCTGGTTGTCGTCATCGACTTCGAACTTGAGATTGCTCGGGTTCTTCTTAATGTTGCTCTGGTACCTCTACGGGCGTTTCATAATATAAATATTCATTATGCTCTCCACGACCCTGACCATGTCCATGCACGTATGATGACGAAGGACCAGCCTCTGAGTCATAATGTCCTGAACCAAATGCTGGCATCATCATCATCGGACTAACATAATCAGTTTGACTCTGTGTCTGTGTCATAGGGGGCAACTTTTCCATATTATATGCAACCTCATCAAACTCATCCTCTTCCCGAACAGGTCCTCTACGTCTAGGAACTGGTAGAGGAACAATAGGTATATCGTACATATAATGAATTTCCTCCATATAGCTTTGGTTGTCACTACATATAACAAGAACCTGGTTCAGATCATTCACAACCTCACAGAGTCTACTGTTGTTCGATCTCTGTGAATTATAAAACAATTAGACAATATTTAAAATAAATTTAAATTAAAAAATTAGATAATATATATTCATTTATCAGATGACCCACAACTGCTCCTGGACGAGTGCCGTAGCGCCTTGTGATATTATTATTCCAATGAATATATTATGGAGTGACATCTGTGTCAAACTGTTCAAGAGATTGTGTTCCTAACCATATTAAACTTAACCTCAATCCTTTAATCTTGTCGGCAAGTGGGGTCGCACCGAGGTACAGTTGACAAACTTCTAACCAGTCATCGTACATCACTCCGGTGACCGGCTCACCGTCAACAGGTAACCCCAACAACACTTCTATGTCTTGTAGAGTGATAGTGCACTCTCCAACAGACATATGGAATATATGTGTCTCGGGCCTCCATCTCTCGACCAAGGCTGTGATCAAATGCTAGTCCAACTGAATAAATCCTAATCTGGCAACCCCATAGAATCTAGATGTGTGCAGTAGCGGTAGTATTTAAGGGTGGAGCGGGATAGTGCGCTGGAGAACTGCCTCTCGACGTTTGCAAGATATTTCTTCAGTAGTACGATCTCACCATACAACATATGATTGATGAATGGACTGGTCGTACAAAACATCGGGATCAACAGGTCCTGAGTTTAAAGCCATGATCTGAAGAAAAAAAAATATTAAAATTGACTATAATTGAATAGTAGAGAAAAGTGTGAGGGTAAAGAATAATGTAAAACTTTATTGATTACAATAAAAAAAAAAATTGAATATATAATAGATTATTATAAAAAAATTGAATATACAATAAATTATAATTAAAAAAATGAATATACACTAAAATGAATATATAATAACAAAATTATTTATTTTTCAATCCCTAACTATCTAGAGCCCGTCTTAGTAACAAAGGACACTTCCTTCGATTATGTAGGTTACAAAATCCACATCGTTGTCAAGCGGTTGGTTCTGTCCAATCCATCTCGTTGTGATAACGTGAACTTTTCGGTCTACCAGGTTTTCTCAACAATGATGGATCAGGATGTAAAACGGGCATATTAGGGTGCGTAATCTAGTAATCTTCATGCGGTACAGGTTGAAATTGAGGAGAGTAACATTCAGCATACGTTGACAATTTGTAGTAGTTCTCAATAAAATCTTCGTAATTCACGTTAAAATGTGAGCTCGGTTATAAAATGCGAGTATGGAATGCCGAATGCTTGCCACTTGTTACATGAACAGTACCGCTCGAACCCGTTTAGCCTCAATATTTGAACGTTTCCTCCTTTGGCATTGAGACTATGACGTCCGGTCTTCACATGAAACACACCTTCATACCGATCGTATGATTGTACTTCGTGTTTATTAGATCGTGCAACCCATTTATTTATTTTGTCATGTGCATACCTGGATTTTTACTCCACTTAGTATTATAAAATATGTTTGATTAATAAATTATATAATATATATATATATATATATATATATATATATATATTATCATCGGTGTATTTATCTTGACGCTCCAATGCATCCCTTATTTCTTCTCTTCTTTTCTCGAAATAGTTCACGCATTTGAAGAATGTTATCTGAGCAAGAGCATTTATAGGCAACATTCGAGCTCCTTTGAGGACTCCATTTATGCACTCTGATAGATTTGTCGTCATCCACCCATATCTGAATCCTCCATCATGTGCTTGAGTCCATTGCTCTAAACTATTTTAAACTATATTTTCAAAGTTAATACTAGAAAATATCAACTTATCACAATAAACATAACAACAATAATTTTCATATGAATAAACTAAAATTTTCAAACTATATTAAACTTTTGAAACTATACTAAACTTGTTAACTATCACAATAATTTTGTATTAAACTATAAATATCAACTTCTTAAACATAACAATAAACTAAACATTTTAACACTATAAACATCAAAGTTAATACTAAAGAAATCAAATATCATATGAATAAACTAAAATTTTCAAACTATATTAAACTTTTGAAACTATACTAAACTTGTTAACTATCACAATAATTTTGTATTAAATTATAAATATCAACTTCATAAACATAACAATAAACTAAACATTTTAACACTATAAACATCAAAGTTAATACTAAATAAATTAAATATCATAAGAATAAACTAAACTTTTCAAATATCATAAGTTCAACTCACAGATTCGACGGTAGTTCTCTTTTTTCCTTCAAAGTGACAACGTTCGCCCTTTTTTCCTGTTATTTGTTATCTGACAACAATTACAAAAAAAAAAAAAAAAAGAATCTATAAAAAACAATAATATAAGAACAAAAATAAAATTTATAATTATTCTTACAAAATAAAAATTTAGTAGAGTAACGAACCGGTATAGTTGTATGAGAATAATTTGTATTAAACGAAATACAAGAAGAGAAATGGAAATGGAAGTGGGAGGAGAGGAAAATGATTTCGAAGGCTTATTTTCGAAGGTAGTCAGAGGGCAGTGAGCTATGAAGGGGCAGTGAGCAAATCAAGGGGAGAGGAGTGAGCAAAATCAAAGGCAGTGAGTCTTCAAAAATTATCGAGGGAGTGATTGAGAAAAAATGAAGAGGATGGTGGTTTAAATGGATGTAGGTCGAGTGTTGAACACTCGACCCATGGGTTTAGGGTAGTTGAAAAGGCATTAAGGCTATGGCAGAGGGGCATGAATGCGTCAATGAATGCATGGAATCAGAGCAGGGGAATCAGATAACATCAATGCATGCAGGGAATCGTGCAGGGAAATCGGAGTAGGGGCAGCTTCGTGATATATATGCACTTTTTCAGACTTATGGAAAGTAAATAAAGTGTAGACGATTTCCATGTGGCAGACCACGTCAGCTGACTGGTTGGCCGTTTAATCCATGTGGTAGACTCAATCTCGCTCTCGCTCACATTCTCGCTGTCTCCTACAATCTCGCTTTCAATCTCGCTCTCTTAATCTCGCTCTCTCAATCTCGCCCTCTCCTACAATCTCGCTCTATCCTACAAGCTCGCTTTCAATCTCGCTCTCTCAATATCGCTCTCTCAATATCGCTCTCTCCTACCATCTCGCTCTCAATCTCGCTCTCTTCTATAATCTCGCTTTCAATCTCGCTCTCTTCTACAATCTCGCTTTCCATCTCGCTCTCTTCTACAATCTCACTTTCAATCTCGCTCTCTCTTACAATCTCACTCTCTCTTACAATCTGCTTCACCCACTTATCTTTCTTGTCAAAGGTTGAAGTTTCGACTTATGTATGCCAGAACTTCAACCTTCGACAACCTAATATACAAAATTAGCGAGATTCCCTTTGAGATTCCCTTCTAGAGCGAGATCCTCATCACAAAATTAGCGAGATTTCCCTTTTCTTGTCGAGGGTTGAAGTTTCGACTTATGTATGTTAAAACTTCAACCCTCGAAAACCCTAATTTACGTATTGTTTCCATGTTTTTCTCTGTTTGTCGAGTTCTCAACGTTCGACCTCTACATTAGTTGAATCTTCAACCCTCGACTTCTAGCCTCGAAGTCCCAAAACAACAATATTTCTCTAATAAGTTCCAAAACAACAATATTTCTCTAATAAATTTTGAAAACAACAATACTAATATTAAAGATCCGTGGGAACAAATCATAGGTGGGGATAAAAGAAAGTATGAAAATTTTTTCAGCGAATAGAATAAAATGAATGGAATAAACTCCATTCACTATCTAAAAATAAATAAAAATGATTTTTTATTACTATATATATAAAATAAGAAAAAAAAATTACCATATCACATTCAATTAAGAGGTATAAAAAAAGAGTTATAGAAATGTTTTTTTTTTCGAAATTTGATTTGGTTTTTTAAATATCGATAAAATATAGATAAAAAACGAAGAAATTTAAAAATAAAAATAATATCAATAGATATTGTAGTAATAAAAAAAAAAAAGAGTTTTCCGAATAATTGTTGAGGTAGACAATTCTTGCAGCCCGGTGGTGCTAAAAAATAATACGTGGACGAACTTTTTTTAAAAAAAAAAAAAAGTGGAAAGAAGGAAAAAGAAAAGGAAAAGAAAGGAGCGGTGAAGACAAACCAGAGCCTGATGGTTTATGTGGCTTTAAGCTACAAGCAAAGGACAAGAAGATTGGTGTCTTAGTGTGAGCCAATCTGTAGTTCGCATCTTCATAATTCTCGCACTGCCTCACCCTTCTTCTTCTTCTTCTTCAACCTCAACTCTCTACGCTTTTCACTTTCAATCCCTCCAATTTCAGGTACCTCCTCCGATTTCATTCAATCCTTGTTTTGTTTCTATAATACGAAGTAGCTTCTCTTAATTGGACTTGTTAACTGTTTTGTTTCGTTTTCGCATTCAGTTTTGATCGAAATTCCAATGCTCAAAAGAACCTCCTTCTTTGTGCTTCACGCAATTCAGTTCAATTCAATTCAATTAAGACAATATTCAAATCCAAGCTATGATCCACTTCTCTTGGAGGAGAAATGCCATTGGTTGAATTTTTTGCTCCATGATATAGTCATAGAACGCAGTATCCATATTGCATATTTGCATAATTCTAGTGCATTGTTTGGGAGATCACCTCATGTCGTGTAGCAACTTCTTTCTGTTTACGCTGGAGTTTTCGCTATGAATTGTTGCCTTTACTCTGGCAGCTCCACGAACAAGATTTTGATTATGACTGCTTTTGACGACTGGCAGTGATGGGATAAACACTATGTCTTTAGGATCAATTGTCTCTTCTTGTGTGAACCTAATTAGAAATTAGTCAAGCAGAAACAATAATGATAATCAAACATGGGACATGAACAATTGTAATGTAGAAACACCTGCTCAAGGCGAGGAGCAAAAAACCAGATATTTTAGTCAAAGTCTTCGCTATAATCATTAGTGGGCTACAAGGAGTTCTCCCTAGTCTCATGAATAAGTCTGGCTCTTTGTTTGAATGATCCATGAATGTGATTGAACTCAATCCCAAAAGTCAATGACTGCATATCAAATGCCCTCTAAGAGGCTTCTGAGGATCTCAACCACTTTTGTTTCACTTTTCATGTACTTATGTTTTCTTCCAAGAATTCTTTTGAATGCTCTATTTTGAGCATGGTCACCAATCTTACCTGTGGAACTGAATTTGAAGAGATCCTAGTTAGCCAATTGTCTACACAGGGCTGCCTCTTATTTTATGACAGCATTGTTATTTCGGTAGTCAAAACCTTGTACTCTTGAATGATTTCACTGTAGCCTTCAGTCAACATATTTTTGTGGGAGCACTAGCACCTACTGTTTTATCTTTCTGGAGGCATACTTGTGAACCTTTATATTTTTGTTGGGTCCAATTGTCCTTTAGTCCAATTTCCCATGACTTTCTTGATCAAAGTACTTTTCTTCTCTTGAACTCAGATACTGAGTAAAGTTGGTCATCTTAATAGAGTGAAACATGATTTTGTGTGGAAATTTGTCTACTAGCTTGTTGATGAACTTCTATTGGTAGTACCACTATTTCAAAAATGCTAATGTTGGAGGTAATTATAATTTGGAATTTGAAAACTCTATCTTTGATAGAATAAATCTCTTTGCATTAACTCACTTGGATCTTCTCCATATTTGAGTGGAACTCATTGTTGTTTCAAATAAAATGTTTTAACAAAATTTAGGAATTGGAGGAATTTTTTATGTGAGATGAGCCATGTTCTATAAATGGTAAATGTGTTGTGATAATCACATTTTTTATAATTGGTCCCACTGGTTCTTACCAAACTTCTTAATATGGTACAGGCATGCTAGGAAAATCGTTGGTGTCTCCCATATCAACCATTGATTCTGCTACTCGTTTCTGTTGTTCTACTGTGAGTAGCAAATTTTGCCTCGTATCATGCAATACTATGGGAATAACACATTATAGAGAACGTGTTAGGTGCACAAACAATCCCGCATTGGTTAAGAAAGGGAGAAATCCATAATGTATAAGTGAAGACAATTATCTTTATTAGTATGAAGTATTTTTGGTGATTTCAACAATCATGCCATTGAGGAGATATGTGAAGGTTCTGAAGTTTTCTGTAGAAATGCAATGGGAAATGGGGAAATAAGTGTTACATTATTTACTTCATACTCCTATTGTTTTGCATTTTCTCAAACAATAATTTTAAAGTCTCTTTTTAGTATTTCATAACGTATTCTTAATTCTCAACGCAGCGCAGCATTGCCACAGCCATATCAGATGCTGCACGTTCAAATGTAAGTTTCTCCTATCTTCCTGCGAAGCATATGATAAAGGATGTGAGAAGACAAACTCCCTATCCCAGTAAGTGGGAAATCTGTTCGACTACTCAAGTTGAAAGCTTGACATTAAGTGATGAGGATAGGAAGACATGGGAAGCTTGTCGGCAAGCTCTGTCTGTGTTCAGCTTCAGTGTTGAGGAGCAAGATAAGATGCTTGGAAAGGCGTTCAGCCACATTCATTCACCCTACTGGGGTGAAGACAGAAAGAAGGAAGTTCCTAATATTGAAACTGTAAATGACATACTGGAATATCTGAGGACACTTGGTCTTTCGAATGACGATCTCTCTAAGCTGCTAAAAAAATTCCCAGAAGTTCTTGGCTGCAATCTTGAGCAGGAGCTTAAAACCAACGTACAATTGTTGGACAAAGAGTGGGGAATTCAAGGCAAATCATTAAGGAATCTTCTTCTGCGTAATCCCAAGGTATTGGGTTACAATGTTGATTGTAAAGGAGACTGCATCGCAAAGTGCACCAGATGCTGGGTTCGATTTTAGGTACATTTTCATTTTCAGAATTTCTTATGTCAATCATAATTCATATACATGAAGCTACCTATTGAATGTTGTTATAGTTCTATTGTTAGGGTTTTCCATTATTGTAAATATCTTGTTATATTTTCCTTTTCTATGCTTTGTACACTAGTATATATTCATGTCTTTGGTGAATGAATAGAGTATTATGATTCTCTCTCAAACCTAAGAGTTTTACAAATGTCTTGCCAAATCATGTATGAATTACCCGTTTTCAGTAATTTGAACCATTGTTTTCAAGTTCATAAATGCACAACCTGTTCCGTCTCTCTGTTCTCTCATTTGTGTATTCTTTTAACATAAAATTATTGAAGTTTTATCCGATGCCTTGAACTGTTAAGAGCATATTTGGAAATGAAGAGCCACTATCTTTATTTTATTTACTTTTGCTTCCATTCTTTTGTGAAAAAATAGTTTCCATAACTTTAAACATTTCGTAAGGAGTTAGTTTGGGGAAAGCAATTTCCCATTTTTTTTTTTTTTTTTTTAACGGAATAAGCAAATACAATGAGCCAAAATAAGCAAGATAAAGCAAATGCAACCAAAAATAGTCTATAGCTAAACTAGTCCATAAAAGTAAAGCAAATACAATGAAATACAACTCATAACGGAACAAATTGGCTCTTTAAATGAAACTCCAAAACCAGTGTATCTGAAACTAAGAGAACAAACAACCATGTGATGAGGACAACTATTAGAAGATAATCCGAGGGAGAGGAAACCAGCTTCAACTTCAACAAAACTGATAATATAATCAACATTCCATAAAACCAAAGCTGTAATAGGAGATCAAACTACAAGAGCAATCGTCCATTCTTGTTAGCTAAAAAACAAACAAAATTTTTAACTACAGTAGCTTATAACATATTTTTACCCTTTTTGAATAATCTCATTGATGTATGAAATATATCCAATGGAGTACAAAAAGGGTCCTATTCAAAAGGTGTATGAAAGTTGTTTCCAATTTGCAACAAGGAAATTTAAATTGTATTCTTTTAGAGGCTGTGATTTTTTACACCAAAAGACAACATTGTAAATAGCCAACTCTAAGATGTCTTTGGGGAATCTTTCACAGTTCTTGAAGATTCTAGCATTCCTTTCATCTAAAAGCTTGGACAACACCGCACAAACAATGCAAGCCTTTGTCACTTTGAAAGGGTGATCCAATAAGGTCATTCTAAGCCAGCCAATAGAATCACTCAGAAGCCGTGGTCTAATTAAAAGAGTTAAACAGTTGGGCGTGTATTCTTTCATTTTCTTTCCCAATGAAAGTTGTTGATTTCATAAAAAAAGAAAAAAGAAGAAGAAAAAAAAAAAGAGTGAAACAGTTCAGCCCATATATCACTGGCAAAAGGGCCGTGGAAAAAAAAAGTTGGAATTGGGTTTCATTACTTTCCTTGCAGAGGCAGCACTATGATCGGGAAATATTAATCCATGAGCATCTTCTTTGAAGTTTATCCGTAGAATTAAGACAAGAATGACTAACTTCCCACAATAGGAATTTGTTCCTTTTAGCGCAAGGGTGCTTTCGTAACTTGTTGTATAAGTTATTTTGGGAAGAAGGTCCATCAGATGACAATTGGTTCATGAGGGACTTGGTGGAGAAAAGACCCTGCTTTCAAGTTGGCAAGACCAAAAATCCAGTTGGGCAATAAGCTGGATGCTAGGGACGAGGTGTGTGAAACTGGCCCACCATTCGTTGATGTCATTGTCTTTGAGGAATCTTCTGAAGTTTAAGGTTCAAGAGCCTGTGGGTTGGTTCCAAACCTCTTCAATTGTGGCAGCTTTCGACTCAGCAATAGCAAAGAGATGAGGGAAGCATTGTTTGAGGGGGGCAGAACTAATCCATAAATCAGACCAAAAAGCCGTGGAGGAGCCATTACCAACTCTACAAAGAGTGTTGTAGTAAATAAGGCCTTTTTAGTTTCATAATATGCTGCCAAGTATTTTTAGATGAAACATTGCCATTGTTGGATGGTTTTTTTTATCAAAATGACAAGACACAAATTTCGCCGTGATAAAATTTCTCCAAAGAGCCTCTTTTCCTGGACTAAAACGCCAAATCCATTTAGCCAAAAAGGATGTATTTCAAAATATAATGTCGAAAATCCAAGCCCTCCCGCATCTAATGATTGCTTGAGAATATCCCATCTGAGGAGATGAGTGGTATTGCTAGTTCTGTTACCACTGTAAAGAAAATTTTCGAACCTTTTATCAATAACCTCTGCCACCTTGGAAGGGATTTGAAAGAGTGACAAGTAATTCATAGGCAACTTTGATAGTGTAGCACTCAATAGAGTCAGTCGACCTCCTTTCCAAAGGAAATTGTGTTGCCATGATTGTAGCCTCGTATGACTTATCAATCTTGACAAGAATGGGTTGCCAAAAGGATAGAGATGACATAAAGAGGTAACCCAAGATAAATAAAACGCCAAGATCCCACCTTACAATCATACTTAACAGCAATGTGATCAACCCACAAACTATAACATATTTTTACTGAATTTGTGTTCATGTAAGTGAAGTTTGTTCTACGAAACAACTCACCACACAAGTTATTTCTTTAGTTCTTAAGCAACTTCTAATTGATTTTGATATGAGCAATGCCTTAGTGCACAAAGTTTGCGTAGTAGATTTAATATGCTTTATGCCGTTTGTGCCTTTCTTTTATTAATGGAAAAGTAATATTAGACTAATAATATTCCATTTATATATATGTTTAACAAAGAATCATATGAAATTATTTTGAAAGTACTCGAACAATTCCACGTATATGCACTAAAAACATGTTATCAATCCATCCAAAATTTCTGTAATAGCAACATTTAATGACTTTTGGAAATATCATCTTCTCTCCCGGTCTCTAAATGGGCTACCTCAATGCCAAAAAATTCTTGGTTATCTTTTTGCTTGTACACATACACAATGTATGTTTTTTCTGCAATAAAAGAATATTCTAAATCATTTTTTTTTTACTTTTTTACTTTATTTTTTTTTTATCAATTATTTGTTACATCATTCACTTTTGCTTCATTATCATCTTGTTCTTTTCTTTCTTTCTTTTACAGAGCTATAATGGGTCTCAATCTATGGTTGAATATTCTCAAAAGATAGGTATGCTTTTGATTTAATTTATTATCTTTGAATATTTTGTCAAAGAATATTCAAAAGTATGCGTGAGTATTAAAAAGCCGAATATTTGCATAAGAGCTAGCGAGATGTGCTGCAAAAGATTTCTTAAATATACTATCAATTAGAAAATAAGACCTTATAAAAAATACAACACCGATTTTTATTCCAATTGTAAGCAACACAAGCCGCTTATATATAGTACAATAGGAGTGGGGGAATCAACATAATCGGAAAAAAAACAAAACATGGTAGAGAAAATGCAAAGCAAAATGCAAGAGAAACCCTTGGCCTCGATATATTGATAGGTAAAATAACACCAACCCTATATAGATGGCCTGGGAGAAAAACTCTTGCAAAACACGCTCACCCATAACAAAAGTCCATAATAGAATGAATTTTGGGAGAAGAAGGACCCAACTAAGCTTACTGAGCTGTTTTAATAGGTGAATTCAAACCATATACATCTGGATCGATAACACATCTATTATATTTGCCAGTTGAGCTATGCTCGTTTTGACATTTTTATAGACATTAATAGTATTTAAAATGTATAAGCATAAGTGGAAAATACGTAGAAATTAAAGCACCTCCAAATATATAAATGAAAATAGTATTAGAAAAGTAGAGTAATAGGAAATTAGGGGCACTTGGGCTTATTGCCATGGGTCTTGAGGCGAGCATAGCAAGGACAAGCTTGGTGGTTGCCGTAAGTGCCGGGCGGAACGCAGTGGCAACGACTGCAGCAAGTTCCACATGCCCGCATACATATCTTCTTTCTGAAAACTTTACTGCATCTCCTTGAGCATTCCCTTTTGCAATCTAACCCAATCCAATCCGATCTTTAATTTTCTTTATATAATTTTTTTTTTGTTATGTTACATGTTTAGTTTTCAGAGTTTTGTTGGGTGACGATTTTGATTTTCTGTTTTTGAAATTTATGTTTATTTTCTCCTAAATTGCATATTATAATTATCGAATTTCTTAATCGACACTTAAATTTTTAGTTAAATTTAAAAAATTAAAACAAGTTTATGAAAATTATATTTTCTTTTAGTTTTTAAATTCTGTGTTTAGTTTTTTAAAATATTAGAGGAAAATGAATAACAAAACAAAGAAGCTTATAAATGGAAGTAATGTTTTTTAAGCTCAATTTTAAAAAATCAAAAATAAAAAACTAAGGCTCCATGGTGACAATTTAGGCATTGGTAACCATTTTATTTTTTGTTGTTGTTTTTTAAAATTAAGTCCTATTGACATTGCTATCCCCTCCAAATTTCTTTATTTGTTATCAACTTTTTGCTAATAGTTTAAAAAACCAAGCCAAAATTTGAGAACTAAAAAAAGTAGCTTTCAAAAAGTTGTTTTTGTTTTTGGAATTTGGCTAAAAATTCAACCATTGTACTTAAAGTTGTAAATCATTATAAGAAATGTGATGAAATAGACTTAATTTTCAAAAACAAAAACAAAAACAAGAAACCAATACTTACCAAACGGGCTTTTAGTTTTTGGTTTTTGAAAATTAAGTTTGGTTTTGTTTCAATTTCTTACAATAGTTTTCATCTTTCTAGAGTAAAAGAGTTGAATTTCTAGTCAGATTTCAAATTCCAAAAACAAATTTTTGAAGACTACTTTTTTAGTATTCAAAATCTGGATTGGTTTTTCAAGAATTATGTTAGAAAAAAGTAGATAATAAGGCAATAAATTTAGAAGTGAAAATTGAAAGGAGTGTTTTTATAGACTTAATTTTCAAAAACTAAAATCTAAAAACAAAATAAGTATCTAACGAGTGCACAAACTTTCTATTTCATGTCTAATATTTCTTTGAATTTTATGAAGTGTCTAATTAGCTCTTATACTTTTGATTTTGTATCTGATAAGTTTTTTAACAAACTTTTTATTTGTCTAATAGAACTTTGACACATTTTTTAGATTAAAAAAAATTAAAATTTATAGTTCTATTAGACATGAAATTCACTTTTATATTTAATATATTTGTTAATTTAAAAGATAAAATGGTGAGAGTTTTAGAAATCTATAAGGGCTTTGACGATTTTAAAGTTTAGAAACTTATTAAATAAAATATAAAAATTTAAAGAATAAAGTTCTTTATTTACATATATATTATTACTATTATTAGATTACATGGCAACTTACTGATTTTTGGATGATAGTGATACTTTTTGGTGAGAGCTACTGTGTTGGTCCCTTCATCCACCTGAATCCAATACAATGTCAATATTCATATGATTGTTATAATTATTTTCATTCACCTAACTCTTTTGTTTTTCTAATAATTTAGGACATGTTATGACTTTTGTTTAATTAATCAGTTAAAGGTTGAGAACTAGGCTTAGAAATCACATATATTCTTCTTTTAACTCTTCATTTATTCAAACTACGCCAAACATACATATGCTCAACATCTTTCTTATATATATAAAGCCGAAATTGTATCTCGCACTTTGATATATATTCATACCATGTTAAAATTTTCCTAAACAAAAATAATTTTAGTGATTAACGGGCTATTTAGGTCACTGAGTGTTGGTTATTATAGTTCATGAGTATTATAGTATGTGGATTATTATAAGATGTTTAGGGTGCATACTACATTTAGTTTGGATTATAATAATTTGTGTTTGGGGTGCGGATTATTTTAGACTAAGTTATAAATATGGACAAAGGATAGTTACAAAATAATAAACATTGTAGACAAAATAGTAGACACGGTGGATAGATAAAGGAGATTTTTCAAATAGTTTTATTATAACTAAGTATGAGTTTTAATAATTGGAAACCTCTATTATAATGAGAAACCCAAATATCGGGTGGGTTATATAATAGTCCACTCCACCAAGGCAAGTTTGTGGTTTAACTGCCCCTAAGAGACTAGAACAATAAGTTGGAGTTGTTAAGCAGTGGTTAATTATTTTTAACCATATTAGCTATAAGCCTTCCTTATTTCAAAATTTCCATCCAATTAATTCCAAAAACTTAGAAAGGTGATGATGGAAGGGATAAAGGGAAGCTAGAGAGAGATGGAGAACACTCACAGTAGTGAAAGCCTCTGAAAAACCCTACAATAAAATACATAAAGAAAATTCATTAAATGAAAAAGTTTTAAATTGGTTACTGGAAATAAAAAATGTAAAATGTAAAATCATATATATATATATTATTACCTGTAAGAGAATGGAAAGAATAATGAAAATGCAAAGAAGACTGAGTGGCTTCATTTCTCTAAAAAGATATGCCCAAAATTTGATGGATGAACTCAGGTGTGAAGATGGAGGGATATATATAGGTTTTATTTTTTCTTTTCCTTTTATTTTCATTATAAGACAAATATGAGTAAAATTACATACTTGTCCTTAAATTTTTCATATTCACATATATTATTTGGTTTTTGTGTTCCTTTTTTTTTTTTTGTAAATAAGTTGGTCTCTTTTTCCTTATTGTCTTCTTGCTGCCATTAACCCTTAAAAGAAAGGGGAAAAAAAGTCATCCAAGCAAAGTTTTGTTCCTTTTAACTTTATGCCAATCGTAGTGCTTTTCCACATTCTCATGGAAACAATTCAAAGGCTTGTTTACAAAGTGGAGTGGTTTAAAAGAAACACCTCTTTCACAACGCTTTAATTTATGGTCTCTTTATACATATTTATGTGTCAAGTTAGACAAATTTAATTTAATCTAATAGATGTTCTTCAATATAGACATTTATTATCTATCCAAAGGTTAGAGTTTCAAATCTCCCATTTTATATATAATTGGATTCAATAATTAAAAAATAATAATAAATAAAGGAATTGATGTCAGTATGTTTATAAATTTCAATTGTCTTTATACAGATGAGAATAAACAGCTGTGTTTTTCTGATTATTCTTTACATGAATCCAAAAGGCCAACATTTATAAAGCAAAAAGGACACACCCATACACAGGTTGGGTCATTCTCCTACCACAAACACTCCAACATTATCAATTACAAGAGGCTTCTGTTGGAATAAAGGGTAGGTAGCTCTTCATTTGGGGTGACATCTTTCTAATTTCACGAGTTGTATCGTTTCATAAATAGGTACGTTTTTTTTTTTTTTTTTTCATAGTTAACCAATTTGAAAAAGAGACATGGTTATTCGAATGGCCACGAATCAGTATATAAAATATGTCTTTTCTTCAAGTTACATTTTCACTTTTTTTTTCCGCAAACACCTTTCTTCCTTTTGTAAATTATAAATTTATTCAAGTTTTGTTCATTGGATTTTGTGGATGAGATACTAGTTTCATATGAATGATAATTTGCTCTATCCCAGGAGACAATTACTCTTGAAATTCATGCATTAAAGTGAGTAAATTTGTCTTTAAAGAGACCGTGAACTTGTTGGGCTCAAATTCTCTCTTGTATACAAGGTTATTTATTTTCCAATATTATGTGATACTATTCATGTAACAGTTTTCTATCAGTGGAAGATCCAAAGTTTCAAGTTAGGAAGACACAATTTCATATAAGATTAGAAGTTTAGTCATGAACTTTTAGATCTGTATCTTTACATGGTCATTAAACTTTATAATGTGTATGATAGATCTTTAAATTCTTGAAACTTTTTGTTTGGAAATAAGGTTGCCAACAACTGCAAAATAATATCTTGAGAAAAAAAAGAGAAATTAAAAGATCACCCAGGGCAAGGAGAAAGGAGCTAAGAAGAAATACGCTCTTCCAATGCCCTACTTGCATGAGAATGAGCCATATTGTGACATCGTTTCACATGGGAGAAGGAAACAAATCCCAATTAACTCACTGTAGACTTCACCTCTTGAATTAAAGTAGAGACCACGGTAAGATTTGAAGACTCCTCATTGTGAAGAAAGTCTGACTCAACTAGAGATATCTATGGGGCGGGGTCAAGGATGGCTTCCCCATCCCCCATCAATCTAAAATGAAATAATTATCAATCAAATTATTCATATAAATAATTTAAATTTAAATGTTCAATCCAAACATATTCATTATCTGACCATTAATCAATAAAATTTAAAATTTAAATATAATATTTATATAAGAATAATAACAACAATATAAAATTAAGTTGCCATAATAATAAATAAATAAAGAGACTAACGGGACGAGGACGAAGAATGTATTCCCCGTCCCTGTCCTCTTTTAGCCAATTGGAATTCTCCCCTTCCCATTCTCCACTTAATTGGGGGAATCTCCGCCCAATTAAGAGCGGATCCCACCGAAAAAATGGACATCTCTAACTCAGGCAAGGAAAAGTTTAATTCGGAGGGAGAAGAAGAGGTAAAAAAAAAAAATGCATAAATGGTGGAAGGGCCATATCTTACCATCTTGTACATTTCAAAGGGTCTAGTATTTGCAATAAATAATTTAAAAAATTTTCAATTTACATCCTTACATTTAATCTAAATTAATAATTATATCAATTTATTATGAACTTTCGTAAATGTATATCAATTAATACTTTCAAAGTTTAGAGGTATAAATTGATATAATCTTTAAAATTTTTAGTTCAATAATCTAATACTTTACAATTAGAGGTTCCAAGGTGCAATTGTAACCATATAAATATTTCAGTAGTTTATCTAATTTTTTTCTTCATTATTATAAAAACAAAAAATGAAATAAGAATCAATTTAAAATACAAAAGTAGAGATAAAAAGAAGTATCCAACAGACAAATTAAATGGTTGGATCAACATCTTTAGAAATGAAATTTAATATTTCTTATCAATTTTTTTAACAAAAATTTAGAGCCATCTGATAACATTTCTTTTGTTGTTTTTGGTTTTTTAAAGTTAATCATATTTTTTTAATGATTTGCATTTTTCTTAAGTACAAAGATTGAGTTTTTAGCCAATTTCCCCAAAAAAAAAAAGTTTTTAAAAACTACTTTTTTTATTTTTCAAATTTTGGTTTAGTTTTTCAAATTATTGATAAAAAGTAGATAATAGATGAAGAAATTTAGAGATAGAAATAGTGAAGAAATTTATAGAAATAGTGACTGTAAACTTAATTTTCAAAAATAAAAACTCAAAAACCAAATCGGGGTTAAACGAAACCTTATTTAAAAAAAAGAAAAAAAAGTCATATACCGTCAAATAAGAACTTATGTCGAATATTATTATTTTTTTAAAAAAAAAGGAATATAAAAAAAGTTAAAAACATATTGATAACCCAAGAATGATATGAATAATAATTGTCATTTTTTTTTTTATTTATATTCGAAGCATATCAATTATTTAGTTCTGATTATTTTAAAATATATTTGAGACACAAGTCGATTTCAGAAGAGAATTTGGAGGGAAAAGTATCTTTCAAAGAGTTTGTAGGTTTGCATGAAATGGCATGCAAACCAATTGCTAGCTGTAATGGTGTTGACACTTTTTCATTTATTCAAGCTGTTGATTTTATCCCATCTTGGATGTCTTTGTCCTTCATTTAGATTTGAAAATGTCTTTTTCATATATATATATATATATATATATATGATTTTCAAAAATAAAAAAAAAAAAATATATTTATACAAATAGCAAAATTTAATTCTAGTTGTGATAGACATTGTTGTCATTGTCTATTACAGATAGACGTTGATAGAGTCTATTGCCGCTATCGGTGATAGAAACTAATATAAGTCTTTTACTAATAGACGGTGATAGAAGTTTATCTGTGTCTATCAATGATAAAAACTGATTGAAGTCTATCATTGATAAAGAGTGATAGAAGTTTATTAGTGTTTTTTAGTTATCGAAACCGATATAAGTCTACCATTGATACTATCAGTAATATAAATTGATACAAGTCTATCACTGATAGACGTTAATAGAAACTAATATAAATTTATTATTGTTTTTTCTTTTTAATTTTCGTAAATAGTTTGACATTTTTTAAAATTTCTTTTATATATAATAATAGAAAATTAAAGAAAAAAATCAATAATACTGCCATTGTACATACTATTGCCTTCTACACACATCATCCACTAAGTGGGTCTCATTAATTGACCATTGTTTTTCAGCTCTCTTCTTTTCTATAAGAAGTATACATTATATACAAGGAGATTCTAAACTTTAATGCACTAGAGAAAGTAGAGATCTATTTACTAACAATGAATTTACTCAAAAAAAAAAAAAAAAGTTTATATTGAACTATGCTCATATCTGTTAAGAAATCTACACATAAAAAATATAGAAAAGGTAAAGTAGTAGTTAATTAACACACAGTAGTTTACTAAAACAATGTGTTATAGCGGGAGAAAAAATTTATCAGAAAAAATATTACGGAATACAGAATAGTGACGTCTTTAGAGTTAGAGAATTTATATAGTGCACGTCTCTAAACTCTATGGTTATAATCATAAATAAACTATAAATAATTAAATATTTAAATACGAATTCAACAAATTTAAAGTTGTTCAAAACGTCAGATAACAGATTAAAGGCACTCCAACGATATCTATTACGAGGAACACCTAATTATGCCACTTATATGTGATGATAATCGAAAAAATATTTGCAAATACTTCAATGTGTGGTTGCCATGCAAATCGTGATTTTGAAACTATTCGTTGAGTTTTTTTTTTGGAAATGTCAAAGTTATTTTGGATAATTTAACCGAGGTTGAGTTCGAAATGAAGGCAAAGGCAAAGAGCATGACTATTGTTGACAAACAAAGGACAATAAGGGTATGTTTGAAATGCATTTTCAAGTGTTTAATTTAAAAAATAAGTCATTTAAGAAAAAACTAAAGTATTTTGACAACCACTCGAAATAACTTTTGAATATTATTTTCAACAAATTTTGTCAAAAATATTTAAATAAAAATGAGTTTTTTGAAAAACACTTTTTTTCTCAAATAAATCCAAACGGACTCTAAGAAAGTTCTCACAATTCAAATTCAAACAATACATGGAAGTGGATATATATTGAATCATTGACACTATTATGATGATAATTAATATTTAATTCACTAAACTATCTTCAAATCGACATGAATTTATTAGATTACATAAGTGAAATCTATAGATCTATTAAATAAAAAATTAAAAAATTAAGGACATATTTAGCATAAATATGCACACTAGACAAAATAAATGAAAGTTTAGGATTTAGAAACATATTTGATGCTTTTTAAAATAGTCTTTGTAAATTTCATTATTTCATATTTTAATCCATCTACTTCACATGTTCAATTCTAATTTATGTCACTCGTATAAAATTGGCTTTGAATGTCGGTAAAAAGCTGACATTATAGGAGCATGATAATGAACGGGTGACCAACATCAAAGAACAGTGTTATTGTAGGTGTTTAAACGATGATCACCTTTAATGCTTCTATTAGTATATATGTACTATGTAATTTGATTACTCAGTGGGGTAATATTTCAAATAAGCTTCAATTGGTTGAAATGGAACGTACCTTAATGTTTTCCAAATCCATAGATGCTTTTTTTCCATGTATAGAAGGTTTGTAATATATAAGGTATGTTTAGTTTAACTTTTCAAGTGTTTAATTTTGAAAAAAAAATTATATTATTTGACAACCACTCAAAATAGTTTTTGAAACACTTTGAGAGTGTATTTTAACCCATTTTTATAAGGGTAATTGTTTTAAATCTCAAAATTGTATGAAATATTTTTAAATATAACAAAAGGTCACTGTCTATCCTGTCTACCAATAGCCAGTGACATTGCTATATTTGTAAATAAGTTTGTTCATTATCCTATACTTGAAAACATCCCTTTTTATAAAGATGACTTTTCCGAAAAAAATTTTCTAGTCAGTCCAAATAGACCCATAGTTATGAGAATGGTTGGAAGTCTCATGGTTAGTGAACGAAAATGGGAAATGGCATTGAGTATTTTACAAAATATTAGAAATGCAACTGTCATATATTGGAAAAATTCAAAGAAGTGATGAGCTCAAATTACTATAAAATGAGCCTATGCTTTTGGTTTCAAGCTATCCCAGTTAGAAAACTTTAAACTTAAATGTGCTAACTAGTTAAATTCCCTTTTGTATTCTATTGTTTGAGAGTGGGATTATTAAATTAAAGGGCGAGTAATACAAAAACTTTTAGAGAGTGCTCTTGTAATTGGGGTCAGGAGAGAAAATTGTTCTATGTGATTGTAATAATTTTTCACGTAGTAGAATTTTTCTAGTCTGTGGTTTTTTCCCTCCGATTTGAAGATTTTCCACATTAATTCTCGTGTTTCTAGTTCTATTGCTTTTTTTTTTTCAATGTATTTTTTCTGTTTAAGGTTTGTTGGGGGATTGATCTTAGGTGTTGTAGTGGTTGCATGAAGGAGATGTTTATAATGATTGAAAAATAGGTGGATTACAAGGTAGCTATAATGTTACTAACAATTGTAAAGACAACAGTAATCACAATAAGTAAGAAAAAGAGATAAACATAGAATTGTTAACCTAATTTGGTGTAACCATACCTATGTCTAGGAGGTTTTATGCCTTAATGAAAAGAGATTCACTAGAATGAAAAGTGTTTACAAAGTACAAATCAACTATGTTTCAACACTATCAGTTTTGCACATATCTGAATGCTAGTGAGTAGGTTAGACTCCCATAACTTGATGCTGCACATATCAAAATGAGCCAGTGGCTTGGACAGACTAAGTTTTATAGTTCAAAATTTTTTCACTGTCTTCTTGGATCACCACCACAACATTTATAGTTATTTTTTATTCAATTCCATGACATACCCTAAAACATGAGCAGCCCCAACAATATATAAAACCAGAAAGGAAAGAATCCTATAGGAACAACACAAATGTAAACAAGGAAATAGTCACCAAAGAAAATTTGCAACCAGAAAGGTAAGGGAACTAAGGCAAAAAATTTGCACCTAAAGACAGACAAAATATTCAATCAGAGAGATAAAAGAAAATATTATGCCAACCCAAAATATAACAATCATGATTTCATTAATTGTGTTGGAGGTGGAAGTGTAGTTGTTATAAATATGTTAAATTAGATATAATGTAGATGCTCATTATTAGTGTTTATTGGTCATGTGTTACTCATCCATTACCTCATATGTTGTCTATATGTCTAAGATTACACACTAGTGTTCATGTAATTCACCTCCTACTTGCCAAATTGCCTATAAATAGTGACATTTGGTGGGTTTTGAAAGACACATATTGGTGATCAATATAAAAAGATTGGAGAACGTGGAGAAATCCATTCTTTATTATTTTATTTACTTTTTTATATTTATTTTATGTATTTATATATTATATTATATTATTTTATTATATATTATTATTATATTATATTTTCTCTATATCCATGTTCTCGGCGTGCACCGTTGTGCTCTTTAAATTCAAACACGTTATCAGCACGAGTTCCTACCGTTTTCTTTGCTAAAGATAGGTTTTAAATGTATGTTTTTCCTTCTTCGTTATAATTAATAAATTTAACGTTATTTTTCATATTTAATATCTATTAAATTTCTAATATAAATACAATATTTTATGATAGTGCTGTCATGGCAAAGCTCACAAAATTAGAATTTGTCGCCCTTGATATTAACGGCAGTAATTATTTATCATGAGTATTTGAGGCCGAAATCCACTTGGATGCTTTGAATCTTGGAGAGACTATTAAAGAAGAAAATATGACATCTAGTCAAGACAAAACAAAAGCTATGATTTCCTTCATCATCATCTCTACGAAGGATTGAAAAATGGAGTACTCACAATAAAAGATTCTCGTATCTTATGGAAATTTTTGAAAGAGAGGTATGATCATAAAAAAATAGTTACTCTTCCTAAAGCTTGTTATCAGTGAATGCATTTGAGGCTACATGATTTCAAATCATTAAGTGATTACAACTCCACATTATTTAAAATTAGTTCAAAATTGTTGTTATACGGAGAGAAAATTACTGATGTTATTATATTAGAGTGGACATTTTCTATATTTCATGTCTCGAATAAGCTCCTGCAACAGCAATATCGAGAGAAAGATTTTAAACAATATTCTGAACTAAGTTAATGTTTTCTTGTGGTAAAAAAATAATAATGAGTTATTAATGAAAAATCATGAATCTCAACCAACCCGAACGACAATTTCATGAAGTGAATGCTGTGAATTTTAATAATAATTGTGGTCGTGGTCGAGGTCGTGACTGTGGCAGAGGAAGAAATAGTTATTATTTTCGTATGGTCGTTCTAACCATTCAAATTTCAAAAGAATCACACAAAATGATGATCACAAAGGAAAAGCTCCATAGATAAGAGTTCAAAAAATGTTGAAAATAAATGTTTCTAATGCGGAATGACTGGGCATTGGTCACGTACCTGTCGTACGTCAAAACACTTAGTAGATTTCTATCAAGCATCCGAGCTGAAAGAAAAAGAGAAAAATGTAAAAGCACATTTTGCATACCAGGATAATGACATATTTGACACATTTCATATGACAAATTTGGATGTGGCGGACTTCTTCGAATCTCTTGAAGAGAAAATCGACAGAATTGATGGAACATCAAGTGTTTCCTTCAATTTTGAAAATATCTAGATTTAATGTTGTTTTTTTATCCATCTCTATGTTTTTTTTCCTCTTAGTAGATGTTAACTTTTGTATATTCCAAATGTTATTTTTCTTATTGTAATTATTTTCTTTTAATGAAGAAACCTGGATCATTTTCATATATTGGGTGACTAAAAAATGAGTAAGAAGATCTATGTCTGGCAGACAGTGCAACTACACATACAATACTTACAAGTAGAAAATATTTTTCCAACCTGACAATGCTGGAAGCAAAAGTCAATACAATATTAGGTTTTGTAAACCTAGTTGAAGGGTTTGGAAAAACAAATATTATTTTGCCTAAAGAAGCAAAATTTACAATTGACAATGCATTGTTCTCTAGTCAATCAAAGAGATATATACTTAGTTTTAAAGATATACATTGCAATGGTTATCATATTGAGATTGATAGAAAGAATAATATGGAGTATCTTTATATCATATCTACTATCTCATATGAAAAACATATATTGAAAGAGTTGCCTGCTTTAGCTTCTGGATTATATTATACTCATATATGTGTAATTGAAACATATGCAACAATGAACCTGAAGTTCATGAATTCAGACATATTTACAATTTGGCATGACAGATTAGGTTATCTAAGGTCTATAATGATGAGAATAATTATCGCGAATTCAAATAGACATCCATTGAAAAGCCAAATGATTCTTCAATATAATGAATTAACATGTGATGCTTACTCTTAAGGAAAATCAATCAATGGACCATCACTAGTCAACTGAATCACCTGCATTTTTAGAACGTTCATGATGATATATGTGGACCTATTAATCCACCAAGTGGACGATTTAGATATTTTATGGTATTAATAGATGCATCCAACAGATAGTCATACATGTACTTATTATCAAGTCTAAATCTTGCATTTGCAAGATTACTTGCTCAAATAATCAAGTTAAGAACACAATTTCCTGATTATACCATTAAGACTATTCACCTTGATAATGCTGGTGATTTTACATCCCAAGCCTTTGATAATTATTGTATGTCAATTGGGATAAGTGTTGAACATCCTGTAGCTCATGTTCATACACGAAATGGTTTAGCGGAATCAATCATAAAACATTTGCAGTTAATTGCTAGACCATTGCTTATGAGAGCTAAGCTTCCTACATCTGTATAGGGACATGCTATTTTGCATGTAGTGTTACTTGTACATATTAGACCAGTATCTTATCATAAGTCCTCGCCATTACAATTAGCTTATGACCACGAGCCAAATGTTTCCCATCGAGGATTTTTTGATGTGCAGTATATGTTTCAATTGCATCTCCACAACGTATTAAGATGGGTCCTCAAAGGAGGTTTGGAATATATATTGGATATGATTCCCCATCAATTATCAAATATCTTGAACCCCTGATAGTGATATATTTATTGCATGATTTGTTGATTATCATTTTAATGAGATAAATTTTCCAATACTAGGGGGATGAATTAAGAAGTTGGAAAAATAAATTACATGAAATGCATCGTTATTGTCTCATTTAGATGCCGTAGAAATCAATGTGAACTTGAAGTTCAAAAGATAATTCTTTTGAAAAATATAGTAAATCAGTTACAGATGCATTTATAGATATAAAGTAACTAAGTCACATATACCAGCTACAAACGTTCCATAAAAAATTGATATCCCAACACAGCAAGTTGTCACTAATGAGTCTAGAATAAGCCAAAAGCGTGGTAGACCAATGGGTTCTAAAGATAAAAATCCTTGAAAAAGAAAAATAATTAATAGTCAAGAAGACTTGGTTGAGAATCCCATGAAGAAATTCATGACATGACTAATGAGGAAGGCGGAATATATAAATATAATAATGAGATTTCAATAAACTATGTCATGTCAGGAAAAAGATGGAACCGAATTCATGTAATTACTGACAACATTTTTGCTTATAATGTTGCTCTTGATATTATATTTGAATATAAGAATTTTGAACCAAAATCTGTTGAAGAATGTCGACATAGAAAAGATTGGTTTTAGTGGGAATAAGCAATCGAGGCAGAATTGAACTCACTTTCAAAATGTAAGGTTTTTGTACCAGTAATCCAAACATCAGAAGGTGTCAAACTTGTAGGATACAAATGGGTATTTGTGAGGAAAAGAAATGAAAATAATGAGGTCACAAGATATAAAGCAAGACTAGTTCCACAAGTTTTTTTTTTTTTTTTTTTTTTTAATTTTTTACAAAGACCTGGTATTGATTATGAGGAGACGTATTCTCCGGTGGTGGATGCAATTATACTAAGATATTTAATTGATCTGACTGTATATGAAAATCTGAATATGCATCTTATGGATGTAGTCAGAACATATTTATATGATTCTCTTAATAATGATATTTATATAAGAATCCTAAAAGGATTTAAGGTACTTGAAACATATAAATCAAATTCCCATGAACTGTATTAAATAAAGTTACAAAGATCACTATATGGATTGAAACAATCAGGACGAATCTGGTACAATCGCCTGAGTGGATGTTTGGTTGAAAGAAGGATATCAAAATAATCCAATATGTCCATGTGTTTTTATAAAGAAATCACAGTTAGAGTTTGTTATTATACTGTATATGTTGATGACTTAAAGATAATTGGGACTCTTGAAGAGCTTTCAAAGACAAAATAATGTCTTAAGAAAGAGTTTGAGATGAAAGATCTCAGAAAAACAAAAAAATTTCTTGGTTTGCAAATTGAGCATTTAGTAAATGGGATATTTGTTTGTTAGTCAACTTATACAAGAAAAGTTTTGATAAGATTTTATATGGACAAAACACATCCATTGAACATTCCAATGGAAGTTCGTTCACTAGATGTGAAGAAAGATATATTTCGATTTTGAGAAGATAATGAAGAACTTATTGGTCCTGAAGTATCATATCTTAGTACAATTGGTGCACTTATGTATCTTGCTAATAATACAAGATCAGATATTGCATTTTCAGTAAATTTATTAGCAAGATATAGTTCTTCTCCAACAAAAATACATTGGAACGGAATTAAGCATATACTCCATTATCTCCGAGGAACGATCGCATGTGTTTGTTTTATTCAAATAAATCAAATTTTGATCTAGTTGGTTATGCAAATTTTGGATATTTACCTAATCCACACAAAACTAGATCTCAAATAGGTTATATGTTCACATGTGGAGGAAGTGCTATATCATGGCGATCAGTGAAACCGACTATAACAACTACTTGTTCAAATCATGCTGAAATTCTTGCAATTCATGAAGCTAGTCGAGAATGTATATGGCTAAAATCAATACTCAGCACATTCGTGGAACATGTGGTTTGTCTTCTAGTAAAATTTTTCCAACGATATCATATGAAGACAACATCATGCATATCCTAAATCAAAGAAGGATATATTAAAGGAGATAGAATAAAACATATTTCACCGAAGTTTTTCTACACTCATGATCTTGAAGAAAGTGACAACATCACCATACAACAAATTTGTTTGAAAGATAACCTGGCAGACTTATTTACAAAGGCATTACCTACTACGATATTTGAAAAACTAGTGCACAACATTGAAATGCGGCGACTCAGAGATCTCAGATGTTTCCATGAAGGGGAGTAAATACACTTTTTAAGAGTATCAGATTATATGATATATGTACTCTTTTTCCTCCACTAAGATTTTTTTCCTAGTGGGTTTTTTCTTAGTAAAGACATATTTCATATATAATGGGCATCTAAGAAGGAATTTTATAAATATGTTAAATTAGTGTAATGTAGTTACCCATTATTTGGCCATGTGTCACTTATCATCCCTATGTGTTGTCCATGTAATCTACCTTATACTTACCAAGATGCCTACAAAAAGTGCCATTTTGTAGGTTTTGAAAGACACACATTGGTGATCAATTCAAAAAGATTGGAGAAAGTGGAGAAATCCATTCTTTGTTATTTTATTTACTTTTTGTTTATTTATTTTATATATTTATATATTATATTATATTTATTATATTATATATTATTATTATTTTATATTTTATCCATATCCATGTTCTCTTTGTACTCCTCAAATTCACAACAATTTCTTTACTTTTTAGGAAGTTTTTTTTTGTTTTTTTTTTTTGTTTTAGAAGAACTGTTGCTTATTGATGACTTGTAGAAATACAAGTTATTGTAGCCTTTTACTTAGAGTAATGAGGGTAGATAAGTAAAATATGCGTTGACTATACTAAAAATTCATGCTAAATAATATATTTGTGCTAAAGTACACTAAAAATTCTTGCTGATCGCATATCATGAGTTAAATTGCGCCAAAGTATATATTTTGCAGTTGATTGTAGGACTTGTCTGCATGCGCTGAGCTTCTACCTAATGATCAAATTAAATTGCGCCAAAGTATATATTTTGCAGTTGATCGCAGGACCTGTCTACATGCACTGAGCTTCTACCTAATGAACAAATATTTGATCGCATGCCTTGGGATCTCTGAACCAGTGCCAGTGGATCTTCTGCCATACCTTCAGAATGTTGACCATGATAGTAGTGTTGGCATTCTCATCTACCACGTTAGAGATGACATTTAATCAGAGTGGGAAGCCCAATAATTTTCAGCGCATGGCTCTATAAATAAAGCCTTGACGTCCATGAATAGGGATTCTAGATTCCAAAAATCCGAGAGTCAAGATTTTACCTAAGAACATCATTAAACACGATTCTTGCACCACAAGCAAAGAGTGAACCAAAGAGTATTTCTGAGAACTTTCACTTCCAAACTCCACCCAACTTTTCATCGAAACTTCACCGAAGCAAGAGTTTGAGAGGGCCTTCTCCATTTCACACTATCATTCTGTCACCAACAACCCAACATTACACCTGTTGGAAGCAAGAAATTGTTGAAAACTGCCCATTCCCTTTACTCTCTTATTGTCATTTACTGTTGTATTGCATTTGAGACTAAAAGATTATTCACTTTTGTAAACAAGAATATTTCTATCTATATATCATCATGTCTATCTCCATTATCTCCTCTCTCTTGACTGTCGCTTTTTCATTCATCATGAGTAACTAATCTCAATGGGGTAAAGGGGGAAGCTCAATGCTATGAGCTAAGTTGAGTCTCTAAGGGTTAATCTTGTTTGCTTAGTGTGTAAATATTTAAATACTTGTCTATGATCACTCATTGAGTCAAGTAGCTATAACCAACTGCTCGAGAGGGTAAGTAGTTTTGGATCTCACTAAGCAAAACAAGAAGTGTTTCTAGAGATAGAAATAACCTTATGCTCAACGTAACATCATTCATGCGTCATAGAGATATGAAAAATGTGGTTGGCCGTCAAGAGGTGTGAGATGAATGGATGTTGCGAGCTGGGATTAATGTTGGAACTAAACTTAAGGATGTGGTATTGACTTCCCCCCCAACCCTGCTTTTCCATACATTTCCTTACACACGTTAAAGCTTGTTGTCTATATAAGTTTCTTAAAATTAAATTCGAAGATTTCTTTGCTTGTTTAGATTATTTGATCGCAAGGTTTCTTTAATCACGTGATTTTTTGCTCTACTACAAATATTTTAGTCCTTGCCGCATACACGTTATTCTCCAAACATTCGTAGTTACAAATCCCTGAATTCAACCTCGGCTCACACCGAAAAACCTATAGGTTGTTTATACTTGACAATCTATAAGAAAACTTGTGATAAGTGCATGATTAACTACAATTGGACGCATAGTAAATATAGCGCATAGTCATTCTAGCATAGTTCATGTTAACTACATCGAACGCACTTATATCCAATGTTTTATTTTGTTTTGTTTTTTTTATTTGTAATCTTCTATTTACCGAAGAATTTATACTTATTTATTATTTTATTGTCATTTCAAGAAAGATATTTGTTTATTATGTTTTTTTAACAGTGGAAGTGGTTCCGATTTGTAATTTAGTTGAAATTTTAATTTTGAAATGTTAGTTTTTTTTTTTTTTTTTAATCACACCCTAGTTTTAGGTTGTTAGTGGGAGGAATTGTTACTTGTCTTGTCGGGTATTTCATTCTTATAATAGTTTACATTTTTATTAAAAATGTAATTTCACCATTCGAAATTAGGTGTGGCTTATTCAATGCATTTTTTTTCCATACATAGTAAAAAAATAATTAATAAAAGTTATTTTTGCCACAATACTATCACGTAGTCTGCACCTAAGTTTTTTTCTTTTTCAAAAACCACAAATTAAATTTCTCATTTACTTTGTTTTCCCTAATTTCTGTTTTTTCTTTTTTCTTTTTTCTTTTTTTCTTTTTTTCTTTTTTAGATAAAAGAAAAAATCTCTAATTTCAAGATGCCCAAAATGTGTTATATGATTGGGCCCATGTTTGTTTATGGCCCAATTGCTTTTAGTCATGGACTCATGTACAATGCTCAAAACTGTGTTCTAACACTGGGCTTGGCCCCTTTTTTTAATTAAACTGGGGTTGGGCTTGATGTTTTATTATTTTGAAAAATTATAATGGGTAGCAATCTTATGATTAAGATTAGCAAATGTAGCATATTTTTAAAATAATTACATATATGAAAAAAATTGATTGGTCAACTTAATAATTTCTATTTCTTTTCAAATTTTCCCTTGTCTAACTGTAGATTACTCGGCTCTTTGCTCAAAACATTCAATTACTAGATGCAGCAAAGGAAATTGACATTGGTAGACTTCTAGCTTTTTTTAGTAATGAGGATTAGCACAAAGAGTTTGTTAGTTTGTAATTAGAATGCAGTTAATGCTGGGTTTTATGTCCTAAACTCGTGGTTTGTAAATAAATAAATAATTTATTGATTATTAATAAAACAATTTATTGTTTTATATTGTGTCTTAAATTTGCATAACTATAACCAATAAAGGAAAATTCGAGGTAATTGGAATGAAACTTGAACAATATGTAGTTGACATACAATGGATTATGTTCAAGTAATAACCTAAAGGGTCTATAGTAGATGGATAAGGTTCAATGTCTTATCTTGGTAACATGTTCACCTCGTGATTTGAGTCTAAAAGTGTTTTGAATGAAAATGGAGAATGCTGATATGTGGATAAGATGAATGAAGATGTATGACAGATTAACTTCTCTCTAAGTGAGAAAGGTAGGTGATGCGTTGGGGTGGATGCTATTGGGGTTTGTGCCCTAAAGTCTCGTGTCCTGTAGTTTGTAAACATATTTTGTATGAACGCTTGTGATGTATAATATATGATATTTACTTTACGTCTTGACTTTGCACATTTAGATATTTTATTTGCTTTACCACAAACCAATAAACTTAAAATCCCTGGTTATCTTTATGTAACTTAAGCATGTATGTAATGACATACAAGTGGATCATGTCTTAATTGATAACCAAAATGGTCTGTAGTATATAGATATAGGAGGGAAACCTTATCTGGTAATACTACGGATGCGGCCTGCTTTGTGGCATAGTTGTGACTTTTCACAGATGATTTGATCCTGATCATTCGTGTAGGGGACATGCGAGCGGGGGAGTCCTATACAAAGAGTTTGTATAAGACCTGACCACGAAGTGTTAACTTCTCGTCATATAACTCTGTTCATGACAGAGACTTCACTTCACTAGGATGACCATAAGTAACATGACCTCAATCTTGAGTGAGTTGGGAACTCCTGTCATTGAGGGCGGTCCTTTGATTTGCATGGGTGCGAGTGGCCAGAGTGCCGACTCAAACCTACCACTTTGGGGTTTCGTCTAATTTGGGAGCTAGGAACTCAGCTTCACAAGATGGAGTTCACTCATTGTCCAAAGCAAGGGTATGTAGATAGATTGTTCCCTTAAGGGCTGATCCCGAGGCTTGAATGATGTGGCGCCACACACCTTCTCATGGCTCGAGAGATGTTCACACATAGTAGGAATATGTTGTATTGTTCATTATAGGGATCAGTGGTACTTAAGGAATAAGATGTAACTACAGGGGTAAAACGATAAATTGGCCCAACTGTACTTATGAGCATCTGTGAAGGGTCATCATACTGATAATTGGTTATATCCAATGGACATAAAAATATATCTATGGTAAGAAGAGTTCAACTATTTGTATTTAGTGGAATGCCTGGTAGTTAATGGATGGTGGATATCGTGGCTAAAGAGTTTAGTTAGTTATTCACGTACCGTTGGAGCTTCGAGCCATAGGTCCATAAGGTCCTCTTGGTAGCTTGGAAATAAGTTGAGAATCAGTTTTTGGGTCAGTTTGAAATGTTCAAATTAACAAGAGGGAGTTCGATTATATATGATATAATTGAACTAGTTAATTATATATGATATAATTAACTTTATGTATGAGATACATTAATTTGGAGGAAATTAGATATAAATATGATTTATATCTAGTGGAGGAAAAATACTATGGTTAATATATGATATTTAACCATAGGTTATGAATATAATGTGATTATATTTATTATCTATTAATTGGAAAGTTATGAGATAATTGGCCGACATCTCTTATGTTTTCATATGGATGAGTGATAACGGGCAGAAATGCACGTTATTACAGTGTTAAGTTATTAAACAATGAAAGTTTGTGTTGATAAAATATGTATGATTGCGTCCAAAAAGCATTAAGTTTTATAACATTGTGGTCACATGCGTTCATCGCATAAGAACAGTTAACTATTGTACTTTTGTGCAGAATATGTATTGACGCAAAGCATAAAATACGATCACAAGAAAGCAACGGTCGAGCACAACGCTATCACAAGGCTTTGCGGTGATTTGTGCTCGCAAACATCTGCTCAAGAAGGATTGCCGCATAGAGTCGCCGCAACTTGGTGGGCGTATCTGGGTGAAAAGCATAATAAATTACGATGGGACAGAAAGCTGATGACGGTCGAGTCCGAATTAAGTTGACAAGCCGCTAACGAACTACTGTAGCAAGTACACTTAACTTTTCGGTGACAAATATTTGGCGCATCAGATAGAGAATTAATGCCATCTCACCAGTGCAATCATTAGAGAGAAGCAGCTTTTCACCCTGAAGCTCTATAAATACTGAAGGCAACCTTCAGTAAAGGAGTTCGGACAGTTCGAAAAGTTCGGATAGTTAGAGAATTTTCCTTTAGATAGAATAGTCTTGTTCTTAGTTTTTTTTTTCTTTTATTTAAGGTAGAAGTGAGAGAAGCGAGATTGTGTTGAGGGATCGTTCTGGTGAACTTGAAAGAGTGTCGGAAGCGTCGAGATCAGAGAGAGGGTCAGCTTCTGCGGAAGCAGGAATATCTTTTGAACAGAATAGAATCAATAGTGTAAAAGCCTTGGGAAGCAAGGGATTGCTACCAGGCTCTCTATCCTTACCTTCCATTGTCATTTTGTACTTAAACTCATCTATAGAAATGGAATTTATTTCTCTATATCTGTTCACTCTCTGTTTATTACGCATGAATAGCTAAATCTGTCGAATGGGTTGAGAAACACTTAGTTAGCATAACTGAGGATCTTCATTCTATGCGATTATCTTGTATTATGTATGCATCATTCGTCCACTAGAGATACTCGGGAGGGTAGTCTAAGAGTAGAATCTAGGCTTGGAAAATTCAGGTTAGAATCTAGGCTCGGGAGAGTCAGATTAGAACGCATAATCAAGAGATAGGAGCTTAGGAATAAGCATTGTTTGCGCATCGCATGCATCCTAGAGATAGGATATGATTGTGTGTGGCACCTTGTCTTTGTGTGCATCTTGCATCATCTCATAGGAAAAGAGTAGAGACTTAGGAATAATCTCTATGGATACTATTGCATTCAACACATGCGTCCGTGAACTAGGAGCACCGCATTTGCATTGGAAAATGCTTTGTTGTCGCATGAGTGTAGCATGATTGCATAGTTTGACGCATTCTCGGGAAACGCTAGCTAAAGACCTTCTCAACCTGTTCCTCTGCATACGCAGTTTATCTATCGCATAATCGATCTTTTCTCAAATCCGCCGCATACATTTATTTTATATCGCAAACAACAACCCAAAAAACTATTTGATTTATTGATTACCGCAAAGTCTTCTTGAAAATTATCACCGCATACTATTTTTCCTAGTCCCTGAGTTCGACCCTAGACTTACTAGTAAACTCAGTAGGGTTTATACTTGGATTCCGCTGAGAAAACTTGTTGCTCAACGCATTTCCATCATTGCATTTCATTCCATTATTTCATCACATAAAATAACGCATCAAGTTTTTGGCGTCGTTGCCAGAGACTTCGGCAAATCAGTGTGCTAACGATAATTTTTCTGATTTCTTTGCAGCTCTCAATCTCTGATCAATTATGACCCGAAGATTGAGAGGACGTTCCGACGAAGACTAAGAAATAGCCACCACCAACAACAACTAGATAAAGACGATATGGCGGAGTAGCCTGGAAATGGAGCACCAAACGAAAACAATGTCATGGCGAATCCAATCTTACTGGCAAATGATCGCAATAGGCCCACTCGGGACTATACATCGCTAAACCTCTATGATTTCTCTCCAGGAATCATGAGGTCTACCCTTGATGGATCCCGATTCAAAATGAAGCTGGTGATGCTGTAGATGATCTAGACTGTAGGGTAGTTCGGAGGAAGGTGTGGCGAGGACCAACACGCCCACCTCTGGAGCTTCATAGAAATCTGCAAACTTTTGTGTTCCCGAACATCTCTACCAAAGAAGTTCGACTAACTTTGTTTTCATTTTCTCTGTGTGATCAGGCACGCAAATGGGCGTTTTCTCTCAAACCGGGGGAGATCACTTCGTGGGAACAAGTGTTGGAAAAGTTCATGAAGAAATATTTCCCACCAACTGAGAATGCAAGAAGAAGGAAATTAATAATGAATTTTGAACAAGAAACTGACGAATCGCTCGGTGATGCCTGGGCGAGGTTTAAGAGGCTGGTAAGAGACTGTCCACACAACGGATTACCAGACTGCTTGCAAATGGAGATATTTTATTAAGGACTGAACCCTGCTTCGTAAACTGCTGCCAATGCGGCAGCAGCTGATGGTCTGCTCGACAAAACATATGAGGTAGCCAAAAACATACTTGATCGAATTTCCAAAAATCATGAGGACTGGCGAGAAAGCGATCAAAGATTAAGAATTAAAGATAATGACGCAAACAACGGGGCCATCGCATCCCTTCAATACCAAATGACTGCGATGATGAGTTTGATTTAAGGCATCACAATTAACAGTACGGGAGCAAAAAAAGGGCAGGTCAACGCAATTGCTCAAACGACCGCAAGTTGTGCCATCTGCGGAGACACGCATCCAATGGAAGAATGCTCAAGAAATCCGTAGTCAGTATGCTTCATAAAGAATAATCCCTACTCCGATACATACTACCCCAGGCGGAGAAACCACTTAAATTTCGCGTGGAAAAATCAACCACAAAGCTTTCAACCAGTGGCACAAAAAGAAGGGCCACTCAGATTTTTCCCTCGAACCAACGATCCAACGCATAACCAAGCTAGTAGTTTGCAGACACCGCAATCTTCGTCCTTAGAAAGCTTATTGAAGCAGTACATCGAGAAATACGAATCAGTGCTACAGAATCAAGCAACGTTCATCTGAAATCTCGAAATTCAGCTAGGACAGATTGCGGGCGAACTTAAAAATAGACCGCAAGGAGCTTTTTCGAGATTAACTGAGCTCCCTTGCAACATTGGGGGTACGAGGAAGGAACAATGCTTAGCAGTCTCCTTGTTAAGCGAGAAACGATTGCAGAAGTAGAGGAAGAACCCATTACGACCAACTTGAATGTGGTAACAACTGAGGACCCGTTGACTTGTAATTCATAAGAGCCCGAGCAAATGAAACCAGAAGTTGTGTCCATCCTCAAGCCTCTAGATCATGAGATAGAAAAATTCCAACTACCACTATCTCCGCAAGGATTGAAAAAGAAGCAAAATGATGAAGAAAAGATCGCGACAGTGGCAGTAATGCAAAATGCAATGATCCCACAAAAAATGTGCGACCCAGGAATCTTCACGATACCATGCTCCATTGGAGGGGTCTACAGTGGCCAAGCACTATGCGATCTTAGGGCGAGTATAAACATAATGACACTATCAATCTTCAAACGATTGAATATTGACACACTCATGCCCATGACAGAGACTCTCCTACTTGCAGATGGATCCCGAATACATATCGAGGGAGAGTTGAAAGATGCGTAATCTCAATTGAGAAATTCATCTTGCCGGCAGGCTTCATCATTTTGGATTATAAAGCGGACGAAAATGCACCCATCATATTGGGACGACCATTCGTCTCGACCGGTCACGCTAAAATTGATGTGCACAAGGGGGAAATCATAATGAACATCAATAGGGAAAGGCTTCAGATTAAGGCAGTCAAGATCCCGGAAGATTGAGAAAAGAAGAAAAAGCCACCGTGGACGTGAAAAGCCCAGCTTGGAATAAGCAGTCCCTGAGTTACTATGTGATTCAACCCCATCAGGGACACAAACCTTTTGAATATCTTTTTTGTACATCAATACTTCATGAACTTTCATCACCTTGTTATTATCTGTTATCACATATGTACTTCTTTACTTCTCTTAAAAAAAGGCGATCGTGCTGAACGATTGCGGTAAAAGATTTTGTTAAACTCTATTTTTTTTTATAATTATTTGACCCTCTCAATGTTTTCTTTGCAAACGATCAAGGTACATGATTGTGGAGGCGTGACACGGAGACGGAACTACTTTATTCCATCCCCGCAATCCAAAAGAGGTAGATCGCCGCAAAGCAGGATGCGTTAACAAACAATGCGGGCGACAACGTATATTTGGGGGTTGTATTTCTCCTTGACATTATTCCAAATTCTGCACTATCGCATCGCAGTTTAATTTTGAACATTTTATCACTGCATCCTCTTTGGCTACCGTAATAATTTAACATTGATAAATTTAGTAAGTCACTGCATGGTTTCAAAAACTTGATGCGTTATTTTATGTGATGAAATAATGGAATGAAATGCGGGGATGGGAATGTGTTGAGCAACAAGTTTTCTCAGCAGAATCCAAGTATAAACCCCACTGAGTTTCCTGGTAAGTCCAGGGTCGAACTCAGGGACTAGGAAAAACAGTATGCGGTGATAATTTTCAAGAAAACTTTGCAATACCTAGTAAATCAAATAGTTGTTTGGGTTATTGTTTGTGGTATAAAATAAATGTATGTGGCGGATTTGAGAAAAGATCGATTATGCGGTAGATACACTGAGTATGCAGAGGAACGGGTTGAGAAGGTCTTTAGCTAGCGTTTCCCGGGAATGCATCAAACTATGCGATCATGCTACACTCATATGACAGCAAATCATTTTCCCATGCAAATGCGGTGCTACTAGTTCCAAGACGCATGTGTTGAATGAAATAGTGTCCATAGAGCTTATTCCTAAGTCTCTACTATTTTCCTATGCGATGATGCAAGATGCACACAAAGACAAGGTGACTGCACACAATCATATCCTATCTCTAGGATGCATGCGATGCGTTAATAGCAAACAATGCTTATTCCTATGCTTCTATCTCTTGATTATGCATTCTAATCTGACTCTCCCGAGCCTAGATTCTAACCTGACTTTTCCAAGCCTAGATTCTACCCTTAGACTACCCTCCCGAGTATTTCTAATGAACGAATGATGCATACATAATACAAGATAATCGCATAGAATGAAGATCCTCAGCTATGCTAGCTAAGTGCTTCTCAACCCATTTGACAGATTTAACAACAGATATAGAGAAATAAATTCCATTTCTATAGATGAGTTTAAGTACAAAATGACAATGGAAGATAAGGATAGAGAGCCTGGTAGCAATCCCTTGCTTCCCAAGGATTTTACACTGTTGATTCTATTTTGTTCAAAAGATATTCCTGCTTCTGCAGAAGCCGGCCCTCTCTCTGATCTCGATGCTTCTGGCACTCTTCCAAGTTCACCGGAATGATCTCTCGGCACAATCTCGCTTCTCTTGCTTATGCCTTAAATAAAAGAAAAAAAAAAACTAAGAACAAAACTATTCTATCTAAAGAAAATTCTCTAACTATCCGAACTCCTTTAAATGAAGGTTGCCTTCGGTATTTATAGAGCTTCAGGGTGAAAGGTTGCTTCTCTCTTATGATTGCACTGATGGGATGACATTAATTCTCTGTCTGATGCACCGAATATTTGTCACTGAAAAGTTGACTGTACTTGCTACAGTAGTTCAATAGAGGCGTGTCAACTTAATTCAGACTCGACCGTCATCAGCTTTCTGTCCCATCGTGATTTATTATGCTTTTCAGAGATGCACCCACCAAGTTGCGGTGGCTCTATGCGGCAATCCTTCTTGAGCAGATGTTTGCGAGCACAAATCACCGCAAAGCCTTGCGGTAGTGCTGCGCTCGACCATTGCTTTCTTGTGATCGCATTTTATGCTTTGCGTCAATGCATATTCTGCACAAAAGTACAATAGTTAACTGTTCTTATGCGATGAACGCATGCGACCACAATGTTATAAGATTAATGCTTTTTGGACGCAATCTTACATATTTTATCAACACAAACTTTCATTGTTTAATAACTTAACACTGTAATAACGTGCATTTCTGCCCGTTATCAATGAGTAAGATGAAGAATTGCTTTGAGATACTTAAATAGCTCATAGTATGGTAAGCATTTGAAAAGACATTGTGTCATTGCTTAGTAAAATCAGAGCCTATACGATAGTGCTGAACGATCACTTACCTATACGATAGTGTTGAACGTTCGCTTAACGCTTACACCCATGCGCGCTATTTACAAAACAATCGCTTACCTTTTATTAAACAATTGTTTAGCGCTCGAGCTTTACTAAAAAATTGTATAGACGATTGTTTAGCTTTTCCTACACGATCATATACTTTACCTAAATGATCAATCATTCTGTCTATACGATAGACGAGTTTTTCTCCCACTTGGTTGATCGTTGTATACGATCTCTTTATCTCCCCCCCTTTACCAAATCCGAAGAAAGCTCACCCTTTAGATTCTCACTTCGAGAATACTGAGGGCTCCAAGTGGTGGTGTCATCCCCGTTTCCTTATGTTCGTGTGGAGATTGTTTGTGGTAGGTGTTGTTGAACGATAACTTCTCATTCTAGCGAAAACGAGATTTGCTGTAAAGAAAAGTCTCCAACTGGTATGATCTCTCGGTCTCTTATTTATTGATTCTCTAAGCATGCCAGTAATTGAATTCCTCACGGAAGCGTGCGAAGGCAGTGCCTTTGGAGTTTAGTTTTGAAAATATAAAATACAGAGAAGAAACAACTGAATAAACATAAATACGAGCTTGCTTTAAGAAGGAAAAAAGAAGAGAGCATGAGGAAACTCACCTTTGAAAACACTCTTCTCTGCGATTCCTCTCAACGCCTCAACAATCTCCAGCTTATCTGCATAATCTTAATTTACAAAAAATCTTCTTACGAACCGTAAGAACATTTCTCACATACAAGAACATCACCAATGAGACTTCCTTACTATTCTCCAACAAGAAATATAGAATTGTGGGATTCCTTTCAAATATTAGAAGAGGAAAAAATTGCTTTGGAAAGAATTTTAAATCTTCTGTGTTTTTTTTATTTTTGTGTGAATATACACTTTGTAACCATTACAGAAAAACCAAAAATGGACTGTAAGAGTAAGTGTCATGGAGGGGAGTTATAACAACTCCCTTCCCTTTAACATATAATAACTCCCTTTTGGGAATTATTATTTTAATTAATTTAATATATATATTAAATCGAATTTAATATATATAAATAAATTAATAACCTTAATTAATTAATAATAATTAAATATCATATATTTAATTTCATTTGAACCATATTCAAATGACTTTCTCTCACACAATTTATAGTTTTGATATGATAGATACCAATTGTAAGAATGTATCAACAACAACGGAAGTAACAAAGATCATTTAAGTACTCTAATTCATTAATTTTGACAAAATATAAAGCCTACTCTTGTAGAAAACAAATGAGTTTCATACATACCTTTGTAGAACCTCTTCAAAGCTCGTTCTCCAGCTGCAATCTTCTCCGAATTTTGTTGCAGACCACCTCAAGATCTTCCCCACTATTCTCTTGGTGCTCTAGATTGAGTTGTGAGACTCAAAACATGCTTGAATCAATGGATGAAGGAGAATTGCTCACAGTAGCAATTTTGTTGAAGAACCTTTTCTTCAACATGAATTTTCTCTAAAATTCTCTCTTGATTTCATGTCTCAAATTCACTCCAATCTCTTCAATATATTGCCGATCATCATGCAAGGAAGAGAGTTGCATGAGTTGTAGCTCATGCTTGGAGTTAATGAAGAAGAGAAAATGGAACGCGTGTGAGCATGAAGAAGATGGATAATGGAAAAATATGTTTTTCCATTTTGTGTATTGTTATTCTAATTTTTCAATTTTATCACAAAATCAAAACTTGATTTTTAAAATCCATTTTGATTTTTAAAACTAAAAAATTTAATTTTATAAAATTAAATACATAAATTAATTTTTAAATAAAACTTAATTAATTTAATATCAAATGTTAAATTAATTTTTACACACATCTATGTTTATATATTTAAATCATATTTAAATATAAATTCTCCTATTCTGTTTAATTCTCAAATTAAACACGTAATTATATCTCATATAATTATTAATTTCCTTAATTCTAATTTGAACGTTTCAAATTAACTTATCACGCTATTCTAGAGCTAGTCTATTTACGAGATAGTAGGGGGGACCTCGCGGACCTACAGACCATAGGCTTCAACGATCCGAGATTAATTGGCTAAACTCATTACTTTAGATTAATCCCCATTCGTTAACTAATGGGTCACTCCACTAAAGCCCATTGTTGCACTCCCGTCACTGTAGATATATTGTATCCACATGATTTAACCATAATCAACAAGTCGACCCTCCACATGTTGTTCGTAATAATGGTTGGGTCAAATATTCAAATAATAATAATAATATAAATATAAATATGATAACTAACTTATCATATATATATATATATACATATAATATTATATGTCATATCAAATATAACATATAACCTATAGTTTTAATATTGTATCATATACAATATATACTATAGTTTTTTCTCTATAATATGACATTTAATATCAATCTCATTTATATTAAATTTAACAACTACGAATTTCATTCATAGAAAATATATTTGAATCTCATTCATAGAAAATATATTTGAATCTCATTCAAATATTTATTTCCTCCTATTAAGCTATAATGTATCAAATACATTATGACAATTATATCATATATAATTAAAATAATTTAATCATTATAATTAACTCCCTCTATTAATTTGAACAATTCAAATTAATCCAAAAAATAATTCTCATCTAAATCCTATTGAGCTACCAAGGGGATCTCATGGATTTGTAGTTTGAAGCTCCAATGGTACATGAATAATTAATTAAACTCTTTAATACATTATTCACCTTTCGTTAACTTTCGGACACTCCACTAAAGACCGATAGTTGCACTCTTCGCATTACAGATATATTTCTGTGTCCATTGGATATAACCAATTAATAGTACGATGACCCTTCACAAATTGCTCGTAAGTACAGTTAGGCCAAATTACCATTTTGCCCTTGTAGTTACATCTAACTTCTTAAGTACCACTGATCCCTTTAATGAATAATATATCATAGTTCTACTATGATTACACCCCTCTCGAGCCAGGAGAGGGTGTGGTGCCACATTGTTCAAGACCCAGAATTAGCCTTAAAGGAGTAATTTATCTACTTACACCTGCTTCGGGGAAGGAGTGAATTCCATCTTGTGTAGCTGTGTTCCCAGCTCCCCAATCAGATGAATCCCCAAAATGGTAGACTTGTTGAGTCGGCGATCTGGCCACTCTCACCCATACAAATCAAAGGACCGCCCTCATAGGCAAGAGTTCACAACTCACTCAGGATTCAAGTCATGTTACCTATGGTCATCTTGGTGAAATGTAAGTCTCTATCATGAACGGTATTATATAATGAGATTAAACATTTTATGGTTCGGTTCTATACAAACTCTGTTGTATAAAATATCCCCGCTCGCATGTCTAATACATGAATGATCAGGATCAGATCATTTGTAGCACTTTATAACACTTGTAACACCTACAAAGCGGGCCATACTCGTAGTGTCACAGGATAAGGTACCCAGCCTTATTCATCTACTACAGACCATTTAGGTTATTACTTAAACATGATCCACTTGTATGTCTCCACATACATGTTTAAGTTACAAAGATAACCTTGGTCGTGGTTAATACAACTAAAATATCACATATTTTATAGACAAAGTGAATAAAATATCATATATTTTATTAATCATATAAAGAGTTTGTTCGACAATGTTTACAAACTATAGGACCTTATGTTGGGTTTTATGTCCTAAAACTCGTGGTTTGTAAACAATGGAACTTATTCTAAAAAATTCAATAAAGTGTTATTGAATAGATGTTTTGCTTTATAAAAATCCAATAAACCTAAAGGTCCTTTGACTATTGGATGAGTACTTGAACTTTATGTGGAGACATAAAGGTGGATCAAGTTCTAGTAAATAGTCAAAATGATCTATCGTATATGAATAAGGTTGGGTACCTTATTCTGGTAACAACATTGGATGTGGCCTGCTCTATAGTTATTATAAAGAGTTGTAAAGTGCTACAAACGAAGTGATCCTAATTCGTTCATGTTGGGACATGAGGAGTGGGGCTGCCCTTGTGCAAAAGGATTTGTACAAGATCGTACCATGAAATTAGTCACTCTTACTTTATAACGTTGTTTACTGTTTAAGACTGACTATTTCAATATGATTACCTAGGTAACTTGACCTTAATCCTGAGTTAACTATGAACTCCTGTTTATTTGGAATTATCCTTAGATTTGCATAGGTGAGGGTTGGCTCAATAGTGCTGGCTCAATAACCTCCCATTTCATGGGTAAGACTGGATAGATAGCTGGGGACATAGGGTGCAAGACCGAATTTACTCTTGCCTGCTTTTAGGGATAGTAGAGAGGTTGTTCCCTTAAGTGCTGATTCTGGATCTTGAACAAGGGGCCCTGCCCTTTAATTGGCCTAAGAGGGACTCGATTTTGTTGATTGGATCACAAAAAAATTTTTCGTTAGGGGATCAATGAGGACTTAAGGAACAAGAGGTAATTTTGAGGGTAAAACAGAGATTCGACCCAACCGTTATTATGAACAACCTGTGAAGGGTTGACTTACGAATCATGGACATAATATATCTACAGTAAGGGGAGTTCAACTATGGACTTTAGTTGAATGACCCATTAATTAACAAATGAGGGTTAGATCGGTCTAATGAGTTTAGCCGATCAATCTTGGATCGTTGGAGCCCATGATTTATAGGTCCACGAGGTTCTTTTACTAGCTCGAAAATGGATTAGCTCTAGAGTAGCGTGATAAGTTAATTTGAAACATTCAAATTAGAATCAAGGGGAATTGGGGTATATATATTTAAATATATAAAGATGGATTTGTGTAAAATTAATTTAATATTGGATATTAAATTAATTAGAATTAATTAAATTGTTTAAATAATTATTTATTAATTTAATAAGAAAATTAATTCATGAAATTAATTTGTAAAATTAATAAATTTTGATTTTAGAAATCAAAATTGGATTTTGGAAATAGAAAAATACACCAATGGAAAAATTAGATTTTTTCTATCTTCATCTTCAAGTTGCTCACACTAAACCCATTATCTTCAAGCTTCAATTACTCCAAGCACGAGCTGCATCTCATGCAGCCTTTCTTATTACGTGATGGTCTACAATATATTGAAGAGATTGGAGTGATTTTGAGGAAATGCAATCGATAGAATTTTAGCTGAAAATTCATGTGAAGAAGGTGTTCTTCCTTTGGGTTGCTGCTGTGAGCATTCTCCAAGTTCCCTTTGATTCCAGCTTATTTTGAGTCCCACAACTTAATCTAGAGCACTAAGAGAATAGTAAGGAAGATCTTGTGGTGTTCTGCACAAAGATTTGGAGGAATTAGCAACTGGAAATCGAGATTTCAAAGGTTCTTCAAAGGATTGTCTTGAAGCCCATTAAATTCTGCTATAGCATGGTTTCGTTTCTGCCAAAATTAATCAATTAGAGTGCTTATCGATCCTTGTCGCTTCCGCTACGTTCTACTACCATCTAGCACCTTATGAGATTTAGGGCATCAACCCCAACAATTTCTATGTCCACAGATATAACTCATCAATAGTAAGTTGATCCCTATAGGTACATCTAACTCTTTAAATACCATTGAACCTTCTAATGAACAATTAGTTATAGACTAACTATAAACTAGATCCTTCTTTGGCTAGTGAAAGAGTGAGAGCCTTCATTGTTCTAAACTCAAAATCAGCCTTTAAGGGAGTAATTCATCTACTTACCCTAGAACTAGGAAGGAGTAAATTCCATCTCATGTAGCTATATTTCCAGCTCCCAACTCGAATAAAACTCTAAAGTGGTAGCATATTGAGTCGGTAAATCTGGCCATTCTCACTCATACAAATCAAAAGATAACCTCATAGACATGAGTCCACAACTCACTCGGGATTAAGGTCGATTCACCTAGGTGATACAGGCAGAAATGCACGTTATCATAGTGCTAAGTTCTTAAACAATGTTGGCTTGCGTTGATAAAATATGTTAAATTGCGTCAAAAAAGCATCACATTCATAATATTGCGGTCGCATGTGTTCATCGCATAGAAATAGTTGATTCTTGTATTTTTATGCAGAATATGCATTGACACAAGGCAGAAATTGCGATCATAGAAAATCACTGGTTGAGTGCAGCATTACCGTAAGGCCTTGCGGTGATTGTGTTCGCAAACATCTACTCAATAAGGATTGTCGTAACTTGGTCGGCGCAACATGGTGGGTGCATCTGGGTGAAAGATTTTATTAATCACGATGGGACAGAAAGCTGATGACAGTCGAATCCGAATTAAGTTGACAGCCGCTAATGATAACAAGTACATTCAGCTTTTCGGTGAAAAATATTCGATGCATCAGTCAGGGAATTAAAGCCATCCCGTTTGCACAGTCATGAGAGAGAAGCTGCCTTTCAGGTTCTATAAATACCAAGGGCATCATTCAGAAAAGGGGTTCCACCAGTTCACGAGTTCACCATCTTACAAGTTCATAAGTCTGTTCATAGTTTAGCCTTGTTCTTAGATTTTATTTTACTTTAAGGTAGACACGAGAGAAGAAGGTTGTGCCGACAGATCATTCCGATAAGCTTGGGAGAGCGCCGGAAACTTCAAGATCAGAGAGAGGGCCGACTCCTGCGGAAGTAGGATTATCTTTTGAATCGAATAGAGATTGATAGTGTAAAAGCCTCAATTAGTAAGGAATTGCTACCAGGCTCTCTATCTTTAAGTTCCATTGTTATTTTTGTACTCAACTCATTTATCGAAATGGAATTTACTTCTTTATATATGCTCACTCTCTGTTATTTACGCATGAGTAGCTAAATCTGTTGAATAGGTTGAGAAGCACTTAGCTAGCTTAACTAGGATCTTCATCCTATGCGATTATCTTGTATTATGTATGATTCATTCATCCATTAGAGATACTCGGGAAGGTAGTCTAAGGACAGGATCTAGGCTTGGGAAGGTCAGGTCAGAATCTAGGCTCGGGAGAGTCAGATTAGAACTCATAATTAAGAGATAGAAGCTTAGGAATAAACATTGTTTGCTATTAACACCTCGCATGTATCCTAGAGATAGGATATGATTGTGTGCGGTCACGTTGCCTTTATGCATCTGCATCATCGCATAGGGAAAGAGTACAGACTTAGGAATAAGCTCTATAGACACTTTTGCTTTCAACACATGCGTCCTAGACTTAGGAGCATCACATTTGCATTGGAAAATGACTTGATGTGCATGGTTGTAGCATGATCGTATAGTGTGACACATTCCCAAGTAACGCTAGCTAAAGACCTTCTCAACCCGTTCACCCACTTACTTAGAGCATCTATCACACAACTGACTTTTCTTAAATCCACCACATTTGTTATTTTTTTTTATCATCGCAAATAACAACCTCAACAACTATTGATTTATTTGGTTACCGCAAAGTTTTCCAAAAATTACCAACGAAAGCTATTTTCACAAGTCCCTGAGTTCGACCCTGAACTTACCAGGAAACTCAGTGGAGTTTTCACTTGGATTCTGCTGAGGAAACTTGAGTGCTCAATGCAATTTCACCATCGCATATCATCCACATTTTCACATCATAAATTCAAGCATCACTAGGTCATCCTATCGAAATGTTAATCTCTTCAAGTAACTGTGTTATAAAAAGAGACTAATCATTTGGCGGTACAATCTTATACAAACTTCTGTATAGGATATCTCCACATGAACGATTAAGATCAAGTCATTTGTAAGATTTTACAACAGTTGTAACAATTACAAAGCGAACCATATCAGTAGTGTCACTAGGATAAGGCAACCAACCTTATCCATTTATTACAGACCATTTAGGTTATTACTTAAACATGATCTACTTGCATGTCAACCATGAAGGAACTCTTATTCAAGAGAACCAGTGAGCGGAAGCAAAATCATTCAAAGCCCATTGTGAAAGAATAAATGCATTCACAAACATACAAGAACTGTTATGCATCTTTAAGAAAATTACAACATGCTTTCTTAACTAAAAGTGAAAGGAATCAAGAGACATACCTTTTAAGAACTATTCTTCAATTATTCCCTTGATCTACACTAGTCAAAGGCAAAGACACGATGAACAATCGTCTAGGAAACTCTCGCTCTCATTGTGCAATTGTCTAGTAAAATCTCGCTCTCGTTGCATTCACGAACTGTCTAATCCTCGAACGGCAACCCTCGACACTACCACTCAGTAACCTTGGTATTCTCGAAGTCAGAATCTAGGAGGTGTGGGCTCTGTGTGAATTTGGTAGAGGGATGGTGGAATTAAACGATCAAGCTACACGATCGAGTAAGTGGGAGAAAGGTATAGTCTATCGTATAAATAGTGGGCACTCAATCATTTAGCAATCTCTCGCTCTCGTGAGCAATCGTCTAATAATCTCTTGCTCTCGTGAGTAATCATCTAGCAAATCTCGCTCGATCGTTTAGTCTTTAGAAAGGGCTATCGTATAGTCTCTCGTGACCGATCGATTAGTAATTCAATAATGAAGCGATTGTCCAAAAAAATGAAAACTCTTTTCATTTTATTCTTTAGTTATTAAAAACTGAAATTAACCTCTCACTTGTACGATTAATGGAGAAAACAAATAACCAACAAACAATTATCTCATAATTTTTTTATTATAAATAAATATAATAACTAACTTAGCATATTATATTTTTAACCTATAGTTTTAATATCACATCATATGTAATATTTAAACCATAGTTCTTTTCTCCTTTATTTAATATAAATCACATTTATATCAATTCCTTCAATTAATGTATCTAATACATAAAATCAATTATATCACATATGATTAAACCAATTTAATTATATCATATATAAACAAATTCCCTCTTATTAATTTGAACACTTCAAACTAACCCAAAAACTGATTCTCAACTTGAATCCATTGAGCTACCAAGGGACCTTATGGACCTGTAGCTTGAAGCTCCAACGGTACGTGAATAACTGACTAAACTCTTTAATCATGATATCCACCATCCGTTAACTATCGAGCACTCCACTAAAGACCGACAACTGCACTCTTCTCACTATAGATATATTTCTGTGTCCATTCGATATAACCAATAAACAGTACGATAACCCTTTACAGATCGCTCGTAAGTATAGTTGGACCAATTTACCGTTTTGTCCCTGTAGTTACATCCGACTTCTTAAGTACCATTAATTCCTCTAATGAACAATACATCATAGTTCTACTATGAGTGAACATTTCTTGGGCCATGAGAAAGTGTGTGGCGCCACATCGTTCAAGCCTCGGAATCATCTCTTAAGGGAACAATCTATCTACTTACCCATGCTTTGGGGAAGGAGTGAATTCCATCTTGTGTAGTTGAGTTCCCAGCTCCCCAATCAGACGAATCCCCAAAGTGGTAGGTTTGAGTCGGCAATCTGGCTACTCGCACCCATGCAAATCAAAAGACTGCCCTCATAGGCAGGAGTTCCCAACTCACTCAGGATTAAGGTCATGTTACCTATGGTCATCCTAGTGAAATGAAAGTCTCTATCATGAACGATATTATATAATGAGACTAAACATTCTGTGGTCCAGTCTTATACAAACTCCTTTGTATAGGATACCGCCGTTTGTACGTCTCTACATGAATGATCAAGATCAGACCATCTGTAGCACTTTACAACACTTGTAACATCTACAAAGTGGGTCGTATTCGTAGTGTTACCAGGATAAGGTTTCCCTTATTTATCGACCATTTAGGTTATCACTTAAGGCATGATCCACTTGTATGTGTCTACATACATGCTTAAGTTACAACGATAACCGGGGATCTTAGTTTATTAGTTTGTGGTTAATGCAACTAAAATATCCCATATTTCATAGACAACAGTGAAGAAAATATCTCATATTATTACATCACAAATGTTTATTCATACACGTGTTTACATACTACATGACCCTATGAGATTTAGGGCATCAACCCCAACAAACCACATACATGTTTAAGTTACATAAAATAACCTTGGGTCTTAGTTTAATGAATTGAGTTAATGCAAAAATAAAATAACTTTTATTTTATAATAACAATTTGTTTTATATAAGTTTACAAACTATGAGAACAAAGAGATTTAAGACACCAATCCCAACACTACCAATAAATCTTGTACAACAAGTATCAATAATTCCGCCAAGGAGATCAGTCTAGAATAGATTACACGGAAGAATTCCATCGTTTAGGAGCAAGAAACAACCTATCAGAGAATGAACAACAACAAATGGCAAGATTTATTTTCGGATTGCGATATGATATAAAAAAATAGTCAATTTATATACTTTGGCTTATCTTTTTAACGCTATCTTTTTTGCTACCAAGGTGAAGAAGAAGAAGAGGACTCCAAACCGGTCAAGAGCTTCTAAAAAAGAAACACATGGGATATGTTGAAGGAAATCAGATTTGAGATTTCCATGAGCAGCAGAAGTATGATTATTCCAAATCACAAACATAAATGAACATAACATTTACAGTCGACTTCAATACAAACGGTTATGCAATTAACAGAGAAATTACAGCATGAAAAACTCAAATGCACAAAGGGAAAAACTGTATGGACAATTGCAGATGTGTTTCCACGCTCCTTTGTGCACGACCGCTCAAACAATAGCAACCTCGAACACTCGATCTACACGATTGCAACACAGCATGAACTCTTTGCACTCATCCTCAATGATCACCTCGATCAAGAACTCCTCAGCAATAGCACGAATAACCTCCAGAAAACCTCGATGGTGTCGAGTTGAGTCTGACACCACCAACAAGGCTACCTTGGTATTTTCGGTGTGAGAATCCAGAGGATGGGCTCTGTTCGAACTTGGTATGAGCCAGACAGAGGAGGAAACACCGATCGTGTACACGACTGGGTAAGTGGGAGATGGTGAAGACCTATCGTATAGGTCGATGCCCATACTTTTAGCTAAATCTAAGCGATCGTCTAGCAAAAGCTATGCGATTGTTTAGCTTAGTGCTTAGCTCGGTCTGTCGCCTACAGACTCTACACGATCGTTTACTTTGGGCAAGAAATCGTCTAGCAATACTATGCGATCGTTTAATAAATATTGCACGATCGTTTAGCTTGCCACTACATGATCGTTTAGCTCGCCCAGCCGTCGTTTAATAAATTTGTATTTACTTGACGACTAAGTGAGTTTCTTTTGCGCGAGAGAGAAAACTCAAAAAACTTTTACGAAAACTTTTCAGCGTTTGTAAATCACCTTTTTGAAAATAAGAAAACCACTTTCCTTTTAAACTCACGGTTACCATGAATCCAAAAACCACCCACTCATTTGGTTATTAAAGAAAAAGAATTAATTATCCAATAAATAATGTTATTATAAATATAAATGATAACCAACTTATCATACTATATTTATAACCTATAGTTTTAATATTTCATCTCATGAAACATATAAACCATAGTTTGTTTTCTATTCCATGGTACTTAATGTAAATCTCAATTACATCAATCATCCACTAAATGTATTTCATACATTATATCGATTATATCATATATAATCAAAATACCTCTTATCAATTCGAACATTTCAAATCAACACCAATAACTGATCCTCAACTGAATCCATTGAGCTACCAAGGGGATCTTATGGACCTATAGCTCAAAACTCCAACAGTTCAAAAAAATCGACTAAACTCTTTAGTCAGGGATCCACCATCCGTTAACTTCCAGGTACTTTACTAAAGACCGATGATAACTGGCAGAAATGCCAGTTATTATAAGCCTTATATTTAGAATTATGAGGGCTAACAAGTAGAAAATGCGGTGATAATACTTAGAATTTGCGAAAAATTGAGTTTTGCGTCGATTAGCACCTAAATCCTCACTGATCCCAATATTATGCATTACTCCGTGCCAAAGTGTCTATTTTTGTAGCTATTGCAGGAATCAAACGCATGCGTTGGAAATAAGCAATAACAAACAAACGCATGTGTTGAAGCCAGGCGGCCACAAAGACAAACGAATGCGCTGAAAATCGAGCTATTGCATAGACGAATGCATGCGCTGAAAATTGAGCTATTGCATAGATGAATGCATGCGTTGATCGTATGCGTCCATCACATGGAAGTTGCGGTGATCGAATGCGCCGTCACATGGAAGTTGCAGTGATCAAACGAATGCGGTGATCAATTGGAGATTGCGGCCACAGAGTGACAACCATAATAGAATGGTGTTTGAAAGATGGGTAGAATGCATTGATACTTTAGTTGAATAAAGCTCGAACGCATACCTTGGGAGTATCAACAAGATAAGATGATGTGACATTGCCCATACTGCGACAAAGGCAGAAGTGAGACATAACACAATCATGACAGCTGTCGGCATTTAAACTCTATAAATAGCCCCTTGGACCTTCATTTCAAAGTATCTGAACTTTTGCCTTAAGGTAGAGGTTTGCGATCACAGATGAGAGCATGAGCGAGATTTTCAGTGAGAATTCTTCACCTCCACAAACCAGACCGAGTGATGACCGGAGCTTTCATCGGAGATAGAGCTCGAGAGAGACATCTCCACCATTCATCCATGGAACCACCAGCAGCCTTGATGCAGAGTCTTTCATTTCTCCTCTAATCTCTGTATTGTATTACATTTTAGCTTAAGATATTAAGACACTTTGTAATCAATGCATATCTTGATTCCTTCAATGCCATCTTCTTGATCATCTTTATCTTTATCATCATTTACCTTCATCATTTATTTATCAAAGGCGATCGCATACTTAATCGTGTAGCCTAGAGATAGGACACATGTAGCAACCCACCGAGAGGTGTGCGTTGTGCGAGTATAGTGAGTTAATCCTCATTGCTTGGTGAAAGGCTATGGAAACGCTTGTCTATGGGTTGTTGCAATGCTTGTCTATAAGTTAATTAGCCACGTCCAACTGCCTGAGAAGGTAAGAGATGGAAGCATTAAAGCAAAGTATGCTTATGCTCGACGCAACCATGCACTATAGAGATATAGTCATGCAGTTGACCACTGAGAGGTGTGCGATGTGTTAGTGTGACGAGCTGGGATTACTTGAGCAATTTAAGATAATAAACATTACTATGCGTTGACGGTTGTTGTGTATCTACCATTTCTCATCGTAAGTCTCTATTGCTCAATCTGTTTAGTTAGGAGTAGGAGTAGTGTGTAAATCCATTAAACTTCTTCATTTTACTTTTATTCATCGCCTCAAACGCATTGCTTCACAAGCATTATTGAATGACAAGTCCCTATGTTCGACCTCAGATTACCCGAGAAACTTGCGTTTTTGTCATACTTGGCGAGAAGGCAAGAAAACTTGTGATAGGAATGCATGGTCATTGCATACTAGATTAGCGCATTTTCATTCCAACACATGACCTTCGATGCATGGGCATAAATGCATAGCTTAAGCATGTACAACGCATGATTGTGTGCAATAACCCCATCATCTTTTCCTTTTAATCAACAACTGATAGCTGAACTCTCTTTACCACAAATATATTATGTGTCTATCTCAACCAATCAGCAGTGCAACAACCCTTCACAGATCGCTCGTAAGTACAGCTGGGCCAATAACCGTTATGCCCCTGTAGTTACATCTGTCTCCTTAAGTACCATTGATCCCTCTAATGAATATACATTATAGTTTTACTACGATTGAGTCTTCTCTTCCCAAGAAAAGCTGTGGCCACTATGTTCAAGCCTCGAAATCAGCCCTTAAGGGAGCAATCTCTCTATTTATCCCTGCTTCAGGAAAGGAGTGAATTCCATCTTATGGATTGAGTTCCCTGCTCCCAGATCAGATAAGTCCCCAAAAAGGTAGGCATGTTGTGTTTGCAATCTGGCCACTCTCACCCATACTAATCAAAGGATCGCCCTCAAAGGCAGGTGTTCCTAAAACACTTAAGATTGAGGTCGTGTCACCTATGGTCATTTAGGTGAGATGTAAGTCTCTAATATCAACGACGTTATATACAGAGTCTAGTCATCTCATGGTTCAGGTCTTATACAAACTCTTTGTATAAGACACCCCCGCTTGTACATCTCCACATGAATGGTGAGGATCTACCATCTGTAGTAGTTTACAAAACTTGCAAACCTCTACAAAGCGGACCGTATCTGTAGTGTCACTAGGATCAGGTATCCCACCTTAATCCTTATACTACATACTTATTTAGGTTATCACTTAAGGCCTGATCCACTTGTATATCACATATACATGCTTAAGTTCACATAAGATAACCAAGGAGCTTTGTTTATTGGATATTAGTAAATGCCAAAATTAAATAACACTTATTTTATTCATTAAACAATGTGTATCTTTACAAAACAACGAGACTCTGGGAGAATTAGGACACTAATCCCAAAAGAAGCAACAAAATTCATCCAAGAAAAGCAATATTGATTTCACTAAAGTTTCACCCTTAGGATAACAATTCATCCACAAGAAGAGCGGTATACGCCAACAAAGAAGCCTCCACGTGTAAGGCTAATGAAGGTACTTCCTATAAAAGGAATGCTAACCGTTATAATTGGCCTTCATTTGGAAAGTGTTTTAGATGCAGCCAACAAGGACACTTATCCGATAAGTGCCCTCAAAGGAGAACACTAATAATTTAAGAAGAGGAAGATTCCAAGCAAGAATACCCAGATTCAGATGAAGAAGCCAATTTCTTGCAAGCTGATGATGGGATTAACTTTCATATGTCATCCAAAAATTTTACTTACTCCCAAGACTGAGAGACACCCTAAAAGGAATGCTCTCTTCAGAACTCGTGCATAGTCAATGGTAAGATCTGCCAGGTAATCATAGATATGTTGGTTTTTATGCCTTAAAAATCGTAGATAGTAAATGTGAATATTTAACTATCATTAATAAAGAGTTATAGATGTTATTTCGATAAATGTTATTGATTGTGTTGTATGTGTTTTGTCTTTATAACTCTAAATCCAATAAACTAACATCATAGGCTTATTGGGATTGGTGTTCTAAATCTTTCTTATATTCTTGTAGTTTGTAAAATTTGTATAAACCAATTGTTATTATTAAAATAAGTGTTATTTTAAGAGCATACAATCAATCCAATAAAAAAAGATCCTAGGTTATTTTATGTAATTTAAACATGCATGTAGAGACATACGGGTGGATCATGTTTAAATGATAACCTAAACGATCTACAGTAGATGGATAAGTTTGTGTACATTATCCTAGTGACACTACGGATACAACCCGCTTTGTAGATGTTACAAGTGTTGTAAAGTGCTACAAATGATCTAATTTTGATCATTCATGTGGAGAAATGTGATTTGGGCACCTATATAAAGAGTTTGTATAAGACCGATCAACGAAATGAATAGTCTAATTATATAATGCCGTTAATAGTAGAGACTTACATTTCACCAGGATGACCATAGGTGTTATGATCTGAATCCTGAATGAGTTGTGAACTCTTGCCTATGAAGGTGGTCCTTTGATTTGCATGGGTGAGAGTGGCCAAATCGCCGACTCATTATGCCTATCATTTTGAGGATTCATCTGATTGGGGAGTTGGAAACACAGCTACACAAGACGAAATTCACTCATTCCCTGATGTCGGGCTAGGTCTTAATATCAAAGTAAAATTGTTTTAAGTTAAATTTCTAATGATTCTACTGAGACTTCAACAAGGGTTGTTGAAGGGGCTGATATATCAACAAGAGTTGTTGATGTTGGTTCATCTAGTAATTTGCATCCATCTCAAGAATTGAGATTGCCTCGACGTAGTGGGAGGGTTATGAACCCTCCTATACGCTACATAAGTTTAACAAAAGCCAAAGACATCATAGCTGATGATGGTGTTGAGGATCCATTATCGTATAAACAAGCAATGGAAGATGTTGATAAGGATGAATGGATTAAAGCCATGAATCAAGAAATGGAGTCTATATACTTTAATTCTATCTGAGAGCTTGTAGAAAACTTGATAGGGTAAAACCTATAGGTTGCAAGTGGATCTATAATAAAAAAAAAAGGTGTAGATGGAAAGGTACAAATCTTTAAAGTTAGACTTGTGGAAAAGGGTTATCATGAATGCATATCTTGAATGTTTATTGTAAATTTAGTTTTCAATAAAAATGGAATTTGGACGATTTTCTTCCGCTTAAGGATATCTGTATCGAAAAACACCACCTTCTTGGAAGAAGACCACATGAAGGATCATAAACCACGAAGTAAACTTGTTTTAAGTGAGATTGCTAAGACTTCAACAAGAGTTGTTGAATAGGTTGATAGATCAACAAGGGTTGTTGATGTCCGTTCATCTAGTCATCCATCTCAAGAGTTGAGATTGCCTTGATGTAGTGGGAGGGTTATGAACCCACCTGTACACTACGGTTTAACAGAAGCCCAAAACATTATATCTGATGATAGTGTTGAGGATCCATTATCTTTTAAGCAAGCAATGGAAGATGTTGACAAAGATGAATGGATTAAAGCCATGAATCAAGAAATGGAGTCAATGTACTTTAATTCTGTCGGGAGCTTGTAGATCAACCTGATGGGGTAAAACTTATAGGTTGTAAATGGATCCGTAAGAGGAAAAGAGGTGTAGATGGAAATGTACCGACCTTTAATGCTAGACTTGTGGCAAAGGGTTTTACCCAGTTTGAGGGAGTGGACTAGGAAGAAACTATCTCACCTGTTGTCATGTTAAAGTCTATTAGGATTCTCTTGTCCATAGCCACATATTATGACTATGAGATATGGAAAATGGACATCAAGACTACTTTTTAAATGGCAATCTTGCAGAGACCATCTACATGAATCAACCAGAAGGATCCATTGAAAATTATCGAGAGCAAAAGGTTTGTAAGCTTAATCGGTCCATTTATGGACTAAAACAAACATCTCAAAACTTGGAATATAAGATTTTATACTGCGATCAAATCGTATAGCTTTGATCAGAATTTGATGAGTCTTGAGTTTACAAGAGAATCATTAACAGTTCAATAGCCTCGTGTTGTATGTGGATGATAAACTACTCATTGGGCATGATGTAGGTTTTTTTATTGATGTAAAGGGTTGGCAGCCCAATTCCAAATGAAAGACTTGGGAGAGGCACGGTTTGTTCTAGGGATCCAGATCATCAAGGATTATAAGAACAAAAGGCTGGCCTTGTCTCAAGCATTGTATATTGACAAGATGCTTGTCAGATATTCGATGCACAATTTCAGGAAGGGTTTATTACCTTTCAGGCATGGAATTGTATTGTCTAAGGATCAATGTCCTAAGACTTCTCAAGAGCTTGAGACAATGAGATGAATTCCCTATGCATCGGTTGTTGGTAGCCTTATGTATGCAATGTTATATACTAGACCTGACATTTGCTATGCAGTAGGGATTGTCAGTAGATATCAATTCAATTCAAGATTAGATCATTGGATAGCGGTCAAAAAAATCCTCAAGTACCTACAGAGAACGAGGGACTAATACTTGTGTATGGAGATAAGGATTTGGTCCTTACAAGATACACGGACTCTAACTTTCAGACTAATCAAGATTCTAAGAAATCCACATTAGGGTCAATGTTTACTCTGAATGGAGGAGCTATAGTTTGGCGGTACCAAGTAAGGATACATCGCAGACTCCACTATGGATTCGAATATGTAGTTGCTTGTGAAGCTGCTAAAGAGGTTGTTTGGCTTAAGAAGTTTCTTACTGATTTGAGAGTTTTTCCAAATATGTCTTTGCCCATCACACTTTATTGTGATAAAAGTGGTGCGGAAAATTCTAAGGATCCTAGTAGTCAATGAAGCGACAAACACATTGCGTGAAAATATCACTTGATTCAGGAGATTGTGCATCGAGGTTACGTGATTGTCATGAAGATTGCTCAAGAGCACCACATTGCAAATCTGTTTACAAAGGCTCTTATGGCTAAAGTATTAGAGGGTCATCTAGAAAGTTTAGGTCTATGAGGTATGTGGCATATTGTCTAGGGCAAGTGGGAGATGTTACTAGGGTATAGTGTATGCCCTAGTTTATTGTATTTTGTACTTTATTTGTATTGTACATTTGGCTCCCTATGCTTTAGAACAAGTGGGAGATTGTTGGGATTGGTGTTCTAAATCTCTCTTGTATTCTTGTAGTTTGTAAACTTTGTATAAACAAATTATTATTATGAAAATAATTGTTATTTTATGAGCATACACTTGATCCAATAAACAAAAATCCTAGATTATTTTATATAATTTAAACATGTATGTAGAGACATATGGGTGGATCGTGTTTAAATGATAACCTAAATGGTCTGTAGTAGATGGATAAGGCTGGGTACCTTATCTTGGTGACACACTATGGATATAGCCCGCTTTGTAGATGTTACAGGTATTGTAAAGTGCTACAAATGATTTGATCTTTTTCATTCATGTAAAGACATGTGAGCTAGGGTATCCTATACAAAGAGTTTGTATAAGACCGAACCATGAAATGGCTAGTCTCATTATATAACGCTGTTAATAGTAGAGACTTACATTTCACCAGGATAACCATAGGTAGCATAACTTGAATCCTGGGTGAGTTGTGAACTCTTGCCTATAAAGGCGGTCCTTGATTTGCATGGATGAGAGTGGCCAAATTGCTGACTCGACATGCCTACCATTTTGAGGATTCGTCTGATTGGGGAGCTGGGAACACAATAGCTACACAAGACGGAATTCACTCCTCCTTTGATGTCGGGGTAAGTAGATAAATTGCTCTCTTAAAGGCTGATTTAAGGCTTGAACAATGTAGCCACGCCCTCTCGAGAGAGAGGGATTTGGTCATAGTTTAATTCTAACTTATCGTTCATTAGAGGGATCAGTGGTACTTAAGGAGTTAGATGTAATTATAGGAAAAAAATGGTAATTTTGGCCCAACTGTACTTACGAGCAACTTGTGAAGGGTCATCGCACTTTTGACTAGTTATATCCAATGGATACAGAAGTATATATGTAGTGCAAAGAGTGCAGTTGTCGGTCTTTAGTGAGTGACTGACAGTTAATAGATGTTGAATAATTTAATTAAAGAAATTTAATTTATTGTTCAAGTACCATTAGAGCTTTAATATACAGGTTCATAAGGTCCCCTTTATAGCTTAACGAGGATTATTGAGAATTAATTTTGGATTAATTTAAATTGTTAATTGAGAGAATTAATTATATATGATATAATTAATTAAATTAATTATATGTAATATAATTAATATAATGTATTCGGTACATTATAACATAAAGTTTATTTTGAGAGGAATTAAATATTTGAATATGATTCAAATACTAATTATATGGATGAGATTCATATAATTAAATTTATTATAAATATGATTTATACTAAATACTCTGAATGATTAAGAGAAATAAAAACTAAAGATTATATTGTATTTGATGCAATATGAAAACTATAGATTATGTGTTATATTTGATATAACATATAGTTGTATATACATAAAATGAGTTAGTTATTATATATAGGTATTTATATATTTATATTTAATTTAATTCAAGGGAGTTTTAGAACTCCCTTCCTATTTTTTCTCTCTAACAATCGTGTGGTGAAAGTGGATGGGAGTGGTTTTTGATTTTTTTTTCTCCATCTTCTTCACAAGAGAGAGGGTATCTCTGTGAGTTTTCACTGAAATAACTCCCAAGTACATGGAGAAGAAAAAAAAAAGTTTTTCTTCATCTATCAAATTCCTTCTCCCTCTTCCAAAAGAAGTAGTGTCCACACCTCCTACCAACTCTCTACCCAAAAGAGAATACAGAAGGCTCCGCTTGATGGTGGCCATTTGGTTTTTTTGAGAACGAAGTGTTCATGATAGATCAAGGAGGGATGTCATGAAGAAGTTATTTTTCAAAGGTAAGTTGTTATCCCTAACCCTAATTTCTTATTCTTAAAAGCATATTGTGAAATTCTTGTCTTATGAGTCTTGAACTATATGTGGAGACATACAAGAATCAATATTAAAGATACAACCTAAATGGTCTATAGTATAGGGATAAGACTGAGTACCTTATCCTGGTGACACTATGGATACGACTCACTTTGTATTTGATCAAACGCAATGATCCACCATGTTTGTGTAGGTGACATGCAAGTGGGGGTATCCTATGTAATGAGCTTGCATAAGACCGGACTGCGAAATAGTAATTACTAGACATAACACTATTGACTAGTTAGGTTTCTATTTCAATTGGATGACCTAGGCAATTTAGTCTTAATCCTGAGTGTATTATGAATTTCTGTTCACGAGGCATTGTCCTTTGATTTGTATAGGTGAGAGTGGCCAGTTCAACGACTCAATAAGCCTACCATTTTGGGGACAAGATCGGGTTTAGAGCTGGAAACATAATAATACAAGATGGATTTCACTTCTTTCTAACTTTAGGGTATGTAGATGAGTGTTCCCTTAAGTGATGTCTCTGGGACTCGAACTGAAAGAAATCGGACATGAGGATTTCCATGAGCAGTGGAAGGATCGTTCCAAATTTCATTCGTATATGAACATTAACAATTACAATCAAGAAACGGAAACATACAGGTTATGCACAAAATGAAATTACAACATGCTTTTCTCAAGATCAAAGGATAGAATACAGATGCCTTTGAAGACTCATCTTCAATCTCCCTCGATCACGAGCGCTCAAACAGACTCCAAGACTGCAACATATGAATGCTCGAACTCAGCGATCTCCAAGATCACGAACAATCGGCAACCACCACACGAACACCGCGAACTCAACAAACAACCTCCAAAAACCTCGACTATGTCGAGTTGAGTATGACACCACCACAATGGCTACCTTGGTATTCTCAATGTAAGAATCTAGAAGTGTGGGCTCTGTGTAGACTTGGTTAGAGGAAGAGACCGGAGGAACAATCGTGTAAACGATTGAACAAGTGGGAGATGACAAGGTCTATCATATAGACGATGCCCAATCGTTTAACAAATGCTATGCGATCGTTTAGCAAAAGCTCGGTGATCGTTTAACTAATCGGCCAGCTGTGTGACTATCGTGTAGAGTCACTCCACGATTGTCTAGTCTCTCTTTAGATGTCGTTTAGTGAATCTCATTCACTTGACAGCCACTGTGAGAACTTCTAAGAATAGAAACTCTCAATTCAACAATTACTAAATTTAAGAAAACATTTTTTCTTTTATCTCACAGTTACCATGAAACCACTAATAACCTCCCACTCAATTGGTTATTAGAGAAAAAGAGATAATTATCCAATAATTAATATTATTATAAATATATATGATAACCAACTTACCATACTATATTTATAACCTATAGTTTTAATATTTCATCTCATCAAACATATAAACCACAACTCTTTTCCTATTTCATGGTACTTAATGTAAATCTCATTTACATTAATCTTCCACTTGATGTATCTCATACATCACACCGATCATATCTTATATAATCGAATTACCTCTTGTCAATTTGAATATTTTAAATCAACACCAAGAATTGATTCTCAACTTGAATCCATTGAGCTACCAAGGGGACCTTATGGACCTGTAGCTCGAAGCTCAATGGTATGTGAATAACTTACTACTCTTTAGTCACGAGATCCACCATCCGTTAACTGCCAGACACTCCACTAAAGACCGCCAGTTGAACTCTTCTTACTATAGATATACAATGTGTCCATATCAACCAATCAATAGTGTGATAACCCTTCACAGATTGCTCGTAAGTACACCTGGGTCAATAATCGTTATGCCCCTGTAGTTACATCTAACTCCTTAACTACCACTGATCCCTCTAATGAACATAAGTCATAGTCCTACAATGATTGAGTATTCTCTTCCAAAGAGAAGCTGTGGCCACTATGTTCAAGCCCCGTAATCTGCCCTTAAGGGAACAATCTATCTACTTACCCCTGCTTCGAGGAAGAAGTGAATTCCATCTTGTGTAAGTGAGTTCCCAGCTCCCAAATCAAACAAGTCCCCAAAAAGGTAGGCATGTTGAGTTAGCAATCTGGTCACTTTCACCCATACTAATCAAAGAGTCGCCTTCAAAGGTAGGAGTTCTCAAAACACTCAGGATTGAGGTTATGTTACCTATGGTTGTTTAAGTGAGATGTAAGTCTTCAGTATCAATGGCGTTATATATAGAGACGAATCATCTCGTGGTCCGGTCTTATACAAACTCTTTGTATGGGACATCTCCACTCACATGTCTCCACATGAATGGTTAGGATCTACCATCTATAGTAGTTCACAACACTTGCAAACCTCTATAAAGTAGGTCGTATCCGTAGTATCACCAGGATCAGGTATCCATCCTTAATCCTTATACTACAGACCTATTTAGGTTATCACTTAAGGTATGATCCACTTATATATCTCATATACATGCTTAAGTTTTCATACAATAACCATGGAGCTTTGTTTATTGGATATGAGTAAATGCCAGATAAAATATCTCTTATTTTATCCATAACAATGTGTATAGATTACAAACTACGAGACTCTAGGAGAATTAGGACACCAATCCCAAAAGGTCCCTACCCTCTCACTAGCCCAAAAGGGGTTTTATTAATGGTTGGACTATAAACAAGTTGTTCATTAGAAGATCACTGGTACTTAAGGATAAAAAGGTAACCTAAGGGTAAAATAGTAATTTGACCGAACTATTGTTACGAACACTCATGAATGACTAACTTGTTGTTATTGATCTATATCCATGGACACAGAAATATATCTGCAGTGAGAAGAGTGGAGTTGTGGGTCTTTAGTGGAGTGTACCCACAGTTAACAAATATTGATTAATTTGGTTAATGAGTTTAGCCAATTAATCTTATATCATTTGAAATGTTCAAATTCACTTCAGGAAATAATATAATGTATAATGATACATTATAATATAAAGTTTATATTTTGGTTAAACTTTATAACATAAATTTAATTTTGGATAATTAATCTATGGGAGAATTAAATATTTGAAGGAGTTTAAATATTAATTTAATATGAATTAGATTCATATTAAAACTATATATTAAAATTAATGCGTATTAGATGCACATTAAAACTATAGGTTATGAGAGAAATACAATTGAATATGATTCATTTGTATGTTAAATTAAATATTTGATATTTAATTTGGTAATTATTTAATTGGAGAATTACAGAATCATTTAATTTAATTTGATTTGATTATATCAATGGAATTAAAATTATAGCTTATGTGAAAAATGTTTCATTTAAATATGATTTAAATAAAATCATTAATTAAAAAGATTTATTTAATTATTAAATTAATTTGTTTAATTTTAAATTAAAAAATTAACTCCCACGTAAGGAGTTAACAAAAACGTGGAATGACTCCCACGTTTCTCTCTCTCATTTGATCAAAACCTTCAAAACGTATTGTTTTGCAGGGGGTATGTGATTGTGTTCTGATGATACAAAATTGTTATGTACTCAATTCTCTCTCAAAAGTTACACCATCCTTTCCCTAATTTTGTTCTTTTGGTTCCCACAAACCTTTATATTGAAAATTCTCAGAGAATAAGAATGAAGCCTTTTTGGTAATATGAAAGAAATCCCAAGGAGGTTTTACATTCGAGTCTTCAAATGAGAGTAAGAATTTCTATTTCTTTCTCTGTAGAATTTTTCCTATAGCATGCTTAACCTAGATTTAATTTACAATAGGTTTAATTTTATAAATCTCTATGATATTATTAATTTCCAAGTATATTGATATTTCAAAATTCCTAAATTAATTACGAGAAAAGGTTTTGTGTTTTCTTTTGCTATGTTAGGGTTGTTGTGGTTGATGCCCTAAATTTCGTGGGGTCCTATTGTTTGTAAATGTATTGTACAAACTTGTTGTTTAGTTAATAAAATATATGATATTTTATTTCGATTTTTGTTGCATTAATCACAAACCAATAGACTAAGTTCCAAGATTATTTCGTAGCTTAAACATGTATGTAGAGACATGCGGATGGATTGTGTTTTAAATGATAACCTAAATGGTTTATAATAGATGGATAAGGCTGGATACCTTATCCTGGTGACACTACGAGTATGGATGTTTTGTAGATGTTACAATTGTTATAAAGTGCTACAAATGATATGATCCTAATCATTCATGTGGAGACATGTGAGCAAGGATATTCTATACAAAGGGGTTTGTATAATACCAAACCAAAGAAATGTTTAGTCTCATTATATAATACCATTCATAATAGAGACTTACATTTCACAAGGATGATCATAGGTAACATGACCTGAATCCTGAATGAGTTGTGAACTTCTACCTATGAGGGCGATCCTTTGATTTATATGGGTGAGAGTGGCCAAATCACCGACTCAATAAGTTGATTTTGGGGATTCGTATGATTGGGGAGCGGGAAACACAACTACACAATAAAGAATTCGCTCCTTCCCGAGGTTAAGGTTGGCAATGGGGTCGACGCGGGGGGGGGGGGGGGGGTGGGTGTGGGGGAGGGGGGGAAGGGGACTCCCCATCCCCGTCCCCGCCAATTGAAGGGGACAGGGATGGAGATTCCCCACGAGGACCCATCTTTATTTATATATACATATAAAAATATTTGTAAGTAATATGTGTGTGTGTGTGTGTGTTAATATATATAATTATATATAAATATATTTATTTGTAATATATATATATATATATATATATTAAAAAGAATAAAAAATTTAATCAGGGACGGGGATGGGGAGGGGATACCCTCCCCGTCCCCGATTGGGACCCAGTTAGAATCCCCAGTTTGATCCCCATCCTCGGTCAAACACGGTTTGACCCTGCATGAATTTTTGCTAACCATACCTGAGGTCGGGGCAAGTAGATAAAATGTTCCCTTAAGGACTGATTCCAGGGCTTGAACAATGTGGCGACACACCTTCTTGGCCCGAGAGAGGTTTAGTCATAGTTGGACTATGATTTATTGTTCATTAATGGTTCAGTGATACTTAAGGAGTTAGATGTAACTACAGGGGCAAAATGGTAACTTTGGCTCAACTATACTCACGAGAATTTGTGAAGGATCATCCTGTTGTTGATTGGTTATATCCAATGGACACAAAAATATATCTGTAGTGCGAAGAGTACAAATGTCGGTCTTTAGTGGAGTACCCAACGGTTAACGGATGGTGAACAATTTAATTAAAGAGTTTGATTACTTATTCACGTACCGTTGGAACTTCAAGCTACAGGTCCATGAGGTCTCCTCGATAGCTCAACGAGATTTAATGAGGATCAGTTTTTGGATTAATTTGAATTGTTCAAATTAATTGAGGGAATTAATTATATGTGATATAATTATGTTTATTTAATTATATATGGTATAATTACTATAATGTATTTGATACATTATAAAGTATGTTTGAGAGGAATTAAATATTTAAATATGATTCAAATATTAATTATGTAAATTAGATTCATATAATTGAAATTCAATATAAATATGATTTATATTAAATGGCATAAGTGAGAGAAAAGAAACTATAGGTTATATTGTATATGATACAATATTGAAACTATAGTTTATATGCTATATTTGATATAACATATAGTTTAATATATCATATGATATAGTAGTTATCATATGAATATATATTAAATAAATAAATAACTTATTATTTTATTTTATTTTTAAAATTAATTTAGGAGAGGGAGTTGCAACTCCCCCCTTTTCTCTCCATTACTTACGTGACAAAGAAGTGTTGAACTACAATATAGGGATTCTTCTTCCTTTTCCCTACAATATAGAGAAAGTGTGAGTGGTTTTTACAGAACAATGTCTCTGTAATTCTTTATCCTCTCCATTCCCTCAATCCAAAATAGCCAGAGCCCACCACTCTTGGATCTCTCATCCTAGAGAATACCAAGGACGCATTCGTGGTTGTGTCAATTAGAGATCGAAGGATTCACTTTTGAAGATAGTCTTCAAAGGTAAAGTTTTTTTTTTCCTGAAAACCCTTTTCTTATTTTCTGTTTAGTTAAAAGCATGTTGTATATTATTTTCAAATGCATGCTCTTGTTCTTGTTTTTCTATAAAATTGTTTTTCAAAACAAATGGGATTTGAGATGATCCCGCTTCCGCTCAAGATTCCCCTCACTAAGGTTCTTTCAATTGGTGTCAGAGCACTGATCTTGATCCCAAAATTCTTTTCTTTTTTTTTTAGATTTTATAGTGATGGTAGGATTTTTTTTTAGTTCTGCATTATGTATAATATTCATGAAGGAACTCTTAAACAAGAGTATCCATGAGCGGGTTCGGATCTTTCCTATTTCATTATGACCGAATTATCACCCACAAATTCTAACAAACAAATATGCACTGTAACACTAATTATAAGCATGCTTTAAAAATTAAAAATACAACAGATTGAGTAAACGTACCAGTTGAAGACTATCTTCACTTGAACTCAATCCAGTGGAAATGACTCCTCTACGGTCAAAATCGCCCAGCAATTAGTCGCCTAACAACACCACGATCGTCTAGATGAATGGCAGCGCACGAACAAGCAACAACCGGGGACGACACCACCACTTGAAGCCCTTGGTATTCTCAGAGTGAGAATCCAAAGAGTGGACTTTGATGGAATTGGTAGAGGAAGGAGGAGAGGACGATCGTGTAGAACGAACAAACAAGTGGGAGATAGTAGATGACTATCGTATAGTCGGGTGCTTGTCGCTTAGAGAAAGGTACACGATCGTGTAGGTTTTATTAAGCGATCGTCTAGTAATTAATAAGCGACCGTTTAGAAAAGCTCGGTGAGCTACGTGATCATTTAGAGAAGGTGAGCGATCATTTAGAAATCGCGTGCGATCATTTAGTGTGCGGGTGTGCGATCATTTAGGCGATGGGCGCTATCGTATAGGCTCTCAACAAAGCGATCGTGAAGTTTCCACACTGTGAGCAAATTTTCTGCGTCTTTTACAAAAATGAAACCAATTTTCATTTTATTCTTCAGTTAAAGAATTGAATTCAATTTTCCCACGTTCGCACGATTTAGGAGAAATTCTCGGCCAATTATCTCATAACCACCTATTTAAATAAATAATTAATATAATCATATTATATTTTTAACCTATAGTTTGATATCATATATCTACTATAGTAATTCCTCATTCACTTGATATAAATCATATTTATATCTAATTTCCTCCAAAATAATGTACCTCATACATTTAGTCAATTATATCATATATAATTAACCAGTTCAATTATATCATATATAATCAAACTCCCTCTTGTCAATTTAAACATTTCAAACTGACTCAAAAGTTGGTTCTCAACTTTATCCAAGCTAGCAAGGGAACCTTATGGACTTGTGGCTCGAAGCTCCAATGGTACGTGAATAGCTGACTAAACTTTTTAGCCACGAGATCTACCATCCGTTAACTGCCAGGAATTCCACTAAAGACCAACAACTGAACTCTTCTTACCACAAATATATTTCTGTGTCCATCAGATATAACCAATCATGAGTACGATGACCCTTCACAAATGCTCATAAGTACAACTAGGCCAATTTACTGTTTTGCCCCTGTAGTTACATCTCACTCCTTAAGTACCACTGATTTCTCTAATGAACAATACCACATAGTCCAATTATGTGTAAACACCTCTCGGGCTAAGAGAAGGTGTGTGGCGCCACATCATTCAAACCTTGGAATCAACTCTTAAGGGAGATATCTATCTACTTGCCCCTGCTTCAGGGAAGGAGTGAATTCCATCGTGTGTAGTTGAGTTCCTAGTTCTTAAATCAGACAAACTCCAATGTGGTAGGTTTTAGTCGGCGACCTGGCCACTCGCACCCATACAAATCAATGGACCGCCCTCAATGGCAAGAGTTCCCAACTCACTTAGGATTGAGGTCATGTTACTATGGTCATCCTAGTGGAGTGAAGTCTCTGTCATAAACGGTGTTATATAACGAGATGTTAACATTTTGTGGTCAGGTCTTATACAAACTCTTTGTATAGGATGCCCCCACTCGCATGTCCCTTACACGAATGACTAGGATTAGACCATTTATGACAAGTCACAACACTTGTGACCATTCCACAAAGCGGGCCACATCCGTAGCGTTACTAGGATAAGGTTTCCCTCCTATATCCATATACTACAGACCATTTTGGTTATCGCTTATGAATGATCCACTTGTATGTTATCACATACATGCTTAAGTTATAGACAAATAACCAGGGATTTTAGGTTTATTGGTTTGTGGTAAAGCAAATAAAACAAACAACTGAGCAAAATCAAGAAGTGAAGTAAAATATCATATATTATACATCATAAGCGTTCGTACAAACTATTTATAAACTACAAGACACGAGACTTTAGGGCATCAACCCCAACAATCTCCCACTTGTCCTAAAGCGAAGTGGGGTGTACAAAAACTAGTACAAAATAATAAACTAGGTCATAAAAGCCCAGTACAAGAAAATCTTCCACTTGTCTTAGTCCAGCCGCGAGCGATCCTGTAGACCCATGCTCTGAAGGTGACCCTCAAACACTGTAGATGTGAGAGCCTTTGTAAATGAGTCAGCAACATTGTGCTCTGAGTGATCTTTGTGACGATCATGTCTCCTCGATGCACTATCTCGTGGATCAAATGTTACTTTCGCTCTATGTGTTTGTCACGCCTGTGACTCCGAGGCTCCTTGGAGTTCACCACTGCCCCATTATTATCACAAGAGAGGGTAATGGGCCTAGACATATCTGGAACAACTTTCAGTTTTGTCAAGAATTTTTTGAGTCAGACGGCTTCCTCAGCAGCTTCGCAAGTCGCTACGTACTCTACCTCCATAGTGGAGTCGACGATGCACCCCTACTTACTTCTTCGCCACATTACAGCTCCTTCGTGAAGAGTAAAGACTGACCCTAAAGTGGACTTGCGAGACTCCTTATCAGTTTGAAAATCAAAATCTGTGTATCCACTAAGGATCAAATCCTTAGATCCATACACGAGTATGTAGTCCCTCGTTCTCTAAGATATTTGAGGATGTTCTTCACTGCAATCCAGTGCCCTTGGCTTGGGTTAGACTGATACCTACTGACTATGCCGACAGCATAGCAGATGTCTGGACGAGTATAGAGCATGACATACATCAAACTGCCAACGGTAGACGCATATGGGACCCGTCTCATTTCCTCAACCTCTTGAGGCATCTTAGGATACATGTTCTTAGACAAAGTGACTCCATGCCTGAACGGCAGTAGGGCCCTATTGAAGTCCTGCATCGAGTACTTGAGCAACATCTTGTCAATGTACGATGCTTGAGATAGTGCTAGGACTTTGTTCCTACGATCCCGAAAGATCTGTATACTCACAACAAATTGAGCCTCTCCCAAATCTTTCATTTGGAATTGGGTCACTAGCCAGTTCTTAATTGCAATTAGTAGACCTACATCATTCCCAATGAGTAGTATATCGTCTACATACAACACTAAGAATACTACTGAAGCATTGACGATCTTCTTGTAGACACAAGGTTTATCAACGTTCTGGTCAAGGCCATACGACTTGATCGCAGTATCAAACCGTATGTTCCAAGATCTAGACGCCTGTTTCAGCCCATAAATGGACCGATTCAGCTTGCAAACCTTTTGCTCTTGACCTTGGGCTATGTATCCCTCAGGTTGCACCATGTAAATAGTCTCCTTAAGATTGCTATTTAGAAAGGCCGTCTTGACATCCATTTGCCAAATCTCATAATTATAATAAGCTGCAATGGACAGGAGGATGCGGATCGACTTTAACATGGCAACGGGCTTGAAAGTCTCCTCATAGTCGACTCCCTCTACCTAAGTATAACCCTTTGCCACAAGTCGAGCCTTGAAGGTTTGCACCTTCCCATCAGCACATCGTTTTCGTTTGTATATCCATTTACAACCTATCGGTCTTACCCCATCAGGCTGATCTACAAGATCCCATACTGAGTTGAAGTACATCGACTCCATCTCGAGATCCATGGCTTTGACCCATTCATCTCGGTCGACATCCTCCATTGTCATCTGATAAGATAACAGATCCTCAACGTTGCCATCTATTACCATAGCAAGGATTTCCATGAAGCCTAGATAGTGAACGGGCGGGTTCGCAACCCTTCCACTACGTCAAGGTTCCCTCAACTCTTGAGGTGGAGCCGACCTACTAGATGAACTATCAACAACTCTTGTTGATGAAGTAGGCTCTTCAACAACTCTTGTTGAAGTTTCAGTAGTTTCATTGGAAAGCTCGTGGACTGTGCTCCCTAATATGAGCCTCTTCCAGGAAAGTAGGTTTGTGGAAACAAACACCTTATATTCCGATGGATCATAAAAATAACCCCCTTGTGTACCTTTGGGGTAGCCTACAAAGAGGCATAACCTCGACTGTGGTGACAACTTCTTGGGATTTGCCTCAAGCACATGTGCAGGGAAAACCTAAATGCAGAAGTGACGTAAACTAGTTTTACACCCATTCCACAACTGTAGAGATGTTCTCGCAACACTCTTGGAGGGAACACAGTTGAGTCTATATACCACAGTCTCCACTGCGAACCCCAAAACGAGTACAGTAAGGAAGCGTAACTTATCATCGAATGAACCATGTCTAACAAGGTTCTATTTCTCCTCTCCACTACACCATTTTGCTGAGGTATACCCGACGCTGAGAGTTGGAAAATGACTCCATGTTTTGTCAAATAATCCTGGAATTGGAGTCCAAAAACTCTCCACCTCGATCTGATCGAAGTGTTTTAATTCGTCTATCCAATGCATTTTGAAGTTCAGCCTTGAACTCTTTGAACTTTTCAAAGGATTCAGACTTTTGTTGCATAAGCTAAACATACCCATACCTAGAGTAATCATTGGTAAAACTGATAAAATATTGATAGCCACCTTAGGCTCACACATTCATATGACCACAAAGGTCAGAATGTACTAACTTAAGAGGCTCTGCAGCTCGATAACCTTTTCCAGTAAAAGGTCTTTTAGTCATTTTACCCTCAAGGCAAGATTCGCACCTCGGTAAAGAATTTTTTTCTAACTCACCAATGTCGCAATCCTATTGAGATTGATGTGCTTTAATCGAAGGTGCCAAAGTTGGGCATTTTCTTTAGAAGAAATTCATTGACGTTTATATTGAGTTACAACAGTTTTAAACAACTCAGTGTTATGAAGGGAACTAATGGCTAATAGTCTTAACACATACAAGTTATTTTCCAGATATGCTATACAAATAGTAACACCATCTTTATGAATAAATGCTTTATCCATATTTAATGAAATAATGTATTTATATTGTAGCAAGCACTTTACAGAAATAAGGTTCCTTTTAAATTTAGGAACAATATATACATCATTCAAAATTAGAAACCTATTATATAAAGATAATGGGATCCCTCCTACTACCACAGTTGAGAGGACGTGCCCGGTTCCTACTTGCATCATCATCTCACCAGCCTCCAGCTGTCACCAGGATCTAATCCCCTGAAAAGAAGAATAAATGAGATTAGTGGCATCCAAATCAATTATCTAGGTAGAATCACCATTCTTCATTAAACAAGTTTCAAGTATAAGTAAATCATATTTACCTTTATTAGCCTTGGCCTTAGCCTTGATGGCCTTTCCTTCCTTCAGCCAGCGAGGATAGTTCCTCTTCCACTGTCCATCCTAGTTACAGTGGAAACATTTTCCCTTTTCAATCGGCGGCGGGTTAGCAGGCGCCTTCCCTTTTTCCTTACCACTCTTCTTCTTCTTCTTCCCCTTTGCAGAGTTAGAAGTAGAAGGTGCAGACTTCGTTCTGAAAGAACTCTTATTCAAGTGTACCTACGAGCAGAAGCAGATCTTTCCAATTCATTGTGATAGAATTACTGCATATACATTCAAACATACTTTCATAATGCTAAAGAGATCAAAAAATCATACCAGATGTAGATTTCTTCTTCACAGCGAGTCTGAAGCCCAACCGTCTACCTCAAACAATCACCACTCGGACCGAATAAAACAAAGAAGATAACACGCTCAGAGCCCTCAGTATTTTTATAGTAAGAATCCAAAGTGTGGGTTTTGTTCAGATTTGGTAGAGGGAAGGAGGAAGAGAGATGGTACACAACGATCAAGCAAGTGGGAGATGCGGTTGTCTATCGCATAGATAGGATGCTTGAACGTTTAGGTGAAGTATATGATTATGTAGTAAAAGTAAGCGATCATCTAAATGATCGTGTAGGAAAAGGTGAACAATCGTTTAAACGATCGTGTAGGAAAAGGGTGAGCGATCGTCCAAACGATCGCATAGGAAAAACTAAGTGATTGTCTATACAATCGTTTAGTAAATATCAGGAGCTAAACGATCGCTTAGGAGGTAAATGATCATTTAAATAAAAGCGCGCGACGGTGTAATCGGTATGCAATCTCTTAGCAATATTGTATATGTAAGCGATCGTGCATTCACTATCGTATATGCACTGATTTTCTAAACGATGACACTATCTTTTCACAATGTTTATGCACACCGACGTCAACACACCGTCTGCTATTTATAATGCATTCATCTGTTATTTAGAACGAAGAGGCGCCTTCCTATTTCCTTTATAACCATCCAATGAATGTGATCTTATCATATTCATAACATATAATTAATATCATCTATTAATTATAATATTTTCCTATACTAGATATAAATCATATTTATATCAAATTTCCTTCAAATTAATGTATCTCATACATAAAATTAATTATATCATATTTAATTAACTCGTTTAATTATATCATATATAATCGAACTCCCTCTTGTCAATTTGAACATTTCAATCTAACCCAAAAACTGATTCTCAACTTGTATCCAATCTACCAAGGGGACCTTATGGACCTATGGCTCGAAGCTCCAACGGTACGTGAATAGTTGACTAAACTCTTTAGTCAAGATATCCACCATCTGTTAATTGCCAGGCATTCCACTAAAGATCGACAGTTGAACTCTTCTTGCCATAGATATATTTCTATGTCCATCGGATATGACCAATCATTAGTACGATGACCCTTCACATATGCTCGTAATTACAATAGACCAATTTACCTTTTTGCCCCTGTAATTACATCTTCCTCCTTAAGTACCATTGATCCCTCTAATGAACAATACAACATAGTCCTATTATGTGTGAATACCTCTCGAGCCATGAGAAGGTGCGTGGCGCCACATCGTTCAAGCCCTTAAGGGAGCTATCTATCTATTTACCCTTGCCTCGGAGTAGAAATGAATTCCATCTTGTGAAGCTGAGTTTCTAGCTCCTAAATCAGACGAATCCCCAAAATGGTAGGTTTGATTCGACATTCTAGCCACTTGCATCCATGCAAATCAAAGGACTGCCCTCAATTGTAGGAGTTCCCAACTCCCTCAGGATTGAGGTCATGTTACCTATGGTCATCCTAGTGAAGTGAAGTCTCAATTATGAACGGTGTTATATAACGAGACGTTAACACTTTGTGGTCAGGTATTATACAAACTCTTTGTATAGGACGCCCTCGATCGCATGTTACCTATGGTCAAATCATCTGTGACAAGTCACAACACTTGTGACCATTCCACAAAGCGGGCCGCATCCGTAGCATTACCAGGATTTGGTTTCCCTCCTATATCCATATACTACAGACCCTTTTGGTTATCACTCAAGACATGATCCACTTGTATGTCTCCACATACATGCTTAAGTTACATATATATAACCGGGGATATTAAGTTTATTGGTTTGTGGTAAAATAAAAAAACATCTAAATATGCAAAGTCAAGTAGTGAAGTAAATATCATTTATATTATACATCACAAGTGTTCGTACAAAGTTGTTTACAAACTACTGGACACAAGACTTTAGGGCACAAACCCCAACACATTCCTGAGGTCGAACCTCTATGGAACGTCCTGGAAGATGAAGCAACATTTGCCTCAACCTTTTTCCTCTCTTTACTATTCAGTAAAGATTGATAGGTTTGCAACTCGTTGAGAAGAGTTGTAAGGTTGTATTTCACTTTGTTAAGAATCACATTACTAACAAAGTGCAGGAAGCTCTCCAGCAAAGAATTCAGAATTATGCTAACCTGATTGCCCTCATCAATGTTAGAGCCATTCAACTCCGCCACTTTGAAGTGGACCATCATGTTAAATACATGTTCATGAACAGAGGTGCCTTCTTGCAGTTTGGAGTTGAATATATACTAAAGAGCCTCGTGTTGGAGCTGTTCAGACGGTTGTCCAAATATTCCCCACAGGGACTCCATGATCTCACGCGCTGTGACCATGGTTCATGATTCTTAGCCAAGACTTCATTAAGACTTGCCATGATATAGGCTCGGGCCTTCTCATTCACTCGTGTCCATTGCTCGTATGCCTCTTGAACATTTCGAGTGGCATTGGGAGTTGGAATAGGAGGACAGACCTCCGTAAGGGCAAACATGAGATTCTCGATGATTAGTATCATCGTGATCATGTGTTTCCATGTTGAAAAGTTATCACCAGTTAATTTCTCGGCGGTAAGCAAAGCTAAAGTGGCTGTGCCCATTTTTCAAAACTTGTTGCTAAAAAACGAACAAAACTTTTATTAGATTTTGCTCAACCACATTTTAACCAATTAATTTTGCAAAACAGTTTCAAGTACTCTAAGTGTAAGACTTCTATTTTGCAATGATGCTCCAGAAAGGCAGGACAAATGTCACTGGTGGGGTGATTACATACCTCTTCACTGGGATGAGACCTTCTCAACCATTAGGCAGAACCAACTCTTGGAAATGAACCTAACAGCCACCATTTATTTGGTCCAAAACTGTTAACCTTTAACAATTCCGCGTAAGTGTGATCCATCGCTTTCGGTGCCAGAGTCCCGCTCTAATAAGCCCACCATAGGGAAGAAGCAGATTAGGACAAGAGACTAAGTAACCTTATCCTCTTACATGAGATCAAATAAAGAAACCCACAAAACTTCCATCCTATAGGGGGACACTCCCAAGGTGCCTCAAGGTGATGCACAAAAACTTTATTCACTCTAACAAGGGAGACCGAGGGATATGTTGTCGCACTTCCCGCTCCCACTGACTATGAACACTCTCTCCATCCACCTTGATATTTACCTACCCAAACACCATTCTTTAGGGGGACACACCCAAGGTGCCACGAGGCCGAGTTAGATCTCACGATGTGGACTATATAGGAGAAACGTGAAAGGTTTAAGTGTAGCATCATATGCCCCAAGTACCTCCTACTGAGTGTTCTACCTAGGGGTTTAATAACGGGCAGATCCTCTAGAAATGCGTTGAATTAAGGGGTGTGTTGTGGGAGTGCATGCATTGTTGTCCATCCTCAGCAAAAACAAATTTGCGTTAATAGAGGCACGGTGTTAAGTTTTAGCATGCACACATCTGAATCAAATTTAAAAAGATAACATCTCTATTGTTTGATTCTTTGTATAGGCAACAATTTTGTATTGCGTTAATTTTTAATTATTTGTCTACTTTGTTAATATTCAATACAAATGAATCCCGAACGAGACACAAACTGGCGAATCCCGAAGGAAACACAAATTGGTGAATCCCGAAGGAAACACAAAACTGGTGAATCTCGAAGGAAACATAAAACTGGTGAATCCCGAAGGAACACAAAACTGGTGAATACCGAAGGAACACAAAACTGGTGAATCTCGAAGGAAACACAAACTGGTGAATCCCAAAGGAAACGCAAACTGGTAAGCATCTAACTAATTAGTGAGAACATTCACACAGTCTCAACATTCAAAAATCAACACTGTACGAATCTATGACATACATGTAATCTTCGATACCATGGCTCTACCACATACACATAATCCTCAACAACATATTCTACAACATTCAGTATACCTTAACATCATAAATCCACATCATACAAGTATCCCTCAACATCAACAGATTAGATACCAACATATGGAAACATATACCACCTCATACTAACAATCAAGTGCCTAGGTGTATATTTAAACAAATAAAAAGTCGTGCCAGAACATACTTTGATTCAGGTCGTACTATCAATCAACATGCTAACATTTACCATAACATACACTCATCATGCCAGCATACAACTAAAGCCTGGCCCATGGGCAGTTTCAGTGGTAAGATTACCTACCTCAAACGAAACTCTGTAGATAACAAAAATCAGACGACCAAACTATGGCGACAACTCGAAGTAGCGGTCCCAATTCTGAAAATAACTCAAATAATGTCAGTTTAACCATAACAGCGAAACTTCAGACCCAAGTCCAAAATATCCAAAAACTTACCCAAAGGATGAAGATCACTTCCAACCTCCCTTGATGATGCTCCCTCTAAGTCCAAGCTTCACTAAAACTCACCTTCAAATAAAAACCCAACAACTGTGAATCAAAATGACGAAACCCAACGTTAATGGCTAAGAGATCGAACCAAACTACCTCAACCTTACCTAGAACAGATCCGATGGCGACAAGGGAAACGACCGACGACAGATCTGGGTCTGGTGAAGTGTGAAGAGGTGGCAGCTGATTGGGTCTGGGCTAGTGAAGCACGAGGGAGCGGCGGCTGGATAGATCAGATGAATGGTGAGCTGGGCTGAAGGCTTGAAATGATGGGTTCCTGATAGAAGGGAGGCAGACAAACGAAAATGACGCACTTAGCTGGGCGACGCGGCCACGAATGGAGGAGAAATCGGCTGGATGAGCAGCAGCGACTTCGGATTTAAGCAACGAATGAGGCGCAACGGCGGTCTGATGAGGCAGTGAGGGGAGACGCGGCGTTTATGGGTTTGGACAGTGAAGGGAGGCGGCGTGCGGCTGAGAAGAAAGAAGAAAGGTAATCGGGGGGGGGGGGTGGTGTTGCCGTGCGAGGAAGAAGAAGGAGAAGGGTTAGTGGGTTTTTAAAATAATAATAATTATAATAATAAATATAATAACTAAAAAGGAAGGTATAATTTTAATTAATTTCTTTCCGTTTTGAAAGGAAATTAATTCATGCCATAACTTTCACATTGAAATTCAAAATTGAATAATTTTCCGCCGAAACTTAAATTCCTGCATTTATACTTGAGATCCAAAATTCCAAAAATGCCCTCCGACTAAGCAATTATTGAATTTCCAAGTAATAACGTTACTGAAATTACATTATTATATAAAAACGTGCGGGGTGTTACAGAGCGAGCACTGATCGATGTGCAAAAAAGGGAATTGACCATAAGGTTCGACGATCAGGAAGTAAAATTCAACGTGTTCAATGCATTGAAGTACCCAGGTGACATGGAAAACTGTGACTATATTGAAGAACTGCAGGAAGAACATTGGCACGAACCCCTGAAGGAGCTGGAGGAAGAAGATCTTGGAATCGGCACAATATTGGAGGAGGATTGCGCCGCAATTCATACTGAATCAAATTTTGAACCACTCAAGTTATCTGAACGAACTTCACAACGCACTAAGGTATATTTGGAAGAGCCACCTGTGGTAGAGTTAAAGTCGTTGCCCGTGCACCTTAAGTATGCTTACTTTGGAAGTAACAACACGTTACCGGTTATCATTTCTGCATTGCTGAGTAAGGAGAAAGAAGATGCGCTCATACAGATCCTAAGAAAGAAGGCGGACATTCGAGGAACTAGTCCCTCGTATTGTATGCACAAGATTCGTTTGGAAGAAGGAAAGACAGGATCAGTAGAAAGGAAACGCCGCTTGAACTCGGCTATAAGGGAGGTCGTAAAGAAGGAAATAGTGAAGTGGCTGGATGCAGGAGTCATCTACCCGATATCTGATAGCAGCTGGGTGAGCCTAGTGCAATGTATTCCAAAGAAAGGGGGGATGACAGTTGTCACTAATGACAAGAATGAATTAATTCCCACAAGAATGACTACGGGGTGGAGAATATGCATGGATTATTGCAAGTTAAACTTGGCCACTAAAAAGGACCACTTTCCACTCCCGTTCATTGATCAGATGCTAGACAGGCTTGCGGGGAATGAATTTTTCTGTTTTCTTGACGGCTATTCATCAAATCGCAATTGCACCGGAAGATCAAGATAAGACAACATTCACGTGCCCATTTGGTACGTTTGCATTCCGATGCATGCCATTTGGACTCTGCAATGCACCAGACACTTTTCAACGATACAAGATGGCAATATTCTCAGATTACTTGGAGGAGTCAGTTGAGGTATTCATGGATGATTTTTCAGTCTTTGGCATTAATTACGACTCTTTTTTATCTAACCTGGAGAAGGTCTTAAAGAGATGCGTGGCAATAAATCTTATTTTGAATTGGGAAAAATGCCATTTTATGGTGGAAGAAGGAATAGTTTTGGATCACAAAATCTCTAAAGCAGGATTGGAAGTTGATCAGGCAAAATTTGACGCAATTTCCAAGTACCCCCACAAATGAACGTGAAAACACTTAGGAGCTTTCTGAGACACGCTGGGTTTTATAGAAGATTTATTTGCAACTTCTCCCAGATCGCAAGGCCCTTAAGTGTGCTCCTTGAAGCTGACCGAGAATATAATTTTGATGATGCATGCACCAAAGCATTCAACACATTGAAAGATGCGCTCATCACCGCACCCATTCTGGTGGCGCTGGACTGGACGCAACCATTTGCGTTGATGTGCGACGCTAGCAGATATGCTATGGGGGCAATATTAAGTCACCGCAAGGACAAGGTATTGCATCCTATTTATTATGCGAGTAAAACATTGAATGATACGTAGGAGAACTATACAACCACAGAGAAGGAAATGCTCGCAGTAGTATTTGCACTGGAAAAATTCCGACAATACTTAATCGGAACAAACGTTGTGGTGTATATGGATCACTCTGCAATCAAGTATTTGATGACAAAGAAGAATGCAAAACCAAGGCTTATATGGTGGGTCTTGCTACTACAAGAGTTTGATTTAGAGATCAAAGACCGGAAGGGCACCGAGAACCAAGTCGCGGATCATTTGTCAAGATTGGAGAATTGCGAGGTTCAAGGTAAAGAAAAAGATATTGAAGAAAGATTCCCCGATGAGCTGCTGATGGCAGTAGGCATTAATGTTCCCTGGTATGCCGACATCGTGAATTTCATTATTTACGGTCAAATACTAGATGACTATACTTACCAGCAGAAGAAGAAGTAAAGACATGATGTCAAATTTTATTTCTGGGATGACCAATTCCTATATCGACTTGATCCTGATCATATATTACGTTGATGCGTTCCTGAGCACGAAGTCAATCACATTCTGGAGATGTGTCATGAGTCCCCTCACGGAGGACACTTTGGGGGGCAGCGAACTGCCGCAAAGGTTCTACAATGTGGCTATTTCTGGCCAACACTGTTCAAGGATGCCCAAGCCCATGTTGTGCAATGTGACAGATGTCATAGAACGGGGAATATGTCAAAGAGAAATGAAATGACATTGACATCAATCTTAGAAGTGGAATTATTTGATGTATGGGGAATTGAGTTCATGGGCTCGTTTCTACCATCAGAAGGTCATCACTATATCCTGGTCGCGGTTGATTATGTATCAAAATGGGTAGAGGCTATCGCATGTGCTAAGAATGATGTAGCCACAGTGGCGAAGTTTCTTAAGAAGAATATTTTTGCTCGATATGGGACGCCACGGGCCTTAATCAGCGATGAGAGCTCTCACTTTATCAACTGCATAATTGCTAACCTGTTGACTAAATTTAACGTCAGCCATCGGGTTGTGACTACTTATCACCCATAGACTAATGGGCAGGCGGAGATTTCTAACCGAGAGATCAAAACTATCTTGGAGAAGGTAGTTAATACTTCCAGGAAGGATTGGTCACCCAAGCTTGAGAAAGCACTGTGGGTATACAGAACTGCCTATAAAACACCAATTGGCATGTCCCCGTATGCCCTGGTCTTTGGAAAAGCTTGTCATCTGCTGCTCGAGTTGGAACATAAGGCGATATGGGCATGTAAGAAGCTGAAGTTTGATTTAGCAAGTGCAGGGAAAGTCCGAAAGCTACAATTGAATCAGTTGGTCGAATGGCGATGGGACGCCTATGAAAATGCCAAGATCTATAAGGAGAAAACCAAGAAGTGGCATGATGACCACATAAATGACCGGACATTCACCGACGGTCAACATGTATTATTATTTAACGCTCGTTTGCGTTGTTCCCAGGAAAGTTGAAATCTCGCTGGTTTGGGCCATTCAAAATCAAAACTATCTTTCCTCATGGCGCAGTGGAACTAACAACTTTAGCCAAGAATAACGCGTTCAAAGTCAATGGTCAACGGATTAAGCCTTACTATAGAGGCGACTTCGAGTGACACATGGACACCATTGACTTGGGCAAGTAGGATTAAACTGCTTGCGGGGGAAGCGATTATGGTAATTCTGAGAACTTCTTTCAATCAGCAGCCCTATCTATGTTTACTTGCTTTCTTTATAGTTTTCTTTTACTGCATTCTAAATCTCGTTATTTACTTTTTTTTTTAAAGTAGCATTTAATACTTTCTGTAATTCTCTTCAATTTAATTTTTCATGTCATGTTTAATTCCTTTAATTTGTATACATTAGTAGCGTCGTTCTTTAATGTTGTGAATGATTGGATGAAACATTAGACACCGCACCGCAAATTCTTTTCGACTTGTGTTTTTTATGACTTTAAAAAAAAAATTGGTATGTAATGCGATGATGGGTTCATTGTGTGTTAACAAAAGACACCTTGCATCCATTACACCCAAATGCATTACGTTGAGGGGTGTGTTGCGCACGTATGTGTTCTTTGCCTGTCTTTAGTGAAAAGGCACTATGTTGAGGTAGTGATGCACTGGTAGAAATACCATGCGCCCGATCCTCCAGAAATGCGTTGAATTAAGGGGTGTGTTGCAGGAGTGCATGCGTTGTTGCCTGTCCTCAGCAAAAATGTATTTGCGTTAATAGAGGCGCGGTGTTAAGTTTTAGCATGCACACATCTGAATCAAATTCAAAAAGATAACATCTCTATTCTTTGATTCTTTGTACAGGCAACAAATTTGTATTGCGTTAATTTTTAATTATTTGTTTACTTTGTTAATATTCAATACAAATGAGTACATATTCACTTCTTTTTGCTTGTGCCTTTCTCTTTATCATCCTTTGACAATATTTGCAATATTCTGACCTTTTATTTTTTGCGTTATTCCTTGAGTTGCCATGATGTATAATATGTTTATACTTAGAAACATTTCCCATAGCTTGTAAATTTTGACTAACACTTAGTTAATTCTTAGTTTAGCAGTATTTTACCTTTTATCTTTTAAAGTTCTGCTCAAACCTTCTTTTTGAAATTTTTATTCTAAGTGTTTGTCTAGTCCATTCAAACAACGCAATGAGGACCTTGCCCGTCTTTAAATTTAGGGGTGGGGAAGGTCTGAGCAGCTAAGATCAAGAATATGCGATCTTCAAGAAAATGCGTTCATATTTCCTAAAAAAAAAAAATTACAAAACTCCAATGTCAGCGGAAGGGAAAACCTAAAAAATGTTCTCAACCTGATAAGAGTTTAGTTGTAAAATAAGTCTGCTCATAGTTGGATGTTCGTATGACACCCGTAGGAGCAAGCCAAAACGAAGGTGAGTTTCCAAGAACAATGCAGTATGAAAAGAGAAAAATGCAAAAGAAAAATAAAAGAATGCAAGAGACAACTCCTCTGAATATCATGAGTTAAAGTTGAAATTGGCACACAACCGTAGTTGGATGTTCGCATGACACCCTGGGAACAAACCAAAACGAAGAGTGTAACCATGACCAACATTCTCTAATAAATGACACAAAGTTTGACCACCGCATATAAACATATCAAGTTGTTTTGATAAAGAAGAGATAAACATTCTATTAAAAAAAAAAAAAAAAAAACTAGAAAAGCATCTTTGAGCAGAAATTTGTTATGTAGAAGAATAAAGTAGGGCTTTGTTAAGAATTCGCAAGGATAGAAGGAAATTTCGTTGTTAAGAAATGTGCCTAAGTGTAACATTCAGAGCAACCAATCGACGCAACAATATAGGATAGGAATTGAGCATTATTGCCCTAGTAGAAGATATGCTTGAGGACAAGCATATATCTAAATTTGGGGATGTGATAACTTGTAGAAATACAAGTTATTTATGCTGCCTTATTCAGATATTGCAGCCAAAAGAGAAGGAATATACGTCGATTGTATGAAAATTAGCTCAAAAATACAATAAATATAAATTAACACAATTACACCCACTAACATCATTAAGATGATAGAAGAGGATATTTTTACTACTGTTTTGCAGGAAACCAAGTCACCACTTCCGATCAAAGCTCAACGAGAAACTGAACAATGCATTTCTGTCACATTGCGCCCGTCAATCAACAATGAAGAGACGATTAACGCAATGACGGCGCAATGCGACAGTCGATCCCTAGCTGAATTTCCACCGCATGTGGTAATAAAAACAACACCGCATGCGAGCAACCGATCGAAAGATCCAGCTGAGCAATGCAAACGCGGAGGATTGTGACACGTGTACAACTAACCGTTGTGCAGATTTGACGGTCTGATTGCATAACAGAAGGAATATTTATTCCTCCATCTTCAGAATTTCCATAACAAGAAGTAGGGTCCACAAGCCAAGAGTCAAAGCTTTTCACCTATAAATACCCTCATAGAATTTAGAGAAGATATACTTGATACAAGGGCTAATTGATGCTAGATTATTGAGAGAGAGGTTGAGCTGAGTACTGATCAGAAGAAATCCAGGAAGAGAAGAGACAAGGCCAAGAGGTGAGTCTTAGTGCGATTCTGCCAGATCCTCGCCGTGAAGATCTGTGCTTAGATCCCTACTACCGGTTGAGAAAGCCTGAGAGGGAAGCTCATCCTTACGCATGATCCATCCATGCCGGCAAGAAAATCTCCATCCAGATCGACGCCAAGACGTTGGTGTTTATTTGTATTTGTTTCTAACTCTATTTCATCAATTGTATTTCATTCTCTTAATCTCTTCATTCACAAATCATGTATCAGACGCTAAATAGTTTTATTGAATGTCTCAACCACTTTCATTTCCACTTTTTTGTCTATTTCCATTCCTCCATTAATCGTTTTCTCCATGAAGTTTCCTTAATACCTTGGTAATTAATATGGATTAAATGAGTAACTTAATCTGTGCTAAAGAGATAAATGCGTTTAGCTAAGGCGTGCCAGTCGGCATCTTCATCTATGAGAGTAGAAGTGAAGATGTCATTCTGATCTGTCGAGAGAAGGTTAGAAGAATGCGTTAACTAAAGCAAGTAGTACTTCTAGAGATGGAAGCAACCTTGCGTTCGTTACATTCATCCATTTTTCACCACAGAGATGTGGGAACGTGGCCGATCACCGTGAGGTGTATGCCAAGGGAAAAGTGGAACTGCACTTATATAATTAACGCAATTAAGGAAGTTGCGATGTTTGTATTAATTATCTTCTCTGTTTCTGCTTCACACATAAGACTTGCCACTGCATTACACGATCTTTGTATAATCTTCACAGCCAGCCTCGACCTCAGTATCTTGTATCATGAAACCTGTATATTCTATCATCTTAGCTTAGATTTACTTTATCGTAATTTACTTTAACGCAATTTATGTTATTATCGCATTTTTACCGCTTTACTTTACTTTATCACATGTTTAATTACTTATACACAAAACACTTTTATAAATTGAAAAACCCCTGGTCGCATATACCACAAACATAACGCAATAACCTCAAACAGTCCCTGTGTTCGACCTCGGATCACGTCAAGAAACTTGCAGTGAAATTATACTTGGTTTCAACGCAAGGAAACTTGTGACAACGCACAACATACTACAAAAACATTCATTAATAACGCATATCTAGAAGTAATATTACATATCATCGCATAAAATCTATGTCATCAAGTTTATGGCATGGACTTGCATCATACTAAAAATTCGCGTTACAGTCACCTTGCCTTTGTGCATCTTGCATCATCACATAGGAAAAAAGTAGAGACTTAGAAGTAAGCTCTATGGACACTTTTGCATTCAACACATGCGTTCTAGACTTAGGGGCACTGCATTTGCATTGGAAAATGACTTGTTGTACATGGTTGTAGCATGATCGCATAGTCTGATGCATTCCCAGGTAATGCTAGCTAAAGACCTTCTCAACCCGTTCATCTGCATACTCAGTGCATCTATCACACAATCAACCATTCCTCAAATTCGCCGCATTTGTTTATTTTTCATTACCGCAATTAATAAACCAACAAATATTTGAGTTACCAGTTACCACAAAGTCTTTCGAGAAATTACCACCGCATATTGTTTTTCAAGTCCCTGAGTTCGACCCTGGACTTACTAGGAAACTCAGTGGGGTTTACACTTGGATTCCACTGAGAAAATTTGATTGCTCAACACAATTCCATTATTGCATTTCCTCCATAATCTCACATCATAAAATAACGCATCAAGTTTTTGACACTGTTGCCGGGGACTTCGGCAAAATAGTGTGCTAACGGTAGTTTTTCTGACTTCTTTGTAGACTCTCAATCTCTGGAAAATTACGACCCGAAGATTGAGAGAACATTTCAACGTAGACTCAGAGACAATTGCCAACAACAAGAGAGAACACCAAGAATGGCGGAACAACCGGCAGAAAGGACCGCGAACGCGAACAATGTAATGGCCAACCCCATCCTTCTGGCAAATGACTACAATAGACCCATTCGGGATTATGTGTTGCCCAACCTCTATGATTTCTCTCCAGGAATCATGAGACCAGCATTAGATGGATCGAGGTTTGAAATGAAGTCGGTAATGTTACAGATGATCCAGGCTGCTGGGCAGTTTGGAGGGAGGCGTGGCGAAGACCCGCAAGCCCACCTCCGGAGCTTCATAGAAATCTACAACACTTTTGTGTTCCTGAATATCTCCACCGAGGAAGTTCGACTCACTTTGTTCCCATTTTTCTTATGCAATCAAGCAAGAAAATGGGCATATTCTCTCGAACCGAGGGAGATAACCTCCTGGGAATAAGTCGTCGAAAAGTTTATGAAGAAGTATTTCCCACCAACCGAGAATTCTAGGAGAAGGAAATTAATAACAAATTTTGAACAAGAAGATGACGAATCGCTCAGCGATGTCTGGGTGAGGTTCAAGCGGCTGGTAAGAGACTGTCCACATAATGGCTTACCAGATTGCCTGCAAATGGAGATTTTTTACCAAGGACTGAATCCCTCTTCGCAGACTGCTGCCAATGCAGTTGCCGTTGGTGGTTTTCTAGAAAAAACATATGAGAATGCAATGAGTATACTTGATCGCATTTCCAAAAATCACGAGGATTGGCGGGAAAGCGATCAGAGATTAAGAATAAAAAATAATGATGAAACAACGTGGCCATCGCATCCCTGTAAAATCAAATGACTGCGATGATGAGTTTGATACAAGGCATCGCAATTAATAACACGGGAGCGAAGAAAGGGCAGGTCAATGCAATTGCTTAAATGATCGTAAGTTGTGTCATTTGCGGAGATGCTCATTCAATGGAAGAATGCCCAGCAAACCCTAGTCAATATGCTTTATAAAGAATAATCCCTATTCCGATACATATAACCCCGAGTGGAGAAACCACCCAAATTTCGCATGAAAAAATCAACAACAAAGCTTCCAACCAGTGGTGCAAAAAGGAGGGCCACCCAAATTTTTCCCGTAAAACAACAGTCCATTGCATAGTCAACCTAGCAGCTCGCAAACACCACAATCTTCGTCCTTAGAGAGCTTGTTGAAGCAGTACATTGAGAAAAACGAATCAGTGCTTCAGAACCAAGCAACATCCATTCGAAATCTAGAAATTCAACTAGGACAAATTGCAGGCGAGCTGAAAAATAGACTGCAAAGAGCGTTGTCGAGCTCAACTGAGTTCCCTCGCAACGCTGGGGGTACCGGGAAGGAACAATGCTTAGCAGTCTCCTTGCTAAGCGACAACATGACTGCGGAAGTAGAGGAGGAGCCTATTGTAACCAATTTGAATGCGGTGACAACCGAAGTCCCGTTGACCTATAGTTCGAAAAAGCCCGAGAAAATGAACTCGGAAGTTGCGTCCACCCTCAAGCCTTCAGAACATGAGACAGAAGAAGTCCAGCTACCACCATCCCTGCAAAGATTGAAAGAAAAACAAAATGATGAAGAAAATATCGCAATAGTGGCCACAATGCAAAATGTTATGATCCCACCAAAAATGGGCGACCCAGGAATCTTCACGATACCATGCTCCATTGGAGGGGTCTACAGTGGCCAAGCGATATGCGATCTTGAGGCAAGCATAAACATAATGCCATTATCAATCTTTAAACGATTGAGTATTGGCATACTCACGAAAATATCGCAATAATGGCCACAATGCAAAATGTTATGATCCCACCAAAAATGGGCGACCCAGGAATCTTCACGATACCATGCTCCATTGGAGGGGTCTACAGTGGCCAAGCGATATGCGATCTTGAGGCAAGCATAAACATAATGCCATTATCAATCTTTAAACGATTGAGTATTGGCATACTCACACCCACGACAGAGACTCTTCTGCTTGCGGATAGATCCCGAATACATCCTGAAGGAGAGCTGAAAAATGCCGCAATCTCAATTGACAAATTCATCTTGCCGGCAGACTTCCTCATTTTGGATTATAAAGCGGACGAAGATGCATCCATCATATTGGGACGACCTTTCCTTTCGACCGGTCATGCTCAAATTGAATTGCGTAAGGGGGAGATCGAATGAATATTCATAGGAAAAAGCTCCGGATTAAGGCAGTCAAGATCTCAGAGGAAAAAGAAAAGAGGGAGAAGCCACCGTGGATATGAAAAGACCAACTCGAGAATAAGCAGTCCCTGAGTTACTATATAACTCAACCTCACCAAGGATGCAAACCTTTTGAATATCCTTTCTCTACATCAATACTTCATGAACTTTCAGCATCTTAATTTTGTCTATTATCGCATATATATATTTTTTTCTTATTCTAAAAAAAAAGGGTTAAATAATTTTGTTTTGTTTAATCTTATTTGACCCTCTCTCTGTTTTCTTGCAACGATCGAGGTGTAGGATTGCAGAGGTGTTACACGACGAAGCAACTTATCTTATTCCATCACTGCAATTCAAAGAAGATAGATCACCGTAAAGAAGGAAACATCAATACACAATCCAGGCGACAACACAAATTTGGTGGTTGTATTCTTCCTTAACTTTATTTCAAATTTTGCACTTTCGCATCGTATTTTAGTTTTAAAAGTTTTATCACTGCATCCTCTTTGATTACCGTAATCATTTGACATGAATAAATTTAGTAAGTTATCGCATACTGTCTCTTTGCCTATTATGATTTCAATGATGAAAAACATCCATCTATTTCTTTCGTATATACTCGAGTCAACTTAATTTTAAGATAGTCACCTTATGAAATATTTTTAGAAGTTAGGGGTCTACTGGCTTTCTTTCAAACTCTCTTTACGAAGCTTTCTGAGAACATCACATGACTTCTTTCAAGCTTTTGGCAATGAGGACATTGCCGCATTTTAAATTTGGGGGTGAGGTATTTATTTTCGACCTTGCTGTTAAAAAAAAAAAAAAGAGGAAAATTTTGAGAATAACAACTCCACTATCAATGCAATGAGGAAACCCATGTTGATAAGAGTTAAGTTGTGAAGGGCACTTACCTGTAGTTGGATGTCCGCATGACACACGTGGGGGCAAGCCTAAATGAAAGTAAGTTGCCAGGATCAATGCATAAATAAATGACCGCAACTTTGCTGCCAAGTAGGTATGATTTAGTTTGAGGAAGAGCGCATTGCTCGTAGTTGGATGTCCGCATGACACACGTGGGGGCAAGCCAAAATGAAGGCACTTGGATTAGCGTAAGGTCAAAGAAAAATAATAATGTCAAGAAATATGCAAGGATAAAATCATTTGACACCCCAATGGAAAAGTTTTCTTTTTGAAATAAATCATGCAATGTCCCGGAATCGAGTAAAGTCCTTTTGAAGGTTAAGCTTGCGATCCCTAGATCCTAGAAATATTTTAAGAAGAGACTTGAATAAGACTTAAGGAAACTTTGGGGTATAGGAGTTGAATGAAGTATCGAGAAATCTAGGAAAAGAACATTGCGGTCGACTTGCTAAAGAAAATCTTTAGCTTATGCTTGAGGACAAACATTGTCTAAATTTAGGGGTGTGATAACGGGCAGAAATGCACATTATCATAGTGCTAAGTTCTTAAACAATGCTGGCTTGCGTTGATAAAATTTGTTAGATTGCGTCCAAAAGCATTAAGTTTATAACATTGTGGTTGCATGTGTTCATCGCATAGAAACAAATGATTTTTGTATTTTTATGCAGAATATACGTTGACGCAAGGCGAAAAGAGCAATCATAAGAAATCAGCAGACGAGCAGCATTACCGCAAGGCTTTGCGGTGATTTGTGTTCGCAAACATCTGCTTGAGAAGGACTTCTGCATAGAGTTGGCACAACTTAGTAGGCGCATCTGGGTAAAAGGCATAATTAATCACAATGGGACAAAAAGCTGATGACGGTCGGATCCAAATTAAGTTGACAGCCGCTAGCGATAACAAGTACATTCAGCTTTTCGGTGATAAATATTCGACGCATCAGTTAGGGAATTAAAGCCATCCCATCTATGCAATCATAAGAGAGAAGCCGCCTTCACCCCGAAGCTCTATAAATACCAAAGGCATCCTTCAGAAAAAGGGTCCCACTAGTTAACAAGTTCACCAATTCAGCAGCTCAGAGAGTTAGAAAATTTTTCCTTAGATAGTTTAGCCTTGTTCTTAGATTTTCTTTTGTTTTAAGGTGGAAGCGAGAGAAGGAGGTTATGGCAACAGATCGTTTCGGTAAGCTTAGGAGAGCGCCGGAAGCTTCAAGACCAGAGAGAGGGCCAACTCCTACGGAAGCAGGAATATCTTTTGAACTGAATAGAGATTGCTAATGTAAAAGCCTCGGTCAACAAGGGATTGCTACCAGGCTCTTTACCTTTACCTTCCATCGTTATTTTGTATTCAAACTCATTTATAGAAATGAAATTTACTTCTCTATATCTATTCACTCTCTATTATTTACGCATGAGTAGCTAAATCTGTTGAATGGGTTGAGAAGCACTTAGCTAGCACAACTAGGGATCTTCATTTTATGCGATTATCTTGTATTATGTATACTTCATTTGTCTATTAGAGATACTCAGGAGGGTAGTCTAAGGACAGGATCTAGGCTTGGAAAATTTAGGTTAGAATCTAGGCTCAGGAGAGTCAGATTAGAACACATAATCAAGAGATAGGAGCTTAGGAATAAACACTATTTGCTATTAACACATCGCATGCATCCTAGAGATAGGATATGATTGTATGCGGTCACCTTGCCTTTGTGCATCTTGCATCATCGCATAGGAAAAAAGTAGAGACTTAGGAGTAAGCTCTATGGACACTTTTGCATTCAACACGTGTCCTAGACTTAGGAGCACTGCATTTGCATTGGAAAATGACTTGTTGTTCATGGTTGTAGCATGATCGCATAGTCTGATGCATTCCCACGTAACGCTAGCTAAAAACCTTCTCAACCCGTACATTTGCATACTCAGTGCATCTATCACACAATCAATCTTTCCTCAAATCTTCCACATTTGTTTATTTTTCATTACTGCAATCAACAAACCAATAAATATTTGAGTTACCGGTTACCGCAAAGTCTTTCGAGAAATTACCACCGCATATTGTTTTCCAAGTCCCTGAGTTTGACCCTAGACTTACCAAGAAACTCAGTGGGGTTTACACTTAGATTCCACTGAGAAAACTTGATTGCTCAACGTAATTCCATCACCGCATTTCCTCCATAATCTCACATCATAAAATAACGCATCAGGGTTTATTAACCTAGACAATTCGGCCACTGATTTTAATCTAAGTCATCTTTTTAACTCCACTCATAAACAACTTTTGTCTATGAAATAAACAAGTTCAAGTAGTCACATTTAAACACTTTAATGGACTATCTTTAACTTGCATGCATGCATCAAATCTATCTAATTCACATTTCCAGGTAGGTTCTCAAGTAGGGGTGTTACATTTCCGTCAACTTAAATACCCCAGCCTAGATAGAACCCGCCTTAGACAAAAGGTCCCTTATAGATAGATTTGCTACACTTTAACCTTTTATTAGTCAATTTAATCTTATTAAACTGATTAAAAAAATTAAAGCCTAAGGGTTGCTAATCATATTAGAACCATGATCTTAGGTCTATGTCATCCAAGTTTTAAACATTTTAAAACCATGAATTAAACCTAAGTGAGCATGCATGTCTTTCTTATTGCTTTTAGTTATAATTTCTCTTCAACCATTAAAAAGAAAAAGGTAAAACACATTGCGCATAACTAGGTGTTTATAACGCTTATAAAGAAACTTATGTGTCATACTTTATGCAATGTCCAGTCATTACTATACATAACTTTGATATATGCTTTACAACCAAGCAAACATACTTTTCATACACCCTTATACTATAACAATTATAATATAAAGATGATGCATGCCAATGCTTTTTATGTATGCATAAATATAACTCTTATATTGTATGAAGCATGAGCATGCTCTAACATAATTAAATCATGCTTCTTTAAATTATAACTTTACAATAAAGAGATGATGCATGATCAATGTATAACCTAAGGTGGGATTTACTATATGTGCATACCATATGACATATAAAAACCATACATCTCATGTAATAAACCAAGGATTAATGGATCGGGATGAACCTTTACAAAACTAGAATGAAAAAACTCTATCTATTACATTTTTCATCGAGCAAACCGATTCACAGGAAAACCGGGTCTTGAACTACTAGGAGAAACTCCATAGTTTAGTAAACACCGCAGGTAAACAATCACTCAACGCACACAAGACGATAGCGCAAAAGCTAAACGATCGCTTAGACGACAACGAGGCTACGAAGCCTGATCATCTAGGTGATCGCTTAACGCGGTGAAAGGTAAACGATTTACCATGCGATACTCTACGATCGTTTAGTTAGATACTCAGCGATCGCTTACCGGGTCGTGTAGACGATGGGTAAGTGATCCTGAGTATCGGATGCTCGTGTATCGTTTAACGCACGCGTGCACTAGACGATCGTTTAGCTCAACAAGCTTCATCGCTTAGTAACTGACTAAATGATCGCTTAGGAACACATGGTAAATCGTTTACCTTTCGCCACTTTAAGCGATCACCTAGACGATCAGGCTTCGCAGCCTTGTTGTCGTCTAAGCGATCGTTTAGCTTTTGTGCCTGTCTTCTAGTGTGCGCTAAGCAATTGTTTACCTTCAACGTTTACTAAACGATGGAGTTCTTCTGGCAGTTCAAGACTCGGTTCGCTTGTGAATCAATTTTCTCGATGGAAAATGTAATAGATAGAGTTATTTCATTTCGGTTTTTTGTAACGGTTCATCCCGATCCATTAATCCTTGGTTTTTTACATGTGATGTATGGTTTTTATATGCCATATGGTATGCATATATAGTAAATCCCACTTAGGTTATGCATTTGTCATGCATCATCTCTTTATTGTAAATGTTATAATTTAGAGAAGCATGATTTAATTATGTAAGATCATGCTCATGCATCATATAATATAAGAGTTATATTTATGCATGCATAAAAAGCATTGACATGCATCATCTTTATATTATAATTGTTATAGTATAAGAATGAATGGAAAGCATGTTTGCTTGGTTATTACGTGTATATAAAAGTTATGTATGGTAATGATTGGACATTGTATGTAACATGACACATAGGTTACTTTATAAGTGTTATAAACACCTAGTTGTGTGCAGTGTATTTTAGTTGTTTCTTTTTAAAGGTTAAAGAGAAATTAGAACTAAAAGCAATAAGAAGGACATAAATGCTCACTTAGGTTTAATTTATGTTTTAAAATATTTAAAATTTGGATCACATAGACCTAAGATCACGGTTCTAATATGATTAGCAACCCTAAGGCTTTAATCTTTTAATCAGTTTAATAGGATTAAATTGACTAATAAAAGGTTAAAGTATAGAAAATCTATCTATAAGGGACCTTTTGTCTAAGGCGGGTTATGTTTAGGCTGGGGTATTTAAGTTGACGAAAACGTAACACCCCTACCTGGGAACTTACTTGGAAAGGTGAATTAGATAGATTTGATACATGTATGCAAGTTAAGGATAGTCCATTAAAGTGTTTAAATGAGACTACTTGAACTTGTTCATAATTCATAGACAAAAGTTGTTTATGAGCAGACCTAAAAAGATGACTTCGACTAAAATCAATAATCGGATTGTCTAGGTTAATGAACCCCTAGGTAGAACATTTAGTGGGAGGTACTTAGGGCATACGATGTTTCACTTAAACCTTTCACGTTTCTCCTATATAGTCCACACCATGAGATTTACCCTCGGCCTCGAGGCGCCTTTGGCGTGTCCCCCTAACGAATGGTATTTGGGATAAAGTCGAAAATCAGTTTTTGGGACAATTTGAAATGTTCAAATTGACAAGAAGGAGTTCGATTATATATGAGATAATTGAACTGGTTAATTATATATGATATAATTGACTAAATGTATGAGATACATTTTTTTTTTGGAGGAAATTAGATATAAATATGATTTATATCAAGTGGTGGAGAAATTACTATAGTAGATATATGATATCAAACTATAGGGTAAGAATATAATATGATTATATTCATTTATTTATAATTGGTTAATTATGTGATAATTGGCTAAAATCTTCTCCTCGATCGTGCATTAATGGGAAATCCAGTATTCGGTTATTGTAACTGAAGAATAAAATGAAAATTTGTTTCATTTTGCTAGGAGTTCGAAAAAATCGCAAAAGGTATGAAAACGTTTCGATCGCTTAGCTGAGAGCCTATGCGATAGAGCCTTATCGCTTAAACGATGCACGCTTTTCTCTAAACGTTCGCTTAGCTTTTCTAAACGTTCGCCTAGCGTGTCGAGTTTTCTAAACGATCGCCTAGCAATTACTAAACGACCACTTAGTAAAACCTACACGATCACTTAGCTTTCTCTAAACGATAAGCATCTGCTATACGATAGCCTTCTCCCAATACGATAGCCTTCTCCCACTTGCTTATCGTTCTACACAGTCAGCCTATTCCTCATTCCTCTACCAAATTCAACAAAGACCACGCTTTGGATTCTCACTCCAAGAATACCAAGGGCTCTAAGTGGTGGTGTCGTCCCTGCTCCTGCTTTTTCATTTGTTGCCGTTTGTGTAGACGATTGTGCTGTTGGTAGCCGATTCTTTGGTGGGCGATAAAGTTCGTAGAGGTTTGCTTCCATTGGGTTGAGTTCGTTGTGAAGACAGTCTTTAACTGGTATGTGAACTCAATCTCTTGTATTTTATTCATCAAAGCATGCCGTAGTTAGTGTAAATTGCATAACTGTTTGTTAAAATGTGTGTGTGGTAATTTCAGTCAAAATGAAATAGAAAAGATCCGAACACGCTCATGGATGCTCTTCGTTAAAAGTTCCTTCATCTTCAATAGGTTAATCGACTGTCTTCCCTATAAATATGGCCATTTGTATTCATTTCATCATCTTTTAATAAAATTTGAGACATTTCAGTATACTTGAGTGTATTAGTATGTTAGTAGGGTGTCAAGTGTATATCAGTATAGTGAAAGCATTTGTGACATTTTATATGTGAGTTGGGATTTGTTTTTGCCATTTTTACAAACAACAAATATGAGTGGGCCTTAAAATTTTTATATGTTAGTATTTTGTTTTGCCGTGCAAATGCCCCATTTGAAAATTGAAGTTCATACTAAAGATAAAATGGAAACTCCTAGAAGACTAAACATTTATCATATTTAGAAAAATAAAAAATCGAAAAATGATTATTTTGCACTTTCGAAGGCCATCGACAATCGGCTTCGAATTCCACCAATCGACGGACGGACAGACGCCGGGATGCTGGAACCGCCGTATCCATAAACTCAGACACTCTTCAGAACTTCCGAGAAGAAGATCCCTAAACTCATCGGCGTTGACGTTAATTCCATGGAGGCGTCGCCGGCGTCTTCTGAGGGTTCCTCGCGAGAGGTTCAATGCATCGGAAAACTTGAAATAGTGAGGCCAAAACCTGCCAGTGGTTTTCTCTGCGGCTCTATCCCCGTTCCCACTGATAAAGAATTCCACGCCTTCAATTCTGCTCTTGTTCCTTCGCGCCAAACGTATTGAACTTCTTTTTCCCTCCTTTTCTATTTGTTCTTCTATTCCTCATCACATTTATGGGAACTACTTTCTTCTTGTTTACATTTTAGAGTGAAGTTTTCTTAATTTGGTTTTTTGGTCGGTTTTGTTTGTGAAAGCGTGACAGCTCCGCGGTATCGAGTGCTTCCGACTGAGACAGATCTCAATTTACCTCCACTTCCTTCTAACTCCCATGAAAAGATTCTCCCGATTGGGGCACTTCAGTCAAAAGACGCTGGAGGTTTGTTTCTGCCGTTTATGTTTAGTGATAATAATTTTGCTGATATAGCGCATTTCCGAACATAGTTCAAACCTAGTAGTTTAACGATCTGGCTTGCGACAAATATAAATTAACTTATTGTGTTGACGCGAGATATCTGTTTAGTTTGATATAGTAGCCCTACGCAATTCTGAAGTGGGAGTAGATAACTGCAACTTCTGTTGACTGTTTCTTGTCAAAGAACTGAAATGCCTTTTTTTTAGTCTTGGGAAGAACACATTTGACTTAACGAACTATTTCATTTCTGTGGCACTGGGAATCCATCACGGTTGATAATTAATAATGCATGGAATCTTGAACATAAAAGGTGAATAGAAATCAAGGGAGAAAGGAGATATTATTTCCCTTGATCTAGATTAGAGTGTCAATTGCATCTGTAATTAGAGAGAAACCCTATTTTCCAATTTTCCAATTTTTGTTATGTTTATAGGCAATTTATGCCAAAGGGACAATTGAAAGTCTGCAGACTGTTGTTTTTTTTTTTTTTTTTTTTTTTTTTGGGAGTTTCCATTCCATTCTATTGGGCAACAGTTCTTTATGATTTTTTAAGATCTTCCTTGAAGTGGTTAACCCCTTTGGGACATTTTAATTTTACTTTCTTATGGTTTTGATATTATTTGGATGACACTAGCATTCACGTGTTTCAGATTTACCTTGGGATGGGGGTGCTGTTGCTTCAAATCTTACCAGAAAATGTGAAGCTCTTGCTGTATCTGGTTTGGTTGAATATGGAGATGAAATAGATGTGATAGCTCCAGCTGACATTCTTAAGCAGATCTTTAAAATGCCTTATTCAAAGGCCCGGTTATCAATTGTTGTTTATCGCATTGGACAAGCACTTGTTCTGAGTACAGGGTATGTATGTGGCAGTCTTTTCATTCCCGTTAGAATTTTAGTCCTACCGTTTGTCACGAACATTTTTATCATTGTTTATGGTGATTTATTTTGGTTGTTAGATGCCATGGAAAATGTAAGTGTGATGTCAATTTTTCATTGATCTTCTTGGTGGAAGTGTAGGCCTGATGGTGAAGAAGGAGAAAAGCTGGTTAGGAGACATAAAAATCAATCAAAGTGTGCGGAACAATCTTTATTTTTGAATTTTGCTATGCATTCAGTTAGAATGGAGGCTTGTGATTGTCCTCCAACTTATCATGCTACACCAGAGGAGCAGTCTAAGTCATCTGTTCTTCCTGGAGGAAGTACATCTCAGGTCCTGGAGCAGACTGATGGTGTTTCACAAAAGGATTTTAATTCTTGTGCCCAATATAAGGAAGTTAAGCAAGATGCGTTCTTTTGGGGAAGTAAGAAGGGTAAAAGAAGTAAGAAGCATGATCCAGTCAAAAAGGTTTCAGAAGTTGGTGGGAAGCCCAGGTGCTCAAATCAAGAGTCTGAAAAGCATAGAAGTGTTGGTGATGATGAGTTCCTACGAGTTCTGTTTTGGCAATTTTACAATTTTCGTATGCTAATTGGTAGTGACCTGCTTCTGTTCAGTAATGAAAAGTATATCGCTGTGAGTTTGCATTTATGGGATATTACTCGACAGGTGGGATATGGTGTTGTAGACTTACCTGTGTTTAATGATTATTATTATGTTAACACTTCTTTTTTCAGGTCACTCCACTAACTTGGCTTGAAGCTTGGCTTGATAATGTCATGGCAAGTGTTCCTGAATTAGCCATTTGTTATCATGAAAATGGTGTTGTTCAGGGATATGAGCTTCTGAAGACAGATGATATATTCCTATTAAAAGGGGTCTCTGATGATGGTACCCCTGCTTTCCATCCTTATGTGGTACAACAAAATGGCCTTTCTGTCTTGAGATTTCTCCAAGAAAACTGCAAACAAGATCCTGGGGCTTATTGGGTAATATTACAAGTTTCTTCCCATATCTCTCATATGAACCATAAGATAATTCTAGGTGGATTATTAACCTCGCAGATATACTTAATTTCAAATATTTGCAGCTTTATAAAGGTGTGGGTGAAGATGGGATTCAACTTTTTGATCTTTCTCTAATCCCTAAGAACCATTCCCCTAGTGATTTTGATGATAGCTCGAATTCCTTACCCTCGATGCTATATAGAGGAAGATGTGACTCCTTATTTTCATTTGGCACACTCCTCTACCGTATAGCCCACCGACTCTCTCTTTCTATGGTGAGGAAGATTTATGCTTCTATTTCTTGTTTTTGCATATTGGAAATGGTTGGTTGTTGTAATTATAGTTGTCTCTTTTGCAGAATCCATCTAACAAGGTCAAATGTGCGAGGTTCTTTAAGAAGTGTTTAGATTTTCTTGATGAGCCTGATCACTTGGTAATGATATCATTTCCAACAGTACCTTATGATTGCATCTGTTTGTGTTTTGTGGTCAAGTTTTACTTTAATATCTAGATAACTGACAATCAAGGCTGTGGTAAGCAGGTGGTTCGTGCATTTGCGCATGAACAGTTTGCAAGGCTCATTTTAAACTACGACGAAGATTTAGAATTAACATTGGATTCTCTCCCACTGGGATGTGAAGTTGAAGTTGTGGATGCTGAAGAAGAAGAGTCGTTGGACTTTTTAAGCAGTTTATCAGAAACAGGTAAATATGAAGGTTCCTCCTCTCTTGTAGGAGAAGAACAACTTGGAGAAGGCGATCCACATCATCAAAATTTGTTGTCGGAAGCTTCTTCATCAATAACATCAGAGGTCTATGAATCTTCTCCAAGAATGATATCGTTGAGAGATCCACAGGAGATAGAACCACCGGTGGTGGCAGAAATTTCCCATGACGAGGAAAGCTTTGCAGTCTGTAATGTTTCTCCAACTGCCTCACATGTAGTTCAGACTGTTGCTGATCCAATATCTTCCAAGTTAGCTGCAATACATCATGTTTCTCAAGCTATCAAGTCTCTTAGATGGATGCGCCAGCTACAAAGCTCAGAACCAAAGATGGTGGACCATATTGGTGCGGTGCATGATAGCCTACCTTCTCCTATTAATATCTCTGTCTGTGCATGTGGTGATGTTGACTGTATTGAAGTCTGTGACCTTCGTGAATGGCTTCCAAAATCAAAATTGGACCATAGATTATGGAAATTGGTTCTCTTGCTTGGGGAGTCTTATTTAGCTCTTGGCCAAGCATATAAGGAGGACGGTCAGCTGCATCAGGCCTTAAAAGTTGTAGAATTGGCATGTCTTGTTTATGGATCTATGCCTCAGGAGCTTGAAGAGACTAGATTCATTTCCTCAATGGTCGGCACCCCACTCTTGCAGAATAAATTGAATGATAAAGATGTGAAGTTGAGATCATTCAATCAAGATCTGAAAGAAGTTGATTTGCACTGTGGTGACCTTTCATTAGATCATTATTCATCCACTTATCTGTTTTGGGCCAAGACGTGGACATTAGTTGGAGATGTATACGTGGAGTTCCATTCTATATACGGTAGAGAAGCCTCTGAAAAAGCAGAAAACAACTTTTCCACAAGGGAATTGAAGATCTCATCTGAAGTCGTGAAAGAAGTTAATCGGCTCAAAAAGAAGCTTGGGAAATTTAAAAACTGCAATGCTTGCTCCTTGGTAAACTGCAGCTGCCAGAGTGATAGGGCAAACAGTGGAAGCAGTGCTAGCAGTAGTAGGAGGGAATCAATTGGCTACAGTAGAAAACACAATAAAAAGACGCATTTGAAGACTTCGACTGCCCACTCACTCTCAGGAGATCGTGATCATGATTATAATTGTCCAAAGATTGAGAATGGAATGGGCTCTAACCCTAGACATCTAGAGCCGAAAAGAAATGCTCGAATCCCAGTAGAAACTAGCAATATCGTTCATTCTGGGGCAAAATTTTCTGTGGGTAATTCTGAAGAAGTGGAGGATAATGTGGAGACTTGCGGTAATGTTCTTAGTGCAACTTCTCAATCTCATGTGAATTCTAAGGAATCTCAGAAAGTTAAAAATGGTGGAATATTTAAGTATCTTGGGGGTCCTGTTTCTAGAGGATCAGAATGCAATCTAACTGCAGCCCTAAGCTGTTATGAAGAAGTTAGAAAGGCGTTAGGGCAACTCCCAGCTGGATCTGTTGAACTGCAATCTGTTATGAGTAAAAAGGGCTGGGTTTGCAATGAACTAGGTCGGTGGAGACTTGAAAGGAAAGAGCTGAAAAAAGCTGAAACGGCATTTGCAGGTGCCATTGAGGCATTTAGAGCTGTTTCTGATCATACAAACATCATACTGATTAACTGCAATTTGGGTCATGGGAGGCGAGCATTAGCTGAGGAGATAGTTTCAAAAATAGAAGAACTAAAAGTAAATGCAATTGTACAGAATGCATATTATCAAGCATTGGAGACTGCCGAACTTGAATATACTGAATCGCTAAGATATTATGGGGCAGCAAAAAACGAACTAAATGGTGTTGCTGAAGATTCTATTGCTGTGCCCGGCAACCTGAGGGCTGAGGTTTACACACAGCTCGCTCACACGTATCTGCGGCTTGGTATGCTTTTGGCAAGGCTAGATATAAACGAGGTACATGATATTGAAACATTGGAAGATGTTGGGTCAGTTTACACAAATTCTCACAATAGAGGAGCCAAGAAAGGATTGAAAAAGCACAAGATTTCAGCAAATGATGCCATTAGGGAGGCACTATCTATATATGAATCTCTGGGTGACATACGTAAACAGGAAGCTGCATATGCTTATTTCCAACTAGCTTGTTATCAAAAGAATTGTTCTTTGAAGTATTTGGAGTCAGATGGCTGGAAAAAGAGCTTGTCTAAAGATGATAACGGCATTCCCCAACGGGTAAAACAGTATGCTTCCTTGGCTGAGAGGAATTGGCAGAAGGCCATGGAGTTTTATGGCCCTAAAACACATCCCACTATGTATCTGACCATTTTGGTTGAACGATCATCTCTTTCATTAAGCCTGTCGAGCTCTTTACACTCAAATGCAGTATGACTCTCTCTCTCTCATTCCATTACCTCAAGCATTTTACTATGTGACTCATGGAGATTCAACATATACACCGGTATTCGTATTTATGTACATTGAGTTTGAAATAGGCCTTTTTTTTCCAATTTTCGAACCGATGTTGTTTGGTTTGCTAGGCCACCTCATTGGCTTTTCTTGGAAATGGTCCGTCATGTCATTGACCATTCTCAAAAATAGTTTCGAGCTCTAGTTTGTTTTGCATGTGGTAACATTTTTTGTTTCCTCTGCAGATGCTAGAATTGGCATTCTCTCGCATGCTTGAAGGACGACATATTTCCAATACTGATGCAGATTCTCTGAAAACGAAGTACTCTGAAATACATTCAAGGTTTTGGAATCATTTGCAAATGCTATTGAAGAAAATGGTGGCAATGACACTTCCTACAAGTTCAGGCAAATCTTGTGCATCTCAAGCTCATATGACACCCAACAGATCTGGTGAAGCTTCAAGGCTAAGGGAGCTTTACAAAATGTCTTTGAAGTCCAGCGACTTAAGAGAACTGCACAAGATGCATACCATATGGACATCAAAACTGGAATGCTGACTAACTACTTGTATGTATATGTAGTATACTCACTTTTAGCATTTTCACTTTATCACATCAAATCAAGAATAGAATATAGACTTGTCAAACTTTATTGTCGTTGAAACAAATTTCCAAGGCACAGAGTTCAATAGAAAGTTGGTGGATAGTGTTCAGTTTCTCTTGCTTTTGCAATAGTGAGTCTCAATAGGGCGGCGACGATGGGCTATTAGCTCGGACCATTTCTCGTATTAGCTCAGACAATTTCTTTTGGTGTGAGGAACTTATCATGCTTTTTTTTATGGGCATTTCACAATAAGCTGGTGAATGGTGAAGGCCTTTTTTGTGCTTTTCTGATGAGCATTTCACTCTTGAGAGAGAGATTAGGAGAAATGAGGAGAGAAGAGAAGAAATAGTGGTGTGCTATGTTTGGTTTTTAAGAGAAGAAATAAGGAATTTTGGAAATTCTTCCTTCTAGCATTTTTGTCAGGCTGATCTATCCTTTTTCCAAATTCTAATTGTTATTTCTTCTGATTCTTCATCCGTCGATCTTGTGGTGGAATTTGCTGATATAATTTTATTGTTTTCTGTATTAAGATTTGTGTCGTTTAATTAAACCATACAACCTTGGTTTTGGTCAACATCCCCTTTGTTGATTGGAATTCTGTTTTTGTTTTTTTTCCTTTTCAAATCTTAGGTCACGTTTATCCCACGAGAATTATGAATCTGTAAGAAAATGTGACAGATTCATATTCTAAGTAAACGTGATAAAAACAATCTAATTACGTTTGCAATTGTACCAATTACGATTGATCTATTGGTGGAGTTTTATTACGGTTATACCAATTTTTATTATGAATTAGTAAATGTGGCCTTAATGTTCTATTTGCTTTAAATTTGTTTGTGTTTTCGAATATTCCTAAATCAAGTTGAAGAATCCCATTTATTAGGTAAATTGGATGATATAGCAAAATTAGAAGTTAATAAGAATCTTAGCAAGCTGACTCTCCTGCATGTGCATTATATTTTCTTTATTTCAATTTTGCCCTTCAAATTCTTTTCGTTTCTTCTTCTCCTTCTCCGACGAGTTTCTTCTTTTCTTCTCTCCATCTTCCTCTTCTTCTCTGGTGAGCGACTTCTTTTTCTCTCTCTTCTTTTCTTCTTCTCCGGTGAGCAACTTTGGCAAAATTGATTTTTCTTTTTTTTTTCTTTTTTCTCTTTCTTCTTCTACGCAACCAACTTCAACGGAAAACCATATACCAGTTTCAGTTGTGAGAGGAGAGTGATCTGTGAATGAGGAAAAGAGAGAGCGAGAGTGAGCGATTTGTGAGTAAGGAAAGGAAGAGAGAGAGATGAGAGTGTTTTTTAGTAAGGAAAGAAAGAGGAGTGTGATAATTTTTTTACATGTCTGGGTTTATTTTGATAATTTCACTCGAATATGATGTCAGTAGTATGTCATTTGTTAATTATTTTTTAGAAAATGGTCATTCGTCATTTTGGTCAAAATTTTGGATTATTCGTACAAATTTTATTTCCCAACTTATTATTATATCAATATTATAGATTTGTAAAACTTTCTTTTCGTTTAAACAAAGTTCCAAGCCATAGAGCTCAATATAAAAGTTCAGTGGATAGTGTACCGAAGGGTTTTTTTTTTAAATAATAAATAAATAATTATTTCACTCTTCACTCTTGCCTTTTGTCATAATTCCTTTTTCTTACATCTAACCGATAGCAAAAAGTTGTCCCTTTTATGTTTACAAAAACATCGAAATGATATATTTTGGCATCATCGATTCTTCATGAACATCAAAATGTAGCATTAATGAATGCATTGAACCATAATTTATGTAAGGTGGGCCCTGTGGTTTTCTTCTCTACTGCCACATCAAAACTTTTTTTGTATGCATGTAACTTCAATTATGCTCAACTTAACAATTCATAAAAATCAATTTTAAATAAAAGCCAATAACTGAAAAAGAACGTTGCCTAATTTACCAAAAAAAATACTCCAACAATTGAATCTTTTTATGTCTCTTTTAATTTTTTTACCAAAATTGTTCATAAGCATTTCAAAATTGGAGTAGAAATTCGTATTTTTTTGGCTAAGAATTTCTCTCTCAGCCTCTTTAAAGATTCATCTTCCTCGTTTATATAATGGATCAAAGGGTTTTCTCTCGCTTATCTTCAGCCTTCCTTCTCTCTAAATGCTATTATATTTTATATTTTAAGTAGATTATGTGACAGTGAAAATTTGGATGCTAACACTTTCTACACTATTTCAGTCACTACCGCACCCATTAAATCTCCCTTTATATCCAAAATTTTAATGGATTTCTACTCAAGACGGAAGCCATGTAAAGGTCAGTGGAAGTACGTACCCTTCAATCTATCCATCTTTTATATTTTTTGATATAAATTATAAAGTAATAAATTTAGTGTTGGCTCATTGGCATGGGATTTTGCTTGTTTGAGTCCCACAATTTTTTCATTTCTAAGTCCAACTCATGTAAATTCGAATAAAGAAAAGTGAACTAAACAATGTGCCTTTTAATTATAATGTGCCTTTTTTTAATAAATATATAATCGAACAATACTTTTTCTTATCGGAAACAGAGGCAGTTTAGAAACTTTCTTTTTCTTTTCAAAATTCATTTTTCAATCTCAACTTTCAACAACATTCTATTAAAGAGGTATCGTTTATTTTTTTGTACATCATTTTTATATTTACATTACGCTCTATATATCTTGATTTGTTTCTATGTTATTTTTACATTTACATTACTCGTATAGGTTTTTTAAATTAATTTTAGAGTTCAAGCTAGAGGATTATTTGTTATCATCCGTTTGGATATACCACGAGTTTTATTACAATGTTCTCTTCAGTAGTTGATGTACTTGAGACAATTGTGCAAGGTGGATCGAATTCAAGACAAAAATATGAAACAAATTCTAATAAGTTCGATCCTATCTCTTAACTTTTTTTTTCATATACATTTTATAAAAATTATATTGGGAATCACAAATGACTTGTCCCAAGCATTACAAAAAAAAAAAAAATATCAATATATTGTGAATGTAATAAATTTAGTCAAAATTTATAAAGAGAGGCCGCAGAAAACAAGGGACTCTAATTGCGATTTGTTATTAAGTATGATTTATGTCATAATTATGATATTTAAGTTTTTAAAATGGATAACCTATTTCTAATTCGAGGATGACAAAGGCAAAAAATCTCAACCAATTACAAATTTACACCATTTTCGTGTTGTAGTTTTCTATGTCGTTATTGATATGCAACTTCGAGAGCTCAATAATTGTTTTACTGAAATAAATATTGAATTGCTTCTCTATGTGACATGTCTAAATTCGAGTAATTCATATGTTTCTTTTGATAGAAAAAACTTTGTCAACTTACTCAATTTTATCCAAGAGACTTTTCAGCTATTGAACTCTCTATGCTTGAAGATCAACTTCAAAATTATATTATTGATATGCGTTCAAAATATTGAGTTTGTTGAACTAAAAAACATATGTGATCTTGCAGTAAAAATGATCATGACAAATAAAGACAAGGTCTATTCATTAGTTTACAGATTACCCACTTTGTCATTGATTTTACTTGTTGCCACAACTACTGTAGAGAGAACATTTTCTGCCATGCATATTGTGAAGACTCGATTGCATAATACAACGGGAGATCAATTGATGAATTTGAAGGATGCATGAACACCCGATGTAGAAGTGAATCGTAGCCCAATTTTTAATTTTACAAAAAACAACATAAATTTCAGAGGACAGAAACGTTGATATGCATTCTAATATATCATGCTTAATAGAATTTTAAAGAGGAATTAAAGGGATGAAAAATACTTACCCTTGAAGACCAAAAACTTCATGAAATTCCTCTCAGATCACGAAAAAACTCGTTCTCCCACTAACATATGAATGCACCAAAACAGCAACACTAAAACCCAATTGGCTAGACACCACTACAATGAAATCTCTATATTCTCATGGGTGAGAATCAGAGAAAATTTTGTGGGCTTCTTGTAATAATTTTGGCAGAGGGAGAGAGAGAGTTTTTTAAGAGAGAATTATGTAGAGAGATTTTTTTTTTCCATAAGAGGAGTGTTCTGCGTATCCCCTTGAAGAGGAAGATAAAACTGTTGGGATTGATGTCTTAATTCTCCTAGAGTCTCATAGTTTATAATCTGTACACATTGTTATGAATAAAATAAGAGCTATTTTATTTGGCAATTACTCATATCCAATAAACAAAGTTCCATGGTTATTATATGTAAACTTAAGCATGTATATGAGATATACAAGTGGATCATGCCTTAAATGATAATCTAAAAAGGTTTGTAGTATAAGAATTAAGGAGGGATACCTGATCCTAGTGACACTACGGATACAACCCACTTTATAGAGGTTTCCAATTATTGTGAACTACTACAGATGGTAGATCCTGACCATTCATGTGGAGACATGCGAACGGGGGGTTTCCTATACAAAGAGTTTGTATAAGATTGGACCACGAGATGAATAGTCTCTTTATATAACACCATTGATACTTGAGCCTTATATCTCATCTAAATGACCATAGGTGACATGACCTCAATCTTGAGTATTTTGGGAACTCCTACCTTTGAGGGCGGACCTTTGATTAGTATGGGTGAGAGTGGCCAGATTGACAACTCAACATGCCTACCTTTTTGGGGATTTATCTGATTTGGGAGCTGGGAACTCAGTTACACAAGATGGAATTCACTCCTTCCCCGAAGCAGGAGTAAGTAGATAGATTGCTCCCTTAAGGGCTAATTTCGAGTTTTGAACATAGTGGCCACAACTTCTCTTTAGAAGAGAGAACTTAGTCATAGTAGGACTATGACTTATGTTCATTAGAGGGATCAGTGGTACTTAAAGAGTTAGATGTAACTACAGGGGCATAACGGTTATTGGCCCAGTTGTACTTATGAGCGATCTGTGAAGGGTTATCGTACTGTTGATTGGTTGACATGGACACATAATATATTTGTAGTAAGGAGAGTTCAACTGTCGGTCTTTAGTGGAGTGCCTGGCAGTTAACAGATGGTGGATCCCGTGACTAAAGAGTTTAGTCAGTTATTCACGTATCATTGGAGCTTCGAGCTACAGTCCATAAGGTCCCCTTGGTAGCTCAATGGATTCAAGTTGAGAATCAGTTCTTTGTGTTGATTTGAAATGTTCAAATTGACAAGAGGAAATTCGATTATATATGATATGATCGGTGTGATATATGAGATACATCAAGTGATGGATTAATGTAAATGAGATTTATATTAAGTACCATAAAATAGAAAAAGAACTATGGTTTACATGTTTCATGAGATGAAATATTAAAACTATATGTTATAAATATAATATGATAAGTTGGTTATCATATATATTTATAATAATATTAATTATTGGATAATTAGATCTTTTTCTCTAATAACCAATTGAGTAGGAGGTTACTGGTGGTTTCATGGTAACCGTGAGATAAAAAGAAAAATGTTTTTTTTTTTTTTTTAATTTAGTAGTTGTTGAGAAAGAGTTTCCATTCTCGGCAAGTTCTCAGGAATCGCTATCAAGTGAATAGGATTCATTAAAAGATAGCTGAAGAGAGACCAAACGATCATGGAGTAACACTACACGATAGTTCACTAGCTAAACGATCGTGTAGCATTTGCTAAACGATTGGGCATCGTCCATATGATAAACTTCTGTCATCTCCCACTTGCTCAATCGTTTACACGATTGTTACTCCTCCTGTCTCTTCCTCTAACCGAGTCCATACAGAGCCCACACTTTTGAATTCTCACACCAAGAATACTAAGGTAGCCATTGTGGTGGTGTCGTATTCAACTCGATTGGATGTCGTTCGTTGAGTTCGCGGTGTTCGTGTGGTGGTTCTCCTTTTGTTAACATGTTATAATTTCGTATGTTGCATGACCAGTTAGTTTCCGTTTGTTGATTGTCATTGTGTATGTTTAAATACGAATGGAATCCGGAACGATCATTTCGCTGCTCATGGAAATCCTCATGTTTGATTTCTTTAAAAAACTACCTTTTTATCTCTCTCATGTTAAAGAGAGAATTAAGGAGAGAGAGTTATCAATAACGTATTAATTTTTAAAAAAATCTTTTTAAATTAATTAATATATATATATATATATATATATATATATATATATATATATATATATATATATATATATATATATCATATATATATCATATATTAAACTATATGTTATATCTTAACATATAATCTATAGTTTAACATTCTCTCATTTACCATAAAGTATTTAATACGAATCAAATTCAGATTAAATTTAACATATAACATTTAAATGAATCACATTCATATAATTAATATTTGAATCAAATTCAAATATTTATTTTCTCTTAAATAAAGCTTTATGTTATAATGTATCAAATACATTATATTAATTATATCATATATAATTAATTCCCTCAATTAATTTGAACAATTCAAATTAATCCAAATTTAATTAGATTCTCATTAATCCCAATTGAGCTACCAAAGGACCTTATGGACTTATAGGTTGAAGCTCCAATGGTACTTGATTAATTAATTGAACTCTTGAACTAAATTAACTAACTTCCATTAATTGTCAGTCACTCCACTAAAGACTGATAGCTACACTCTTCGAACCACAGATATATTTCTATGTCCATTGGATATAACCAATCAAAAGAATATTGACTCTTCATAAATTGCTCGTAAGTACAGTTGGGCCAAAATTATTGTTTTGTCCCTGTAGTTACATCTATCTCCTTAAGTACCACATATTCCTTTAGTGAACAATAAGTTATAGTCCAACTATAACCGAATCCCTTTCGGGCCAGGAGAGGATGTGATGCCACATTGTTAAGCCCCGAAATGAGCCCTTGAGGGAGCAATTCTTTACTTACTCTAACTATAGAGAATGAGTAAATTCCTTCTTGTGAAGTTGCAATCCCAACTCCCCAATCAGACGAATTCTCAAAATGGTAGGTATATTGAGTCGACGATACCGGCCGCTCTCACCCATATAGATCAAAAGACCGCCTTCATAGGAAGGAGTTCACAATTCACTCAGGATTCAAGTCAAGTCACCTATGGTCATCATGGTGAAATGTAAGTCTCTTCTATCAACGATGTTATTAGAGAGACTATTCATTTCGTGGTCTGGTCTTCTATAAACTCTTTGTACAGAATACCCTTGCTCACATATCTCCATATGAATGATCAGGATCATCTTATTTGTAACACTTTACAACAATTGTAACAACTACAATGCATATCGTATTCGTAGTGTCACTAGGATAAGGTATCCAGCCCTATCCATCTACTACAAACCATTTAGGTTATCATTTAAACATGATCCACCTATATGTCTCCACATTCATGTTTAAGTTATAGAAGATAACATTGAATCTTAGTTTATTGGTTTTGTGGTTAATGATGTAATATTTTATTAAGTATGGAAATTGTGGATGATATGTGTTGATGGATAGCGTTGTACACTCAAGTTTCCCCAACGGAATCCAAGTGTAAACTCCTCTAAGTTTCCTGGTAAGTCCAGGGTCGATCACAGAGACTTGTGAAAATAGTTTGCGTTGATAATTTTCTTATGAAAACTTTGCGATAACCGGTAAAACAAATAAGGTGGTTGGTTTGTTGTTGCGTTAATGAAAATAATAATAAATGCGACAGAGTTCGAAAAGAGTTGGCAATGGGAAATACGATGAATATGCGGTGAACGGGTTGAGAAAGGCTTTGGCTAATATTCCCTAGGTTGCGTTCATGCCTTGCGATCTACAACATGCATACAATAGTAAACCACCTCTCGGCGTGAATGCAATGACTTCTAAGGCTAGAACGCATGCGACAAATGTGCGATAAGTCTACAAGGTTTACACATAAACCTCTATTTCTTTTTATGCAATGACAATATGACATTCACACAAATATGCAACCGCATAATATCATTCCTATTCCTAGGATGCATGCGATGCAAGTTGACAAAAAGAGCTTATCTCTAAGTTCCAATTTCTTGTTTATACAAGCCTAATCTTGCTCTTTCAAGTCATATTCTAACCTCGCTCTCTTGAGACATTAGGTTCTTTCTTTAGATTCTTTCTTGAGCAACTTTAAAGGGATGTTTCGCACAGCATAAAACAAGATAATCGCAATCAATGAACTTCCTAGATCATGTTAGCTTAGTTCTTCTCAACCCATTCAACTAGTTTAGATACTCATGCGTATTAAGAGAGTGAGCGGATGTAGAAATAGAACTTCCATTGAATAGATAAAAGATGAAGTACAGAATAACAATGCAAGTATAGTAAAGAGCCTAGAGCAATTTCTTGCCACTAGGTGTTACACTGTTCTACTCGTGCTCTAAAGATATTCTCGCTTTCGCGAGAGTCAACCCGCTCTCCGCCTTTACGCCTCGAGGTTCTCTCTCGAGCCGCCTTGGACGATCTCCGGCGTCACCACTCTTCTCTAGCTCCGCCGTGAAATGGAAAAGAAAACTATGAATAGACGTGTGAACTTGTAAAGTGATGGAGTAATCGACTGCTTAACTCCTTCTCTGAAGAATGCACTTGGTATTTATAGGGCATCAAAGGTGAAAGGCGGTTTCTCTCTCCTAGTTGTACAGATGGGACAGCTTTAATTCCTGACTGATGCGCCAGATAGTTGTCACTGATAAAGCTGGATGTACTTTGTGACCGTTATCGGTTGTCAACTTAATTTGGATCCGACTGCTATCAGCTTTCTGTCCCATCGATCTTAATTGTCCTTTTGTCCGGATGCGTCCACCATGTTGCGGTGATTCTTCTTGGGTGGATATTTGCGAGCCGATCAATGCAAAGTCTTGCGGTGAAGTTGTGCTTGACCGGTGTATTCCTATGATCACATTCTTTACATTCCGTTAACGCATTATTCTGTACAAAAATATAAAGATCAACTGTTCTAATGCGTTGGACGCATGCGGCCGCAATATTGTAGAATTTATGCTTAATGGACGCAATTTAACATATTCTATCAACGCAATCCAATATTGTTTAAGAACTTAGCACTATGATAACGTGCATTTCTGCCCGTTATCACACCCCCAAATTTAAACAATGCTTGTCCTCAAGCATAAGCTAAAGATTCCTTTAGGAAGTTAACCGTAAAGTTTTCTTTCCTAGATTTCTCAAGGATATTTCGTTCAGATCCTAGTTGCTAGAATTTCCTTAAGTCTTATTCAAATATCTTCCTAAAATATTTCTAAGACTTAGGGATTGCAAGCTTAACTTTCAAAAGGTCTTTATGAATTTCGGAACATCGCATGATTTATTTCAAAAAGAAAATTTTCCACCGGGGTGTTAAATGATTTATCCTTGCAAAAAATTTTCTTTATTGCTATTTTTTTCTGACCTTGCGCTGATCCGAGTGCCTTGCCTTCGTTTTGGCTTGCCCCCACGGTGTCATGTCCAACTACGAGCAATGCACTGTTTCTCAGACTAAACTCATACCGATTTGGCATTGGAGTTGCGGTCATTGATTTATGCGTTGATCCTGGTAACTTACTTTCGTTTTGGCCTGCCCCCACGTGTGTCATGCGGACATCCAACTACGGGTAAGTGCCTTTCACAACTTAACTCTTATCAACATGGGTTTCCCCTTTATGTTGACAGTGGTGTTGTTATTCTCAATATATATATATATATATATATATATATATATATATTTTGTAAGGTCGGAACAAATATCTCACCCCTAAATTTAAATGCGGCAATGTCTTCATTGCCTAAAAGATTAAAATAAGTCATGCGATGGTCCAAAAATGCGTTGTAAAGAGAATTTGAAAGAAAGCTAGCAAACCCCTAACTTCTAGAAATATTTTATGAGGTGACTATCTTAAGATTAAGTTGACTCTAATATATACAAAAGAAATAGAAGCATATTTTTCATCATTGAAATCTTACTTGGCAAAGAAACAGAATGCAGTAAACTACTAAATTTATCTACTTGTTAAATGATTGCGGTAATCAAGAAGGATGCAGTGATAAACTTTGAAAAGCGAAATGCAATGTGATAACGCAAATTTTGAAATAAAGATAAGGAAGAGTACACCCCCAAATTTTGCGCTGTCGCCTGCATTGTGTTAACGCATCCATCCTTGCATCGATCCTTCTTCTGTGGGTTGCGGTGATGGAATAAGATGAATGCTTCTTCGCGTAACATCGCCGCAATCCAGCGCCTCGGTCATTGTAAGAAAAACAAAGAGAGGGTCAAATTATTATTATTATTTTTTTTTTTTTTTGTAGAACTGAAAACTAAAAAGATAGCTGAAAAGATAGTGAAGATTCTGAGTAGTGGAGAAAAGAGTTGAAGACTTGAAGTTTTCCCAAAACTTGCGTCCCTAAGAATTTGCGATCATTTGACAACGCAGGGACCACCTACTTCCTTCTTTTATTCAAAGTTTCTTAGTTCCATGGAGTCAACTTGGCGATGTCAGTCTTCTCCATGGTATTCCTTTACTCGTTACCCATTGACATTGAATATGTTGGTATCGTCGTCATTTGATAATTCCACCATGCCATGCGGAAGTATTTGTCGAATTATGAACGGTCTGGACCAACGAGACTTTAGCTTTCCCAGGAAGAGTCGCGGATGTGAATTGAAAAGTAAGACTTTCTGTCCAACTTGGAGGTTCTTGCCGCATATACGTTGATCATGCCAATGCTTGGTGCGCTCCTTATAAATTTTCGCATTTTCATATGCGTTGTTCCTCCATTCTCCCAGGAAGAGTCACGGATGTGAATTGAAAAGCAAGACTTTTTGTCCAACTTGGAGGTTCTTGCCGAATATGCATTGATCATGCCAGTGCTTGGTGCGCTCCTCATAAATTTTCGCATTTTCATATGCATTGTTCCTCCATTCTTCTAGCTCGACCAATTGCATTTTCCGCGCTTCCCCTGCTTCCTTTAAATTGAAATTCAGTTTCTTGACCGCCCATAATGCTTTATATTCCAGCTCCAAGGGCAAGTGACACGCTTTGCCGAATACCAGCGCATAAGGGAACATTCCTATCGGTGTTTTAAATGCAGTTCGTTATGCCCATAGCGCATCATCAAGCTTCGTTGCCCAATCCTTTCGCGAAGGTTTGACTACCTTCTCAAGTATCAATTTAATTTCCCGATTGAACACTTTAGCTTGGCCATTTGTTTGCGGATGATATGCGGTGGCCACTTTGTAGAGGATATTGTACTTGCGCAGCAGTTTCTTTATATTGTAGTTGACAAAGTATGATCCTTCATCACTTATGATAGCACGGGGAGTGCCAAAACGCATGAAAATGTTTTTCTTTAGGAACTGGGAGACTACTACCGCATCACTTGCGGCGCACGCAACTGCTTCTACCCATTTGAAGACATAGTCAACGGCTAATAAAATATAGTGCTTACCGTTTGGAGGGAATGGTCCCATGAAATCAATCCCCCATACGTCGAATAATTCCAGCTCCAGGATAGTATTCATCGGCATTGCGTTCTTCCATGAAATGTTGCCAGTGCGTTGACACCGATCACATCATTGCGTAGTTAGCAGCATCCTTGAATAATGAAGGCCAGAAGAATCCACTTTGCAAAATTTTGGCTGCAGTACATTGTCCTCCAAAGTGCCCTCCATAAGTTGAATCGTGGTATTGTGACAATATGCGTTGTTGAGCTGCGTCTGGTACGCATAATCAAATGATTTGTCTGCACCTTATTTATACAGATTCGGCTCATTCCAATAATAGTGTCTGCATTCATTCTTGCGCTTCTTCCATTGATGGTAGGTTTAATCTTCAGGAAATTGTTCACAGACCAATTAATTAACGATGTCCGCATACCAGGGCAGTTCTTTTATGCAAAACAGCTGCTCGTCCGGAAACACAACACTCACTTCAGATTCATTGCGCTCAACCTCAGGATTTTCAATCTAGACAAGTGATCCGAAACTTGATTCTCTGTCCCCTTTCGATCAATTATCTGATATCAAATTCTTGAAGGAGGAGAACCCACTTGATCAATCTTGGCTTTACGTCTTTCTTTGTCATCAAATATTTGATTGTCGAGTGATCAGTATGAATGAGTACCTTGGTTCCCAACAAGTATGCCCGAAATTTTTCCAACACAAAAATCACAGCTAGAAGCTCTTTTTCAGTGGTGGTATAATTAATTTGAGTAGGGTTCAGTGTTTTACTCTCATATGTGATGGGGTGCAAAATTGTTTTCTCTTTTGCGCTAGTGCGGCTCCCATCGCATACCCGCTTGCGTCGCATATGATTTTGAACGACAGTGTCCAATATGGCGCAATTAAGACGGGTGCGGTAATCAGCGCATCCTTTAAAATTCGAATTGGGTTGAGGCAATTGTTGTCAAATTCAAACTTTTTGTATGCCTCTAGTAACGCACTCAATGGTTTTGCTATCTTAGAAAAGTCTTTAACGAATCATTTGTAGAATCCAGCATGCCCCAGGAAGCTTCGTACTGCCTTCACGTTGGTTGGTGGTGGAAGCTTTTCAATTGCGTCAATCTTGGCCTTGTCCACCTTCAATCCTTCTCGAAAGACCTTGTGCCCCAACACTATACCCTCTGTCACCATGAATGATATTTTTCCCAGTGCCAGGTTCGTCTCTTCAAATCTTTTCAGAATTTTCTCCAAATTGACCAGGCAGACTTCATAAGTGTTCCCATAAACGGAGAAGTCATCCACAAATATTTCTACTAAGTCCTTTAGATAATCTGAAAAGATTGCCATCATGCACCTCTGAAATGTGCCTGGCGCATTACAGAGGCCAAACAACATGCGGCGGAAAGCGAATGTCCCATATAGGCAGGTGAATGTGGTCTTGTCTTGGTCTTCAGGAGCTATCATGATCTGGTTGTACTCGGCGTATCCATCCAAGAAACAGTAAAAATCATTCCCTGCCAATCTATCCAACATTTGATCGATGAATGGCAGAGGGAAGTGATCTTTCTTTGTGGCCGCATTCAATTTACGGTAGTCCATACAGATGCGCCATCCAGTGATGGTCCTCTGCAATATTAATTCATTATTCTCATTGGGGACTACCGTTATTCCGCTCTTCTTCGGCACACATTGCACGGGGCTGACCCACGTGCTATCTGCAATGGGATAGATAATGCCCGCATCCAGCCACTTGATAATCTCCTTTTTGACGACCTCTTTCATCGCAGGGTTAAGTCTGCGTTGATTCTCAATGGTTGCTTTGTGGTCGTTCTCAAGACGAATGTGGTGCATGGAGTACGTGGGGCTAATTCCTCTAATTTCAGCGAGCATCCAGCCAATTGCTCGCACATTCTTTTTTAGAATACTTATCAACGCATTCTCTTGATCTGCGTTGAGCGCAGAGAAAATTATCACTGACAGCTTCTCATTCTGCCCCAGAAATGCGTACTTCAGATGTGTTGGTAGGGTTTTTAGTTCAAGGGTTGATGGCTCCACGAGGGAAAGTTGCGTTATTTTTCTTTCTTCCTTCGGCTCTTCTTCTTGCATTATGATCGATCCTTTTTCTTTGTTTGTTTTTGCTACGATCGCATTGCAAGCAGCTATGGATGCATCAACATCCTCTTCTTCATACTCTTCATTAGACTTTTCTTCTTCAATAAATTCAAATCATCTTCCGAATCTGGCAGGTCTTCCTCATCAGGAAATTTCATGGCACGAATTATATTAAATTTGAGCTTATGTTCGTTAATGCTCAAAGTGATCTCGCCCTTATACACATCAATTTGAGCACGACCCGTTGATAGGAAAGGCCGCCCCAAAATGGTGGGCACATCTTTATCGACCTCATAATTCAGGATGATCAAGTCAGCTGGCAAAATAAATTTATCAATTGTGATCAACACGTCCTTCACCTTACCCTTTGGATGAACCAGAGATCTGTCGGCCAGCTGGAGAGTCACGGATGTGGGCACAAGTTGCCCCACATTTAGTTGTCGAAAGATTGACAGTGGCATCAAATTTATGCTGGCCCTCAAGTCACACAGGGCTTGCCCAATATAGAGTTCTCCTATGGAGCAAGGAATAGTGAAACTCCCAGGATCGCTCATCTTCAGTGGGATAATAGATTTGGAACTTTGCGTTAGTGCCACCGTGGCAAATTTTCCAGTGCCTCTTTTCTTGGTTACCATGTCCTTCAAAAACTTGGCATAGGCAGGCATTTCCTCAATCGCTTCACTAAAAGGAATGTTAACATGTAATTGCTTTAACATAGATAGGACGCGTTGGTACTGTACCTCTTCGTTTTTCTTCTTCTTTAGCCTCTGAGGGAAAGGTGGTAACTGAACTTTCACGATTCCTGTTTCATTTGACTTTGAGGTTGACACAACCTCAGGTTCTACTGCTTCAGTTTCTTTTTCTTCTTTTTGTGTTGCCACAATCTCAGGTTCAGCTGCGATGGAGGTTGATCTGTTCTACTCCTTCTTTTCTCCTTCCATAGTCTTCCCATTGTGCAATGTCATAACCTGACATTGCTCCTTACCTAAACCCCCTGGGTTGCGTGGCAGCTCGGTTGAACTTGGCAGCACCCCTTGCGGTCTACTTTTGAGCTCATTTGCAATCTGGCCCATTTGCAATTCAAGGTTGCGGATGAATGTAGCTTGACTTTGAAGCACCGTCTCATTTTTCTTTATATATTGCTTCAATAGGCCTTCTAGGAAAGAAGATTGTGGTGGTTATTGTGAGCTACTTTCTTGGTTGCTCTATTGACCGTTGCTGCGTTGGAAAAACCTTGGTGGTCCTTCTTTTTGTGCCACAGATTAAAAAGTTTGTTGTTGATTCTTCCAAACAATGTTTGGGTGGTTTTTCCACCCGGGGTTGTAGGTGTTAGAAAAGGGGTTGTTCTTTATAAAATATATAGACTGTGGGTTTTATGGACAATCTTCCATCGCATGCCCATCACCACAAGTCGCACACCTTGCGATATTTTGACTTATTGCGTTGATTTGCCAACCTTGCGATGTTAGGCTGCTGATCGTCATTCCTTGAATCAAATTCATCATTGCGTTCATTTGGTTTTGTAATGAAACAATAACACCATTATTTGTGTTAGAGTCTTTGAGTCTTAATCTCTGGTCGCTCTCCCTCTAGTCTTCATGATTCTTTGAGATGTGATCTAGGATATTCTTTGCCTCATCATAAGTCTTGTCAAGCAGACCACCAGCTGTTGCTGCATTGGCAGCGGGCTGCGAAGCAGGATTCAAACCGTGGTAGAAAATTTCCATTTGAAGGCATTCTGGCAGCCCATTATGCGGACAATCTCGGACAAACCTTTTAAACCTCACCCAGGCATCTCTGAGCGATTCGTCCATATCTTGTTCAAAATTAGTAATGAGCTTTCTCCATCTAGCATTCTCTGTAGGTGGGAAATACTTCTTCATAAACTTCTCCACCACCTGCTCCCAAGAAGTGATCTCTCCTGGTTCGAGCGAGTAGGCCCATTTCCTAGCCTGATCATATAGGGAAAATGGAAACAGCGTTAGTCGAACCTCCTCAGCAAAGATGTTCGGGAACACAAAAGTATTGTAGATTTCAATAAAACTTTAGAGGTGGGCGTGCAAATCCTCGCCACGCCTTCCTACGAATTGACCTACAGCCTGGATCATCTGCAGCATCACCGGTTTCATTTCAAATCTACTTCTGTCTAAGGCAGGTTTCATGATTCCCGGAGAGAAATCATAGAGGTTTGGCAATGCATAGTCCCTAATGGGCCTATTGCGATCGTTGGCCAATAGAATTAGATTTGCAATGACATTGTTGTTGTTTGCTGCTTCATTCCTAGGCTTTTCTGCCATATTTTCTTTATTGAATTGTGGTTGCTGTTGGCGGTTCCTTTGTCTCCTTCGAAATGTTCTCTCAATCTTCGGGTCGTAGTTCGCCAGAGATTGAGAGTTCTGCAAAGAATTCACAAAAATTACCGTTAACAACTATTTTTCCGAAGTCTCTGGCAACGGCGCGAAAAACTTGATGCGGTATTTTATTAAGTGTGGAAAATGTGGATGATATGTGTTGATGGATATCGTTGTGCACTCAAGTTTCTCCAACGGAATCCAAGTGTAAACACCTTTGAGTTTCCTGGTAAGTCCAGGGTCGATCACAGGGACTTGTGAAAATAGTTTGTGTTGATAATTTTCTTATGAAAACTTTGCGGTAACTGGTAAAACAAATAAGATGGTTGGTTTGTTGTTGCGTTAATGAAAATAATGATAAATGTGGCAGAGTTCGAAAAGAGTTGGCAACGGAAAATACGATGAATATGCGGTGAACGGGTTGAGAAGGGCTTCAGCTAACACTCCCTAGGTTACGTTCATGCCTTGCGATCATACAACATGCATACAATAGTAAACCACCTTTCGACGTGAATGCAACGGGTTCTAAGGCTAGAACGCATGCGAAAAATATGCGATAAATCTACAGGGTTTACACATAAACCTCTATTTCTATTTATGCAATGACAACATGACATTCACACAAATATGCGATCGCATAATATCATTCCTATTCCTAAGATGCATGGGATGCAAGTTGCAAACAGAGCTTATCTCTAAGTCCCTATTTCTTGTTTATGCAGGCCTAATCTTGCTCTTTCAAGTCAGATTCTAACCTAGCTCTCTCGAGACATTAGGTTCTTTCTTTAGATTCTCTCTTGAGCAACTCTAAAGGGATGTTTCGCACAGCATAAAACAAGACAATCGCAAGCAATGAACTTCCTAGATCATGTTAGCTTAGTTCTTCTCAACCCATTCAACTAGTTTAGCTACTCATGCGTATTAAGAGAGTGAGTAGATGTAGAAATAGAACTTCCATTGAATAGATAAAAGATGAAGTACAGAATAATAATGCAAGTATAGTAAAGAGCCTGGAGCAATTTCTTGCCACCAGGTGTTACACTGTTCTACTCGTGCTCTAAAGATATTCTTGCTTTCGCGAGAGTCAACTCGTTTTTCATCTTTACGCCCCAAGGTTCTCTCTTGAGATGCCTTGGACGATCTCCAACGTCATCACTCTTCTCTAGCTTCATCGTGAAATGGAAAAGAAAACTATGAACAGAGGTGTGTACTTGTAAAGTGATGGAGTAATCGACTGCCCCTTCTCTGAAGAATGCACTTGGTATTTATAGGGCATCGAAGGTGAAAGGCGACTTTTCTCTCCTGGTTGTACAGATGGGATAGCTTTAATTCCTGACTGATGCACCGGATAGTTATCATCGATAAAGCTAGATGTACTTTGTAACCGTTATCGGCTGTCAACTTAATTTGGATCTGACTACTATCAGTTTTCTGTCCCATTGATCTTAATTGTGCTTTCGTCCGGATGCGTCCACCATGTTGCGGTGATTCTTCTTGGGTGGATGTTTGCGAGCACGATCAATGTAAAGTCTTGCAGTGAAGTTGCACTCGACCGATGTATTCCTATGATCGCATTCTTTGCATTGCGTTAACGCATTATTCTGCACAAAATATAAATATCAACTGCTCTAATGCATTGGATGCATGCGACCGCAATACTGTAGAATTTATGCTTAATAGACGCAATTTAACATATTCTATCAACACAATCCAATATTGTTTAAGAACTTAGCACTATGATAACGTGCATTTCTACCCATCAGTTAATGCTACTAAATGTCAAATAAAATACCTCTTATTTTATTAGATTAATAAATTATTGGTATAGTATAATTACAAACTACAAGACCCACAAGATTTAAGGCATCAACTCTAACAATTTTCTACTTTTATGTCTCCACATACATGTTTAAGTTACAAACAATAACCAAAGATTTTAGTTTATTGGTTTGTGGTAAAGCAAATAAAACATCCAATGTTCATAGACAATAAGTGAACTAAATATCATATATTATACATCACAAGCGTTTGTTCAAAACTGTGTTTACAAACTACAGAACACGAGAGTTTAGGGCATCATCCTCGATAGTAGATGCGGCCTGTCTCGTAGACCTAGACTTTCTAGGTGACCCTCAAACACCTTAGTTATAAGGGCCTTTGTAAATAGATTAGCAACGTTGTGTGTTGAAGTTATTTGCGTGATGATCACATCCCCTCGATGCTCAATTTCCCGTATCAGGTGATACTTACGCTTAATATGTTTTCCACACTTGTGGCTTCTTGGCACCCTGGAATTAGCCACAATACCACTATTATCATAATAAATGGTGATGGGCTTTGACATGTCCGAAACAACTTCCAAATCAGTCAAGAATTTCCTAAGCTAGACAGTCTTCCTAGTAGCTTCACAATGTTTGTTTTTATGTCCTAAAACTTATGGTTTGTAAACAATAAAATCAAATCGATAAAGTTGTTATTGAATATATGAATTACTTATTTCATTTTAGAAACAAATCTAATAAACTAAAAGATCCATGACTATTACAAAAGTACTTGAACTTTATGTAGAGACATAAGAGTGGATCATGTTCGAGTAAATAGTGAAAATGATCTATAGTATATGAATAAGGTTGGGTGCGTTATTCTAGTAACATTATCGGATGTGGCCTACTCTGTAGTTGTTACAAGGAGTTGTAAAGTGCTACAAACGAAGTAATCCTGATTTGTTCATGTGGTGACATGAGGAGTGGGGGCATCATGTGCAATGAGTTTGCATAAGATCGGACCAAGAAATAAGTTACTCTTACTTTATAACGTTGTTTAATGTTTAAGATTGACTATTTCGCTTAGATGACCTAGGTAACTTGACCTTAATCCTGAGCTAACTATGAACTACTGTTTATTTGGGATTATCCTTAGATTTGCATGGATGAGGGTTGGCTTAACAGCCTCCTATTTCAAGGGTAAGACCGGGTAGATAGCTAGGGACATAGGGTGCAATATAGAATTCACTCCAACCCACTTTTAGGGATAGTAGAGAAATTGTTCTTTTAAGTGCTAACTTCGGGTCTTAAACAAAGGGCTCCACCCTCTCATTGGCCTGAGAGAGATTCTATTTATTGATTGAATTACAAACAAATTGTTCATTAAATGATCAGTGGGACTTAAGGGACAAGAGGTAATCTTAGGGCAAAACAAACTTTTGACCTAGCCATTATTATGAACAACCTGTGAAGGGTTAACTACTAATCATGACTATATCGAGTGGACACAATATATTTATAGTGAGGGGAGTGCAACTACTAGGCTTTAATGGAGTGATCCAATAGTTAACAAATGGGGGTTAATTCGGTGTAAACAGTTTAGCCAATTAATCTCAGATCGTTAGAGTCCATGATCTGTAGGTCCATTAAGTTCCCCTACTAGCTTACAAATGGATTAACCTTAGAATAGCGTGATAAGTTGATATGAAACGTTCAAATTTAAATGAAGGGAATTAGCAATTATATGTGATATAATTACATGTTTAATTTTGGAATTAAACGTAATTGGAGAATCGATTAATATATAAATATGATTTAAATATTAATTTCGTGAATAGGGATTCATGATGATGGATTTGTTGACAAATTAATTTAATATTTGATATTAAATTAATATAATTAATTAAATTATTTAATTAATTACTATTATTATTTTTATTAGAAAAATTGATTATTGAATTAATTTTTGTAAAATTAATAACATTTTAATTTTAATTAAAGAATTAAAATTGGAAAAAGTTTTGTTTTTGAAAATCAATTTCAAAATTAAAAGAAGAAAAGAAATTGAAAATTGGGAAAAATCCCAATGTGGGATTTTCCCACTTTCAAGTAAGAAGGTTAGTCACCTTCTTAAACACAATTCCACCACCAAATTCAAGGAGAAGCTGGAATCACTTGAAGTGATCAGTTTTGCATGAGAGTCATGTAACAAAACCACTCTTGATTGAGTGGAAAGCTGATGCAATTACTGAATTGCTGAGTTTTTTAAGGCTGAAGAAGTTGTTCTTCAACAAGCTGAAAAACAAGAAAACCCCTCCTCCAATTCCCTAAGTTCAAGCTTGTTTTGAGTCCAATAACTCAATCTAAGGCTCCTAGAGAAAAGTAGGAAAGCTCTAGTGGTAGTCCATAACAAGAATGCGAGAAAATTGCAGCTGAATTTTGAGTTTGAAGATGATCTTCAAAGGCAATGAAACGCTGTTAATACCCCATGAACATGTTTATTTTGATGTCAAAATTGAGGAATTAGATGCTTAATGATCTTATTTTCATTCGTTGCATGTTTCTATAAACCAACACACAAGTTGCTATATATTCTGCCTCCATGGTGGAGTCAACAATACACCCTTGCTTGGTGCTTCTCTAGACTACAGCTCCTCTATTAAGAGTGAACACTAATCCTGAAGTGGATTTCCTGGAATCCCTATCAGTTTGAAAATCAAAGACTATTTATCCTATAAGGATTAAATCCTTTGAACCACACAAAAGCTTGTAGTCCCTCGTTCTTCGAAGATACTTGAGGATGATTTTAACAGTAGTCTAGTAATCTAATCTTGGATTAGACTGATATATATTGACTATCCCCACTGTATAGCAGATGTTAAGTCTAGTACATAACATCGCATACATTAGGCTACTAGCAGCTGATGCATAGGGGTTTGTCTCATTTCCTCAACTTCTTGAGGTGTCGTATGAGACTGTTCCTTAGACAGAGTAACTTCATGCCTGAAAGGTAGCAAGTCTCTCATGGAATTTTGCATCGAATATTTAAGAAGCAGTTTGTCAATATATAATGCCTAGGACAAGGCCAGCAATTTGTCCCTTCGATCCTTAAATATCTGAATACCTGGAACAACCTGCGCCTCTCTCAAATCTTTCATTTAGAATTGGGCCGCCAACCATTGTTTAATATCAATCAATGTACTTACATAATTCCCAATGAGTAGGACATCATCTACGTACAACACTAAGAAAGCTACTGAACTGATGTTGATTTTCTTGTAGATACAAGATTTATCAACATTTTTATCAAAGCCATAAGATTTGAGCGCAGTATCAGACCTTATATTTCAAGATTGAGAAACTTGTTTCAATTCATAAATGGACTGATTAAACTTGCAAACCTTTTGCTCTTGACTTTGGGTTATGAATCCCTCTAGTTGCTGCATATAGATGGTCTCCTCAAGATTGTCGTTCAAAAAGGCAGTTTTAATGTTCATTTGCCAAATCTTCAATCATATTATGCGATTATGGATAGGAGTATCTGGATAGACTTCAACACCGAAACATGCAAGAAAGTCTCCTCATAGTAAACTCCCTCAACCTGGGTATGACCCTTTGCCACAAGCCTAGCCTTAAAGGTTTGCACCTTACCATCAGCGCCTCTTTTTCACTTGTAGATCCATTTGCAACCTACAAGTTTTACCCCATCAGGTTTATTTACAAGATCTCTGATTGAATTGAAGTACATATACTTTATTTTAAGATCCACAGCTTTGATCCATTCTTCTTTTAATGTGGTCCTCTTCTATAATGTAGCGTTTCTTGATACAAACACTTTATTATCTTTAAGATCGTAGAATTAACCACCTCTCGTTCCTTTGGGATAGCCTACAAATAGGCACAATTTTGAACGAGGTTCCTGAAGCAGATGAGCGGAAGCAGATCATTCCAAATCCCATTATGAAAGAACATCAACATTTACAATCTAACACTGAACAACTATGCATCAAGTAAATTACAATATGCCTCAAAAGGAAAATACAGGAGATCGAGTGAACATACCCTTGAAGAACCTTTCTTCTCATACTTCCTCAATCAATCGGCAAAGCGTTCAACAGCACAAATGCAATGCAAGCAAATCTAGCAAACAACATGAACTGGTGAATACTCGATCACAATCGAGTTAAACTCGATACTCAACCTTCGAATGCAAACTCGACACTACCACGAGGCTACCTTGGTATTCTCGGTGTGAGAATCCAGGAGGTGTGGGCTCTGTATGGATTTAGTAGAGGGAAAGAGGAACTGAATGATCGAGTAAGCGGGAGAAGACAAAAATCTATCGTTTAGACTTGGGTACTCGATACAAGACAGAAGTCTATTATTTAGACTTGGGTACTCGATCGTTTAGCAGCGAGTAGCGATCGTATAGGATACTCGTTCCTTGATCGTTTACTCTCTCAAAGCTATCGTGTAGCTTTGGCTTCTTGCGCATTAGATTATGAAAAAATGAAAACGATTTTCATTTTATCCAGCAGTTATCAAAAACTGATTAAAACTTCCCACTAAGTCGGTTATAAGGAGAAAAAACCGAAATCAATTATCTTATAATTAATTTATTATAAATAAATATAATAACTTATTTATTATATTATATTTATAACTTATAGTTTTAATATTACATCTTATGCAATATATAAACCATAGTTCTTTTTCTCCTTTATGGCATTTAATATAAATCATATTTATATTAATTCATCCATTCAAATAATGTATTAAATACATCAAATTTATTATATTACATATAATTAAATCAATTTAATTATATCATATATAATCAAATTTCCTCTTGTTAATTTGAACACTTCAAGCTAACCCAAAAACTGATTCTCAACATGAATCCATTGAGCTACCAAGGGGACCTTATGGACCTGTAATTTGAAGCTCCAACGGTACGTGAATAACTGACTAAAATCTTTAATCACGATATCTACCATCCGTTAACTATCGAGCATTCCACTAAAGACTGACAGTTGCACTTTTCGCACTACAGATATATTTCTACGTCCATCAGATATAACCAATCAATAGTACGATGGCCCTTCACAAATCGCTCGTAAGTACAGCTGGGCCAATTTATCGTTTTACCCCTGTAGTTACATCTAACTCTTTAAGTATCACTGATTCCTCTAATGAACAATACATCATAGTCCCACTATGAGTAAACCCTTCTCGGGCCAAGCAAAGGTGTGGCACCATATTGTTCAAGCCCCGGAATCAGCCCTTAAGGGAGCAATTTATCTACTTATCCTTGCTTCGGGGAAGGAGTGAATTCCATCTTGTGTAGCTGAGTTCCCAGCTCCCCAATCAGACAAATCCCCAAAGTGGTAAGTTTGAATCGGCGATCTAGCCACTCGCACCCATGCAGATCAAAGGACCACCCACATAGGTAGGAGTTCACAACTCACTCAGGATTAAGGCCATGTTACCTATGGTCATCCTAGTGAAATGAAAACCTCTGTCATGAACGGCGTTATATAAAGAAACTAAATATTTCGTGGTCCGGTCTTATATAAACTCTTTTGTATAGAGCATCCCCGCTCGCATGTCTAATACATGAATGGTCACGATTAGACCATTTGTAGCACTTTACAACACTTGTAATACCTACAAAGTAGGCCACACTCGTAGGGTCACCAGGATAAGATTTCCCTTCTTTATTCATATACTACAGACCATTTAGGTTATCACTTAAAGCACGATCTACTTGTATGTCTCCATATACATCCTTAAGTTACAATGGTAACCAAGGATCTTAGTTTATTGGTTTGTGGTTAATGCAACTAAAATATCTCATATTTCCTAGACTGAAGTGAATAAAATATCTCATATTATAAATCACCCAAATGTTTGTTCATACAGATGTTTACAAACTACAGAACCCTACGAGATTTAGGGCATCAACCCCAAAAGTTCCAATTTCTTAGGATTAGCCTCAAGCACGTGTGCTGGGAAACCTCAGATCTTAAAATGGCATAAACTACCTTTATGACCATTCCATAACTTCAAAGGTATTTCAAAAACACTCTTGGATGGAACACAATTCAAAATATAGATACTGCATAATCCTAAAACAAATCAGATAAGGGAGCGCAACTCATCATAGACCAAACCATGTTCAATAAGGTTCGATTTCTCCTTTCTGATACACCATTCTGTTGAGCTGTACCAGATGTTGAGAGTTGGGATAAAATTCCATGTTCTATCGAATAGTCTTGGAATTTCAAATCTATATACTCTCCACCTCGATCAGATTGAAGTGTTTTAATTGTCTTACCTAATGCATTTTCAACTTTGACTTATACTCCTTAAACTTTTCAAGGGCTTCAGACTTATGCTGTATTAAGTAAACGTACTCATACCTTGAATAATCATCAATAAAGGTGATGAAATATTCAAACCTTCCTCTTTTCTTTGAAGGAACTCTGTTTACATAGAACCTTTGAGCGGAAACAGATCGTCTAAATCCCATTGTGAAAGAACGAATACATTTACAGTCAAGAGACTATACCTTTGAATAACCCTTCTTTAAGTAATCCCTCAATCGTACTCATTCATGAACACTTCGAACAAGTAACAAACACTCCTCTCGAACAAGCAGCAAACAGCAACTCGATCCTCGAACCAAAAAGGACACTACCACTTGGTGACCTTTGTATTCTCGGTGTGAGAATCCAGGAGTGGTGAGCTCTAGCTAATTTTGATTAGAGGGGAAGTTTAGAGTTTTGAGGAGGAAGACGATCGTGTAGTGAACAACACTATCATGTAGACAAACTAGTCTATCGCATAGACTTCCTACTTGATCGTTTAGTCTCTTAAGTGGTATGTACCAACTCGATTGCAAATCGTGTCTCTCTTTTGGAATTATGAAAAAAAATTCATTTTATCCCAAATTTTCCATAAAAATTAAATAACTACCTACTAAGGGTGGTTATGGAGAAAAATGTGTTAATTATCAAATAATTAATAAATCATAAATAAATATGATAATTAACTTATTATATTTTATTTATAACCTAATATTGCATCATATACAATATATAAACCATAATTCTTTTTCTCTATTTTATGGCATCTAATATAAATCATATTTATATTAAAATTAATAACTATGAATCTTATTCATAGAAAATATATTTGAATCATATTCAAATATGTATTCTTCCAATTAAACAATAATGTATCAAATACATTATATCAATTATATCATATATAATCAAATTCCCTCTTATTAATTTGAACATTTCAAATTAACCCAAAAACTGATTCTCAACTTAAATCCATTGAGCTACTAAGGAGACCTTATGGACCTGTAGCTTGAAGCTCCAACGGTACGTGAATAACTGATTAAACTCTTTAATCACATTGTCCATCATCCGTTAACTGCCGAGCACTCCACCAAATACCAACATCTGCACTCTTCGCACTATAGATATATTTTTATGTCCATTGGATATAACCAATCAATAGTGCAATGACCCTTCAGAAATCGCTCGTAAATATAGCTGGACCAAATTACCATTTTGCCCCTATAGTTACATCTAACTCTTTAAGTACCACCTATCCCTCTAATGAACAATAGGTCATAGTCCCACTATGACTAAACCCCTCTCGAACTAGAAGAGGGTATGGCACCACATTGTTCAAGCCTTAGAACCAGCCCTTAAAGGAGCAATTTATCTACTTACCCCTGCTTTGGGGAAGGAGTGAATTCCATCTTGTGTAGTGGTGACGAAAATTTAATTACCAAGTTGTCAAGGACTTGATGACTAAAATTAGGTGAACACAATATGCGATTCATGTTCTAAATGTATGCATTGATTATCATGCGTCGATGGTCATGCGTTGGACTTACAATATGCGTTAACAATGTATGCGATGACCATGCATTCCTGTCACAAGTTTTCTTGCACTCACGCTAAGTATAACGCGAATGCAAGTTTCTCGGGTGATCCGAGGTCGAACTCAGGGACTTGTAGCTAGATGTATGTGGTGATGTGCATGCGGCAGTTGAATAAAAGAATGATGGAGGGGTTTTAAGCTAACACTACTCCTACTTCTAACTAACAGACAACGCAATGAGTGGAAAATAGATAAAATGCGAAGATGTTTTTATCGCAACCCTTAAGATTAACCGCAAGGGCAACCTCAGCCAACGCAAGCTATGCGATCATGCTACACACACTTAAGCCTATTTCTAGGACGTATACGATGTGTATGCAAAAGGGTCGAGATGACCGCATACAGCCACCATATCCTACTTCTTGGATGCATGCAATATCCTCTTCATAGGGTGCATACGCTGTGTGATAGCAAACAGAGCTTATTCCTAAGTTCCTATTCTTGCTTATGTGTTCCAATCTACTCTCTCGAGTCTTAGATTTGGATTTTAGACTACTCTTCCAAGCATGCCTAAATGATGAATGATGCGTTCATAAGACAACGTAACCACATGAACTTGGCTGACATAAGATTATTCCTATCTCTAGTGAATACATGCTTACACTCGACCAACCACTTACCATCCCAGGCAGTTAGTTATTGTTGACTTTACTCATAGACAAGCGTTGCGTTCACCTATAGACAGGCATTGCTACAGCTTCACACTAAGCAAATAAGGTTTTCTCACACACTCGCACAACGCACACCTTCCAGTGGTTTGCTACATGTTTCATATCTCTAATCCACATGACTAAGTATGCGATACTCAAGCAATCTCACTAAGTGATGCAATCAAAGTTAAGGATGCTAAGTAAAGAATGATGGAGATGGAATCGAAGGAAACATAGAAATGCATTGAACACATAATGTATTAATTTCTTAATCCAAAATGTAATACAATACAATATAAGAAAAGAAGAGAAAATGATATGACTAGCTGGAAGCAATGACTTGCTTCCAGCAGATGTGTGTCAAGGCTGCCGGTGGTGCTATGGATGGGCGGTGGAACTGACTCTCTCGAGATCTAGCTCCGGCGAAGGCTCCAATCATCACTCGGAATGGATGAAGGAGATGAGGAACTCTCAAGCTTTCTTCAAACGTGATCGTCTGGATCACAAGGATCTGCCTAAAGGCCGAAACTTGGACCCCTTGAAATTATGCTCGGCGGCTTCTATTTATAGAGCTTGACCGCCGTCAGCATTAATTGATTGCTCTGATTTTGACATGAGCGGCGTGTTAGTCCTTTTCTGAGTCTTTTCTGCTAATGGCGTGGTAAGTGAAATGTCAACATCATCTTTTGGTTTTCCCGAGATATGCATTGATGCATTCATTCCACCAACCTTGCGTTCATCTCACTATTATGGTTATCGTGTAGCCGTAATTGTGCATTGACCACATTCGTTTAATATCGCAACTTCTACACGATGACCGCAATGGCTTGACGATCCCAACTTCTATGCGATGGACAATGTGGTTAATCACCGCAACAGCCATGTGTTGATCGAATGCGTTCGCCTTTGCGATGAAGAGTTTCTCTGCATGCGGTCGTCTATGCGGTAGTCCGGCTTCTGCGTTTGCATCCACTTCCTGCGTTAGCTACAAAAATAGACAATTGAACGCATAATAATGCATAATAGTGGGTTAACCAAGATTCTCAATGTTGAACGCTGAAAACTCATTTTCTCATGAATTCCTAATATCATTGTCGCATATTCTGCTTAACAACCCTCATAGTTCTAAATAAAAGGTCTAATATGGCATGCATTTCTGCATGTCATCATGTAGTTGAGTTCCCAGCTCCCCAATCAGACGAATCCCAAAAAAGGTAGGCTTGTTGAGTCAACGATCTGGCCACTCTCACCCATGCAAATCAAAGGACCACCCTCATTGGCAGGAGTTCACAACTCACTCAAGATTAAGGTCATGTTACCTATGGTCATCCTCGTGAAATGAAAGTCTCAATTATGAACGTCGTTATATAACGAGACTAAACATTTTGTGGTCCGGTCTTATACAAACTCCTTTGTATAGAATATCTCTGCTCGTATGTCTAATACATGAATGATCAGGATCAGATCATTTGTAGCACTTTACAATATTTGTAACACCTAAAAAGCGGCACATATTCATAGTGTCACCAGGACAAGGTACCCAGCCTTATCCATATACTACAGGCCATTTAAGTTATCACTTAAACACGATCCACTTGTATGTCTCCATATACATGTTTAAGTTACAACGATAACTATAGATCTTAGGTTATGGTTTGTGGTTAATGTAACTAAAATATCATATATTTCATAGACAGAAGTGAATAAAATATCATATATTGTTAATCAGAAAAAATGTTTGTTCATACAAGTGTTTACAAACTACAGGACCCTACGAGATTTAGGGCATTAACCCCAACATTCTTAACATTCATAAGACTACAAAGGTCCGAGTGTACAAGTTGTTGGGGTTTTGTGCCCTAAAATCTCTTATCCAGTAGTTTATAAACAGCTTTGTACGAACACTTGTGATGTATAATATAAATGATATTTACTTCACTACTTGACTTTGCACATTTAGATTTTACCACAAACCAATAAACTTAATATCCCTGGTTATCTGTATGTGACTCAAGCATGTATGTGGTGACATATAAGTGGATCATGTCTTGAGTGATAACCAAAATGGTTTGTAGTATATGGATATAGGAGGGAAACCTTATCCTGGTAATGCTACGGATGCGGCCCGCTTTGTGGAATGGTCACAAGTGTTGTGACTTGTCACAGATGGTCTGATCCTGATCATTCGTGTAGGGGACATGCGAGCGGGGGCGTCCTATACAAAGAGTTTGTATAAGACTTGACCACGAAGTGCTAACATCTCGTTATATAACACCGTTCATAATTGAGACTTCACTTCACTAGGATGACCATAGGTAACATGACCTCAATCCTGAGTGAGTTAGGAACTTCTGCTATTGAGGGCGGTCCTTTTATTTGCATGGGTGCGAGTGGCCAGAACGCCGAATCAAACTTACCATTTTGGGGATTGTCTGATTTGGGAGCTGGGAACTCAGCTTCACAAGATGGAATTCACTCTTTCCCCGAGGCAGGATTAAGTAGATAGATAGCTCCCTTAAAGGTTGATTCTAGGGCCTGAACGATGTGGCGTCACGCACCTTCTCATGGCCCGAGAGGTGTTCACACATAGTAGGACTATGTTATATTGTTCATTAGAGGGATCAGTGGTACTTAAGGAGGAAGATGTAATTACAGGGGCAAAACGGTAAATTAGCCTACTGTAATTATGAGCATTTGTGAAGGGTTAGCGTACTGATGATTGGTTATATCCAATGGACATAGAAATATATCTATAGAAAGAAGAGTTCAACTGTCGGTCTTTAGTGGAATGCCTGGCAGTTAATGGATGGTGGATATCATGACTAAAGAGTTTAGTTAGCTATTCACATACCGTTGGAGCTTCGAGCCATAGGTCCATAAGGTCCCCTTGGTAGCTTGGATACAAGTTGAGAGTCAGTTTTTGGGTCAGTTTGAAATGTTCAAATTGACAAGAGGGAGTTCGATTATATGTGATATAATTGAACGAGTTAATTAAATATGATATAATTAACTTTATGTATGAGATACATTAATTTGCAGGAACTTGGATATAAATTTGATTTATATCTAGTAGAGGAAAAATATTATAATTAATATTTGATGTTAATTTATAAGTTATGAATATGATAAGATCACATTCATTGGATGGTTATAAAGGAAATGGGAAGGCGCCTCTTCGTTCTAAATAACGGATGAGTGCTTTATAAATAGCATATGATGTGTTGATCTCGGTGTGCGCAATTATTGTGAAAAGTGTTTAGAAAATCAGTGCCTATACAATAGGGACTGCACGATCGCTTACGTATATGATATTGCTAAGCGATCGCATACCGATTACACTGTCGTGTGCTATTACCTAAACGATCGTTTACCTTTTCCTACACGACCGTATAGACGATCGCTTACTTTTACTACACAATCATATACTTTACCTAAACGATCGAGCATATTGTCTATGCGATAGACGACCGCATCTCTCACTTGCTTGATCGTTGTGTACGGTCGCTCTTCCTCCTTTCCTCTGCCTAATCTGAATAAAACCCACACTTTGGATTCTCACTCCAAGAATATTGAGGGCTCTAAGTGGTGTTGTCTTCTCCGTTTCCTTCTGTCCGAGTGGTGACTTTTCAAGGTAGACGGTTGGGCTTCAGACTTGCTGTGAAGAAGAAATCTTTATCTGGTATGATTTCTTGATCCCTTTAGCATTATGAAAGTATGTGTGAATGTATTTGCGATAATTCTATCACAATAAATTAGAAAGATCCATTTTCGCTCGTAAGTACTCTTGAATAAGAGTTCCTTCACAAGGTTCAAGGGTTCTTTGGCTCTATGACCTTTTCCAGTGAAAGGTCTTTTAGTCATTTTGCCTTCAAGCATGACTCACATATAGGTAAAGAATTTTCTTGAAACTCACTTAGAAGTCTATTCTTAACCAATCTCTCAATCCTATTGAGAATTATGTGACCTAGCCTTAGGTTCCAAAGTTGGGCATTTTCTTTAGGAGAAATTTTCTGTCTTTTATTTTGAGTTAGTGCAACTTTAAATAGTTCAATATTTAAGAGGGCCTTAGATGCTAATGGCCTTAGCACATAAAGATTATTTACATTAAAATTTACAGTGTAATTCTTTTCAAATAAACACTTTACAAAAATCATGTTTCTTTTCAAATCATGAACAACATATACATTTTCTAATCAAATGTATGCTTTTTGTAAACAAAGTCAGAGCCCAACTATTACCTTAGCTGAGACGACGTGCCCAGTTGGAACCTGCATCATCATGTCACCAATTTTCAACTATCGCCAGGAACTAATTCTCTTAAATGAAGAACAAATGTGGTTAGTGGCGCTTGAATCAATTATCCAGGTCTAATCATCATTCTCCACTAAACATGTCTCCAATACAAGTAAATCAGATTTACCTTATTTGGCCTTCTTTTTTTCTGCCAATTATTTGAGACAGTTCCTCTTTCAATGTCCCTTTTAGTTGCAATTGAAACAGATTCCCTTTGCAGCCTTGGCCTTCTTGCCCTTTTGGACAGCAGCAGGGTTAGCCTTTCCCTGGTCTCTCTTATTCTTCTTCCATTTTTTAGTGTCAGAAGAAGAAGGTGCAAACTTAGTTATAGAGGTTATACCTCTATAGAAATTCTTGGAGGACAAGTCAATATTTGTTTCACCCTTTTGTTCCTTAACTTTCATCAAGGACTGAAAAGTTTGCAACTTATTAAGTAGGGTGTTTAGGTTGTAGTCAATCCTGTTCATAACAAAATTGCTAAAGAACTAGAAAAAAATTTCAAGTAAAGTTTCCAGGATGAAGCTAACCTGACTGGCTTCATGAATTATAGACTCATTCATCTCTTCCACGTTAAAAGAGACCATCATGTTCAAAACATGTTCATGAATAGAGGCACCCTCTTGCATACTGGCATTCAAGTTGCATTTGAGAGTGTTGTGAATAAGCTAAGTGGACGGTTGTCCAAACATTCTCCTCAAGGACACCAAAATCTCATGGGTAGTGAGCATGGCTTCATGCTTTTTGGCCAAAACGTCAAATAAGCTAGCCAAGATATATGCTAGGGATGCCTCTCGAACATTTTGGGTGGCATTAGAAGGTGGGATTTGAGGACACTCCTCAACTAGGACAAATTGCAAGTTATTGATGATTAGCACTATATTGATAATTTTTTTCCATGTATGTAATTATCATAGTTAAATTTGTCGGTGACAAGAAAATTTAATGTAGCACTTGTCATAATTGAATATGCCGAAACCATACAATTTATCTATATTAGTTATACAAACATTACCCAATTAAACAACTAATCCATTTAGCAAAATAACCTAATGCACCCTATGTGACATCTATTTTTGCAATGATGCTTCATTGGGATAAGGTAAAACCACCATATGGTGACCAGTTACCTCTTAACTGAATTGAGAATATCTAAACAAATAATTACACTAGAACAACTCTTGTTCCTATAATTATTAGCCAGTATTGTTTGGTTCAGAAAATTGTTAACTAGCTTAACATTTTTTTTGTAAGTGTAACCCCTCATTTTAGATTCTAGATTTTCACCCCAATGAGTCAGCCATAGGAAAAAACCAATTAAGGCAAAAATAAAGCAATTCTATCCATTTCTAGAGTTTGAGTAAAAAGTCATGCAAATGCCATCAATAAGGGGATACAAGCAAAGGTGTCTCGAGGCTGAGCATGAAAGTTTACTACAAACTAATGAGAGAGACCTGGGATATGTTTACACACATCTCGCTCCCACTTACTATAAATGTCACATCCCCTCCCTGTTGGGGTTAGTGTCCTAAATCTCGTACGGTTCTATAGTTTGTAAACTTTGTATGAACAAACTCTTATGTGATTAATAATATATGATATTTTTATTCACTTTGTCTATAAAATATGTGATATTTTTGTTGCATTAACCATAAACCAATAAATTGACATCTAAGGTTATTGTTATAACTTAAACATGTATGTGGAGACATACAGGTGGATCATGTTTAAGTGATAACCTAAATGGTTTGTAGTATATGGATAAGGCTGGGTACCTTATCCTAGTGACACTACGAGTTTGGCCCGCTTACAATTATTGTAAAGTGCTACAAATAATCTGATCCTGATCATTCATGTATTAGACATGCGAGTGGGGATATTCTATACAAAGGAGTTTGTATAAGACCAGACCACGAAATGTTTAGTCTCATTATATAACACTGTTCATAATAGAGACTTTCATTTTACCAGGACGACCATAGGTAACATAACCTTAATCCTGAGTGAGTTGTGAACTCCTGCCTATGAGGGCAGTTCTTTGATTTGTATGGGTGAGAGTGGCCAGATCATTGACTTAAATGTCCTACCATTTTTGGGATTCGTCTTATTAAGGAGCTGGGAACACAACTACACAAGATAGAATTCATTCCTTCCTTGAAGCAGGGTAAGTAGATAAATTGCTCCCTTAAGGGCTGATTCCAGGTCTTGAACAATGTGGCACCACACCCTCTCCTGGCTCGAGAGGAGTTTAATCATAGTGGGACTATGATGTATTATTCGTTAGAGGGATCGATGGTACTTAAGGAGTTAGATGTAACTACAGGGTCAAAACGGTAATTTGGCCCAGTTGTATTTACGAGCAATTTATGAAGGGACATCATACTATTGATTGATTATATCCAATGGACACAGAAATATATCTATAGTGCGAAGAGTGCAGCTATCGGTCTTTAATAGAGTGCCCAACAGTTCTAACAGATGGTGGATAGAGTAATTAACGAGTTTAATTAATTATTCACGTACCATTGGAGCTTCAAGCTACAGGTCTATAAGGTCCCCTCGGTAGCTTAAAAGGATTTAGTTAAGAATTAGTTTTTGGGTTAATTTGAATTGTTCAAATTAATAAAGCACTTGCCAACACTCAGTCGTGCACGATCTCACTCGTCAGTTGCATGCTTATCCCTCAAATGCAGTTGCCTAGCATGAGTGGAAATCTCAAACCAAGCCCTCCTACTTGATTTCCCCCTTTTATACTAAGGCAAGCATGGGCAGGTAGCTTAATACGGTGATAAATCAACCACTAAACATACTTAAGGCACCTAAACATGACACCTGGCCCACTAAGCTCGATAATAAGCCAAACTCTTCCATCTCACACCAACACATAGGTTGGAATACCATCGCATAGGCTAGTTTTCATCGCATAGACTCTTCTCTTGGCCAACACGTCTTCAACCCTTGTCTCCTACCCTAATGGCTTAGGCACTTGCTTTGAAACTTGTTGCTTGATAACGGGTAGAAATGCACGTTATTACAGCACAAAGATATAAAACAATGTGGGAATGCGACAGTAAAAATATGTAAAATCGTGTCCAAAAGCATTAAACTAAGAATATTGTGATCGCATGTGCCTATCACATTAAAGCAACTAATTCACTTATTTTGTGCCGTAAAATGCGTTGGTGCAAAGCAAATTGCAATCCAAGGACTTCAGTGCCCCAGCGCACTGGAAGATTACGACCGCAAAGTCAAGCGATTGTATGCGCTCGCAAAAATTCGCTCAAGAAGGTGGCCGCATAAAGATGGCGCATCAAGGTGAAAGCTTAATAAATCATGATGGGATAGAAAGCTGATGATGGTCAAATTCGAATTTAGTTGACAAGCCGTTAATGACATACTGTAGCAAGTACATTCAACTTTTCGGTGACCAGTAAACGGCGCATCAGACAGAAGATTTAATGACATCCCATCATTGCAATCATTTAAGAGAAAAGCCTCTTCACATTGAGCTTTATAAATACAGAAGGCCACCATCGTTAAAGGGGTTTGAGTTCGAAAATAGTTGGAGTTAGATATAGTTTGAATTCTACACAGTTCTCCATATGCATAGAAGATAGAATATACAACTAGTTAATCGTTAGTCTGTAGTTGTTCATATACTTAGAGGCGGAGGTAAGCAAAGAGAAGAAGACACCGAGAGATCATTCCTGGTTAGCTCGAAAGACTACTGGAAAGCACTGAAAAAGGAGAGAGGGCCGACACTTGCAAAAGCAAGAACATTCTTCTAAGCATAGTAGAGTAAAAGACAGTGTAAAAGCCTCGGGAAGCAAGACATACATGGTTTTGAGCTTATAAACTTTGGAAGGCTTCTTAAACTAAACCGTCCCTACTGAATTCATATATCATTCAACCTTTCCTTCAACTTCCCTTAAACATCATTATCCTTAGCTGATGTAAAGTACTCTCAATACATTCAGCGCCAATACTGGTCATTACACAACCTTATACATAATTTTACTTACCACCTTAGCAAGTACATTAATTTAAATGCTTTGAACATTCTAATATTTTATCCATATACTCCATACTTGCAAGTCAACATTCATATCTTGGCTACTTCTCTTTTCTCGTGCTTTTAGACTCCACTTACACGTTCCTTTTCCCTAATAAATAGGGGCATTCTTTCTTAAAATGGCTAATCTGTACACATTTAAATGCACGTCCTTCTAGAACACTGCCCCAATGACATCTGTTACAATTAGGGCATAGAGATTTACCTTTAAGACTAGCAACAGGCTCTTTTGTCTAATCATCTTCTGTTTCCAGATTTTCTTCATCTAGGTTTTTTCTTTAATCCCGATACTTCATTAAGCTTGGACTTTGGAATTCCTTATCTAAGATCTCCTAAAGTATTTCCCTTTTCCTCTATCTCCAATGCTCCCTAGTGACTTATACGCTTGGATCTACTACAATTATTTCCTATTCTTTCTTCCTGGCTTCTCTCTGAATGGAGGAAATCCATATCAGGATCAGTGTTCACTCTGAATGGAGGAGCCATAGTATGGTGCAACATTAAACAAGGTTGTATTGTGAATTCCACCATGGAGGCTGAGTATGTAGTTGCTTATGAAGCTGCTAAAGAAGTTGTTTGGCTCAGAAAATTTCTCATAGATTTAGAAATTGATCTAAATATGTCCTTGGCCATCACATTTAATTATGATAATAGTGGTGTTGTGGCAAACTCCGAGCAGCCTTGTAGCCACAAATGTGGAAAACATATAGATCGCGAGTATCATCTTATCAAAGAGATTGTGCAACGGGGAGATGTGATCGTCACAAAGATTACCTCGGAGCACAATATTGTTGATCCATTTACAAAGGCTCTCACGACTAAAGTTTTTTAGGGTCATTTGGAGGGTCTGGGTCTACGAGATATGAGTCATCTAAGCTAGGGCAAGTGAGAGATTTTATAGGGTATGTTGTATGCCCTTGTTTATTGTATTGTATATTTATACTTTATGTTACATTGTATATTGATACTTTTCCACTTGTCTTTTATTGTATTTTGATACATTCCACTAGTTTTGGACAAGTGGGAGATTGTTGGAATTGATGTCTTAAATCTAGTGTATCTCATGATTTGTAGTTTTGTTAACACGAATTATTTATCTAATAAAATCATAGGTATTTTATTTGACATTTAGACAGCATTAATTCAATCCAATAAACTAAGATCCAAGGTTATATGATATCACTTGAACAGTATGTGTTTGACATACAGGTGGTTTAGGTTCAAGTAATAACCTAAAAGGTCTGTAGTAAATAAACGAAGGTCTGCAGTAATTGTTACATGAGAAGTAAGTTTACGAACATTATAAACCATATTGTTTATGTAAAGACATGGGAGTGAGGTATCCTGTATAAAGGAGTTTATGAAGGAAATCGTACATGAGGATCTCCATGAGCAGCGGAATTATCGTTCCAAATTCCATTCGTATTTGAACATACACAATTACAATCAACAAATAGAAATTAACTGGTCATGCAACATATGAAATTACAACATGCTTTTCATAAGATCAAGGGATAAAACTATACATACCTTTGAAGACTTATCTTCAAACACCCTTGATCACGAACGCTCGAACAATCAGTAAGACTGCAAACCCGAACACTCGAACACTACGACCACAACACAGCACGATCACAGCAATCACGAATACAGCGAACAACCTCCAAAAACCTCGACTATGTCGAGTTGAGTATGACACCACCACAATGGCTACCTTGGTATTCTCAATGTGAGAATCCAGAAGTGTGGGATTTGTGTGGACTTGTTTAGAGGACGAGACCAGAGGAAGAACAATCGTGTAAACGATTGAGCAAGTGGGAGATGACAAGGTCTATCGTATAGACAATATACAATCATTTAAAAGAAGCTTCGCGATCGTTTAGCTATCGGCCAACTAAGTGAACTGTCGTGTAGTATCACTCCACGATCGTCTGGTCTCTCTTCAGCTGTCGTTTAGTGAATCTAATCCACTTGACAGCCACCATGAGTAACTTGTCGAGTATAGAAACTTTCTTAAATCTACTAAATTTAGGAAAACATTTTTCCTTTTATCTCATGGTTACCATGAAACTACCAATAACCTCCCATTCAATTGGTTATTAGAGAAAAATAGATAATTATCCAATAATTAGTATTATTATAAATATATATGATAACTAACTTACCATAGTATATTTATAACTTATATTTTTAATATTTCATCTCATGAAACATATAAACCATAGTTATTTTTCTATTTCATAGTTCTTAACGTAAATCTCATTTGCATTAATCCTCCACTAGATGTATCTCATACATCACATCGATCATATCATATACAATCAAATTACCTCTTGTCAATTTGAACATTTCAAATCAACACCAAGAACTAATTCTCAACTTGAATCCATTGAGCTACCAAGGGGACCTTATGAACCTGTAGCTCGAAGCTCCAATGGTACATGAATAACTGACTAAACTCTTTAGTCACGGGATCCACCATCCGTTAACTGCCAGACACTTCACTAAAAACTGACAGTTGAACTCTCATTACTATAGATATATTATGTGTCCATATCAACCAAGCAACAATGCGATAACCCTTCACAGATCACTCGTAAGTACAACTGGGCCAATAATCGTTATACCCCTATAGTTACATCTAACTCCTTAAGTACCATTGATCCCTCTAATGAATATAAGTCATAGTCCTACTATGACTGAGACCCCTCTTCCAAAGAGAAGTTGTGGCCACTATGTTCAAGATCCGGAATCAGACCTTAAGGGTATGACTATGTTCATAGTGGTCACAGCTTCTCTTTGGAAGAGAGGACTCAGTCATAGTAGAACTATGACTTATGTTCATTAGAGGGATCAATGGTACTTAAGGAGTTAGATATAACTACAGGGGCATAATGGTTATTGGCCCAACTGTACTTACAAGTGATCGTTGAAAGGTTATCGCATTGTTGATTGGTTGTTATGGACACATAATATATCTATAGTAAGGAAAGTTCAGTTGTCGGTCTTTAGTGGACTGCCTGGTAGTTAACGGATGGTGAATCCCGTGATTAAAGAGTTTAGTCAGTTATTCACGTACTGTTGGAGCTTCGAGCTATAGGTCCATAAGGTCCCCTTGGTAGCTCAATGGATTCAAGTTGAGGATCAGTTCTTGGTGTTGATTTGAAATTTTCAAATTGACAAGAGGTAATTTGATTATATATGATATGATCGGTTTGATGTATGAGATACATCAAGTGGATGATTAATGTAAATGAGATTTACATTAAGTACCATAGAATAGAAAAAGAGCTATGGTTTATATGTTTCATGAGATGAAATATTGAAACTATAGGTTATGAATATACTATGGTAAGTTGGATATCATATATATATAATAATATTAATTATTGGATAATTATCTCATTTACTCTAATAACCAATTGAGTGAGACGTTATTGGTGGTTTCATGGTAACCGTGAGATAAAAGGAAAAATGTTTTCCTAATTTTAGAGGTGATAGATTTGAGATTTCTATTCTCGGAAGTTATCACGGTGGCTGTCAAGTAAATAAGATTTACTAAACGACAGCTGAAGAGAGACTAGACGATCGTAGAGTGTTTTTGATGGAACATGAGACATCCGTAGCGGAATTAGGATCTAATTACACTCTAATTGCTTTTAATTTAAAAGAAAATAGCATGCATTTGAAGGAAAAACAGTGAATTAAAAGGGATGGGATACAACTTTTGTAGCTCCTAAACAACGCTTTTCCTCACTGAATCTCGTCCTGGACTCTTTCGGACCACCACTAGAGTTTACCTACTATCCTCTGGACTCAAAACCGAGTTGTGGGACCCGGTGGATGAAGAAAATTGAGAGAGAGAAAAGAGATGGAAAATATGATGGATTTTTAGTTTTGGGTTTTCCCTTTGTTTTGAAAAACTAAATTCAACAAAATTTCAAGAGTTTTAAATCCAAATTCAAAAGCCCAATTTATAGAAAAACCCATGCAACAATTGCATGAACCAAATCCATAAAAACCCAACACCTATAATCCACTATCTTAGTGGGCTTAATGTCTCCACTATAAGCCAACACCTAGCCCACTATTTTGTCAGTGGAATTATCCAACAAAAGTTTGGATTTTTCTACTAACTTTAGTCAAAGGGCAAAATAGTCATTCGGTCAATGTCAAACTTTAACCAAAAAGTCAACATTTGGACTTTTTATGATTTTTCTGTGTTGACTAATTTTGACCTCCCGAGCATGAATCCGCATTCATTTTCTCGAAATTCAAATCACATTTGAATATAAGGTCGGTCAAAGTTTGACTTTTCAAAGTCAAAAAGTCAACTCTTTGACTTTTTACATCTTTGACCATTTCTATTATTTCCGAGCTTCCGAATATGAACGTATTCATATTCTTGATATTTAAATCACATTTAAATATTAAAGCTGTATCTCTAAACTCAAAAACCCGACCACTATATCACATCTACTTGTCGATTTCTCTCTCTTCACCTAATTCGAACAATTCGAATTATTCTATCATACTGTTCTAAGTTTATTCCATATGAGCTAGTAGGGGAACCTAATGGACCTATAGATCATGGGCTCCAACGATCTGAGATTAGTTAGCTAAACTCTTTAGACGAAGCTAATCAACATTCGTTAATTAACGGGTCATTCCTCTATAGTCCCGTAGTTGCACTCCCCTCACTATAAATATATTTGTGTCCATTTGATATAACTATGATTAGTAAGCTAATCCTTCACAAGTTGTTCGTAATCTCGGCTGGGTCATAAAAATCGTTTTAACCCCAAGACTACATCTTGTTCCTTAAGTTCCACTGATCCTCTAATGAACAATTGGTTTAAAGTCCAACCTATAAACCGAATCCCTCTCGGGCCAAGGAGAGGGTGGGGACCCTTGTTTAAGACTTGAATTCAGTACTAAAGGGAACAACCTATCTACTATTCCTATAACGGGTAGGAATGAATTCCGTCTTGCACCCTATGTTTTCAGCTATCCACCCCATCTTACCCCTGAAATGGGAGGCTTATTGGGTCAGCGATGATGAGTTGTCCTCACCTATGCAGATCTAAGGATAATTCTGAGTGAACAGGAGTTCATAGTTAGCTCAGGATTAAGATTAAGTTACCTAGCTTATCATTTAACGAAATAGTCAGTTTTATACATAAAACGGCATTTAGAACGTAAAAAGCGACTATTTCATGGTTCAGTCTTATGCAAACTCATTGCATAGAATGCTCCCACTTACGTATCTCTATATGAACGATTCAGGATCACATCGTTTGTACTAATTACAAAGTGGGCTCATCCATAGTGTCCCAGAATAAGGCGTCCAACCTTATTCATATACTATAGACCATTTTGGCTATATATTTGAACTTGATACACATTTATGTCATTACATAAAGTTCAAACTAGATTAAATAGCCTTAGGACCTTAGTTTATTGGATTCAAGATTACAATTTCAATAACAACTTTATCAAAAAACAAAACAGAATATGTTTATTAATTTACAAACTACGAGTTTTAGGACATAAAATCCAACAGTTTCTATACGATAGTTCACTCAGCTGGCCGATTAGCTAAACGATCGCGGACCTTTTGCCAAATGATCTCGGAGCTTCTTCTAAACGATTGGGCATCGTCTATACGACAGACCTTGTCATCTCCCACTTGCTCAATTGTTTACACAATTGTTCCTCCGGTCTCTTCCTTTAACCAAGTACACACAAAGCCCACACTTCTAGATTCTCACACTGAGAATACCAAGGTAGCCATTGTGGTGGTGTCGTACTCAACTCGACATAGTTCGAGGTTATTTGGAGGCCATTCGCTGAGTTTGAGCATCAATGTGTTGCATTCTTGGTGTCTGTTCAAACATTCGTGATCGAGGGTGTTTGAAGATGAGTCTTCAAAGGTATGTGTAATTCTTCCCTTGATCTTAGTAAAGCATGCTGTAATTTCGTTTTGTGCATAACCTATTTGTTTCAATTTCTTGATTGTAATTGTTAATGTTCATATACGAATGAAATTTGGAACGATCATTCCGCTACTCATGGAAATCCTTATGTCCGATTTCCTTCAGTAAACGCATGCCATGTATGAGAGTTTATTGAAAAAATATTTATTTTTTTAAACACAGAAAGCATGCGTTAGAGCCTTTAAAGACCTGTTTTCTATGTGTTTTGCTTTACATGCTTTAAAGAGAAAGTCATAGTATGACTAATATACCTTAAGATCAATACTGAAAGACATTGAAAAGGTATCTGAGCAGCTCGATTCTGAGGGGCATTGAGAAGGTATCTGAGCAGTAGTACCTAAGATATGATGGTACTTATAATCATGTGCATGTAGATAGTTTAAAGTCAGAGATTGAGCAAAAGGGTTCTCTCTTGACTAAGCAGTTGATATTGGGATTTAACCACAACAAGTTTATTCTCGACTAAGTAACAGTTTAATGTTTTATGATGAAAACAACTTTACATGTTTTATGCTTGGAAAAGGTTTATATTTCAGTACAAGGTTACTGTAAATATTTATATTTCAGTATGATCTCCTTATTGAGACTTATGCATGAGAATCAGTTTTCTTTCTTAAGTCACTCACTGGGCTAGCAAGCTCACCCCGTTTTCAAATGTATTTCTTTCCCCCAGATAGCGGTCAAATCCTCAGAAGGTAGCTCTGCATCTGCTATACCACTCAAAGACAAGAGTTATTGTAACCCGTCAGCTAGGTGGTTACTGTAAATATTGTACACATGTTATAGTTGTTCATGTAAGGACTAAGAGTTTAGGTGTCGGGACTTATGAGATTTGTAATGTAATCTCTGTAAATGTTTTGTGATTAATAATTAATGTTTATTTTGGCCATAGAGGCAGCTGCTGTGTTTGAGTTTGCATGTTGGTATCAAATTATTTTCGCTAGAGTTAATAGGCAGTAAGTGTCATAAAAGGGTTGATAATTTCTGCAGTCATGTCTTTTCCTAGCCTAAGAGAGTAGTCTGAGAGGGGGTGTGACAGGTTGGTATCAAAGCATAAGATTTTGGGTGAAAGAGAGAGTTCATGCATTAGATTAAGTCCCATAAGTAAGTCCTTAACATGTATACTTATTAATTAGGCAAAGATGCCGAGGAAAAGTGGCAGGCTGAGAAGGCAGATAGAGGAGAGGAATGTTGACCCTACCTATCACACCCCGCCCCGAGCCCGCACTTCTGAAGCCGAGGAGAGGCGTGAGGGACCGCAGATACCACCCTTTTGTGATACCTACTATTCAACTGAACCTCTTTACTACACTCAATAAAATTTAAGTCAAGGAGATAATAACAACTGATTAAGTAGACCCATTTTATATTACAACAATGTAATGTTCATACAACTTCAAGACTTAATTACAAAGTTTACAACAACCATTCTTTAAACCCTCCGGAAGTGTAATTGTGGCTTGTGGCAGACCTTGACCTTAGTAGCACCCTGGAACTCCTCACCTTCTGCTACCTGAGGGGGGAGCGGGGGAAAGACATAAAACATAGAAAACGTGAGCTACAAAGCTCAATGAGTGGCAGTTTTAAACAAATATAAGTTGGATTTTAGAAATTCATCTTTGGGAAAACAATTCCACAATCAACAACAATCACATAGAAAAATGTAATCTCCCCATCCTGTCAGCTGGACAAGCCTGGCATGATTATGTATTTTTCCTGGGTATTCTTCGCAAATAACCGGTGATGACCAACGTGGACACAAGCTTAATACCCTATAACCCGTCGACTGTGCACATGTCCATATTCTTTGTTAGCCATGTTTGGGTATGCTGACAATCCCAGCCAAATATTCTGACAATCCCAGCCAAGCGTCCCACCACGCATGCTAACAATATCCCGGGTATGAATCCCATTTCCTAATGCACATATACACGCATTGTGACAACAATACAAATCAAATATCAAGACAAACATATTTCCCGATCATGCCAATATTTCAAACACAACTTATATATATAATCACATATATATATAGAAATCAACCATTAAAATGGAATAACCACTCACCTTGGTTTGTTAGGAACTTTCCTTTCCAAAGTTCCTTAGGTTTCCTTGGTTTCCCTTTTGAACCCTAAATTCCAGATTCAATTATCAGCTTAGATTACTCATAGTTCTGAACCTTATTTTAAGATACTTTCTTCTGAAAACCTGTTCGAAAATGTCTCAAGAAGCTTACCCTAAAACCTTAGCTCATAAATCCTCGTTGTTTGGCCGAAATCATCAAAACATCAAGGCTGGCCCAAGCTTACTCAACAGCTCGACCCTTCTGTATTTTCCTCATTCTTCAGCCCGATTCCTTGAAGTTTCTTCTCTGGAAGCCATATCCTGAAAACTAGACTCTCAAAGCTTTTAAGTGGCTTTAGAATCACTCCAAACGCACGAGTATTCTAGGAGATATCCTCATCCTAAATTGATGCTACTTCTAGACCTTTCTGTCCGAAAGCATCTTCCCCTCTTGGAACCTCTTGACCAACGCATGGTCTTGCTACCAACGCATGCATTCCTTCATCAACGCATAGATGCCTCACAATTGGCCTTCATACACTTCCTAATGTCCTTTGAAGAGAAACCGAGTTATCATCTGAAGTCATTGGCCCTATTTATAGGCATCCAAAATCTCCCCCAGTGCGACACCTTCTGCTTGGCCGCATGTCCAGGCGTCCTTTCCCTACCCTATTAATGCAATCTTTATGCCATCGTAATCCAAGGTGTCTTCCTCCCCTTTTACCAACACATAGCTCTCAAATTTGCATGTCTTCTTATGCATCCACCTCATTTGCTTAAGGCCCAAGATTTCTCCCCAATAAGCCACATGTCCGGATGATTTAGCATCACCATCGGCGTATTCCACACTTTCATGATCGTAAGCCATCTTGGATAATGCGTCCATCTAACCACAAATGCGTCAAATGCGTCCATCCAACCATAAATGCGTCCATCTAACCACAAGTGTGTCCATCCAACCACAAGTGCATCCATCTAACCACAAATGCATCCATCTAACCACAAATGCATCCATCCAACCTCATATGTGTCCATCCAATTGTTGCAACATACCTATGTCCGGACACCACCCCTTGACACATGCGTCCATCCCATCTTTACGCCCTTGAGGTGCCTTTTTAAATCTCAACATAACACCCTTCAAGCCATTTTCGCCTAGCATCTTTCCCCATATGCGACCTACAAACCTCGATTGTGTCATTTCTAATTAACGCAACCTTAACTTGTGCATCCAATTGACATAACTTGGTCACATATGCTACGTGCTCGCAAGGCTCATCCTGACCTTACTGCTTGGTCGTGCATGTTCTTTTCTCGGTTAGCCATCATCAACTCGTGGCTTTCACATCAACGCATCACTTGAGTCAAAATTCAAGGCATCGCATCCTTGGCCGCATACCTTCCTCTCCCGCATGGCTTACCTTTGGCCTATGCGCTCAAATAGGATTATGACCAACACTCTTCCAACGCATACTATTAGCCTTGTCCTATTCACCCACATGCCCTTGGGTGTCCAATGCATATAGCAGGTCACATAGTTCACACCATGCGTTCAACGCCAACGCATAGTATTAGCCTTGTCCTATGTGCTCACATGCCCTCAGATGTCCAATGCATGTCAACCCTTGAGTCAAGCTAAGTCTCAACTCAACGTCTCATGGTATAACTTACCATCGCTTAGCCTCTTGCTAACGCATCCCTCATGACCATCACATGTATGTCTTAATTGCTTGTCAACGTTCTTAGTCTCTTGTTCAAGACTAACCCAACTAACCTCAAAAGCCTTATGTACCGCCAGCATTAGCAACGCAAAGACATTCCACCATGCGTTCACCATAGCTTGTCTCATCACCTAGCTCATCGTTTAGCAAGGCCCCCGCAAAACACCATCGCATAGTGCCTGCGCTTATCGCATAGCACACAGCCTACCGCCCAGCTCTTCTCATCGTGTAGTGCGTCATGGCTATCGTCTAGCGCATCATCACATCGCGATATCGCCCATCGCATAGCGCTATCGTTTAGCACCTCACTATTCCGCACGATTGCCTACTGCATCGCTTAGTTCCACGCATTTGCCATACGATCGTCCAATGCCTGCCTACACGACTACCTACCTCATCGCGTAGCCCCGCTCACTTACTATACGATCGCATACTCCATCGTGTAGCACTGCATATTTGCTACACGATAGTCTACCTCATCGTGTAGCACTGCTTATTACTACATGATCAACCAGCACACGCAACTCCAACGCCCAGCACCCATGTCCGCGTAACTTAAGGTCGCTGCATGCTTTGCTAACCTCTCAAGACATTGGTTGCCGCAAGCTTATCCCCGCATAGTCTTTCCTCTGGCCATACTTTAGCCTCTTTCAATACCCAAATAACCTCTCAAATTCTAATGGACAATGCATGGCATAACACCAACGCTTAGCACAAGGCCAACACATTGTCTAATACTTAGCTATTTTTTTCTAGCCTCCAACACATAGTTCTTTTTGGATTCATACTTAACCAAATTTTCACTAGTAACGGCTTATTTCAAAGCTACTAAACAATCTATTTAAACACTTATAATTTTCCTACTCTTTAACATAGGATTTAACTTATACTTAGTTTCCCTTTTATTTCCTGCTTAAGTAGAGAAAATGGAAATCCGAGTTTCACACTACCAGCGGAGGCCCTGAAGTTAGACAGGACCCAGATCCGAAGGGGAGAGAGTTAGAGACCCAGTAGGGCAAGAGATGACTTATGAAAATGAGTCGAGTACCCCATGGGTAAGAGCAAATCCCCAGATGGAGGATCAAGTATTTGATAGAATAGCCCAGAGATTGGCAGCGAGTGTAGAATTGATTCAAATAGATCCAAAGAAGAAATTCGGCTTCGAGAGGCTAAAAGCATTAGGTGCCACGACATTTGATGGAGCCACAGATCCAATAGATGCGGAGGTCTAGTTGGACTTAATTGAGAAATGCTTTAGTGTTATAAGATGCCCTGAGGATCGTAAGGTCGAGTTAGCGACGTTCTTACTGCAAAAAGGGGCTGAGAAATAGTGGAGAGTGATAGAGGCCAGGAGAAGCAGTTTAGAAACTATGTCTTGGCCTGAGTTTAGAAGAGTATTTGAGGATAAATACTACCCTAGTTCTTTTAGAGAAGCAAAGAGGGATGACTTTCTTAGGCTAACGCAGGGATTCGTTGAATACGAGTAGAGATTTATAGAGTTATCTCAGTATGCCCTTTCGATCATTGCGAAAGAGAAAGAGAGATGTTGGAGATTTGAGAATGGCCTAAGAAGGAATATATGTACTCCCGTTACCTCTAAAGCTAATTGGGCGGATTTCACTCAGTTAGTTGAGACACCTATTAGAGTTGAATGGAGTGTAGGTGGGATAGACCAACTACAAATAGGTGCGAAGCAGCACAAGACTCCAGTAGAGACAAGAGGTAAGAGTATTAGACCCCCGTTCTCTGGACTGTCAAGTATGAGGAGTCATGGAGGCGCGAGCCAGCAGGGTTCGAGTCGAAAGATGTCAAGACCTATAGCTGGACCCAGTAGTAGATTGGTAATAGGTCATGCTAGCGAGTCGGTAGCTAATACAGGAAGGAAGCCACTTGTGTGCGAACTGTGGTAAGCGCCATGCAAGAGTATGTTATGGCAATAGAAATTTTTGTTTCCAGTGCGGACAAGCAGGGCACTTCAAGAAAGATTGACCCTAGCTAGTTTATGGAGCACAGAGTGAACAGAGAGAAGTTACCCCGATTGTAGATCAACCTAGTGTGATCAGAGCCAGAGGTGAGGGATCCGGTGCATCTAAGTAGAAAAGGGTAGCATGATGACCCAACAACAATAGCAACAGTAGCAAGAAGAGGGTAGAGTATATGCTGTGAACACGAGGAAGCAGAAGAATCTCCAAATGTCGTAACCGGTATGATAACTTTATATAATCAATCCGCTTATGTGTTATTTGATCCTAATGCTACGCACTCATTCATATCTAGCATGTTTGCATTGCATATAGATAAAGTGCTTGAGCATATGAATGAGGACTTGTTTATTTCTATGCCTGTAGGAGATACTCTAGTTATGCATGAGTATTACAAGAATTGTGAAATAGTTCTTAGGGATCAGAGTTTATAGGTTGACTTGATTCCGCTAGAGTTACTAGAGCTTGATGTTATCTTGGGCATGGATTTCCTAAGTAAACATTATGCCACTATGGATTGTTTTAAGAAAGAGATAGTGTTTAGGAAGCCAGGTGAACAAGAGATAATTCTGGTAGGAAGTAAAAGAATACTTCCAGGAAGTTTAATATTAGTAGCAGTGAAGGCTAGAAAGTTGCTAAGTAAGGGATGTGAAGCTTATTTAGCCTATGTGGCAGTTTCACAAGATAGGAAGCTGAAACCTGAAGATGTATCTGTGGTACAAGAATTCCTAGATGTGTTCCCTGAAGAGTTACCAGGTTTACCGCCTGACAGGGAAGTTGAGTTTACTATTGAGTTAATTCCAAGTATAGCACCTATATTCCAGGCACCATACAGAATGGCACCAGCAGAATTGAAGGAGTTGAAAGTTCAGCTACAGGAACTTGTTGATAAGGGGTACATTAGACCTAGTGTGTCACCTTGGGGAGCGCAGTCTTGTTTTTCAAAAAGAAAGACGGTACTCTCTAATTATGTATAGACTATAGATAGTTAAATAAGATGAAAATTAAGAATAAGTACCTATTTCCTCGTATAGATGATCTCTTTGATAAGTTAAAGGGAGACACGGTGTTCTCTAAGATAGATTTGAGATCAGATTACCACCAGTTGAAGGTGAAGGAAACAAATGTTCCAAAGACTTCTTTCAGGACTAGGTATGGACATTATGAGTTCCTAGTAATGTCATTTGGTTTGACAAATGCTCCTATGGTATTTATGGACTTGATGAACAGGATATTCCATCCTTACCTTGATCAGTTTGTGATAGTTTTCATAGATGATAGATTAATTCCAATAGTGCAGAGAAGCACAAGAAACATCTAAGGTTAGTGTTGCAAATGCTAAAAGAAAATAAGTTATATGCCAAGTTTAGTAAGTGTGATTTCTGGTTAAATCAAGTTGTATTTCTTGGGAATATAGTTTAAACAGACGGAGTCAGTGTAGATTCCAAAAAGACAAAAGCAATAGTTAACCGAGAATGACCCATGATTGTAACAGATATGAAGTTTTCTGGGTTTAGCAGGTTATTACAAGAGATTCGTGGAGGTCTTTTCTAAGATAGCTTTACTATTGACAAACCTGACCAGAAATGATGCGAAGTTTGAGTTGTTGGAAGGTACCAATGTGCAACGGAAGACTCGGGGATCCATAAGCACTCTAATTTATTAATTTTGGTAGAAAATAAAATATGCTTCAACAGAAATAAATGGGTTTCATGACATACCTTTGAAGAACTTCCTCTAAGCTTGAAACCAGCTACAAATCTCCTCTGAATCTTGTTGTAGCCCACCCTAAGATCTGCCCTACTATCCTCTTGGTGCTCTAGATTGAGTAATGAGGCTCAAAACAAGTTGGAATTAAGGGAATTTGGAGAAACTCACAGTAGGAACCCAGCAAAAAACAGCTTTTTCTCTCACGAATTTTTTTTAAAAGAATTTGTTCGGTTGCATTACCTTCAAAACACTCCAATCTATTCAATATATTGCAGACATTCATTCAAAGAGATTTTTTGCATGAGATGCAGCTCATGCTTGGAGTTAATGAAGATTCAAAGTGAATTGTTGGTGAGCTAGTACATGAAGACAATGGAAAAACCCATTTTTTCCAACTTTATGTTTTTCTTTTCTTTTTCAATTTTATCAAAATTGATTTCATAAATCAATTTTATTTAATAAAATTGAAAATATTATTAATTTTACGAAATTAATTTTCTTAATAAAATTAATAAATAATTATTTAAACAATTTAAATAATTCTAATTAATTTAATATCAAATATTAAATTAATTTTTACACAATTCTATCTTCAAATATTTAAATCATATTTAAATATTATTTCTCCAATTTCATTTAATTCTAATTTGAACACTTCAAATTAACTTATCACGCTATTCTAGAGATAATCCATTTACAAGCTAGTAGGGGGACCTCGTGGACCTACAAATCATAGGCTCCAACGATCCGAGATTAATCGGCTAAACTCAATAGACCAATCTAACTCTCATTCGTTAACTAATGGGTGATTATACTAAAGCCCATAGCTGAACTCCCCTCATTGTAGATATATTATATCCACTCGATATAACCATTATTAGTAAGTTAACCCTTCACAGGTTGCTCGTAATAATGGTTGGGTCGAATCTCTGTTTTACCCCCGAAATTACCTTTTGTTCCTTAAGTCCCACTGATCCCCTAATGAACAATTGATTTGTGATCCAATCAACAAATCGAATCCCTCTCAGGCCAATGAGAGGGTGAGGCCTCTTGTTCAAGACCCGGAATCAGCACTTGAAGGGAACAACCTCTCTACTAACCCTAACCAGGTAGGAGTGAATTCCCTCGTGCACTCTATGTTCCCAGCTATTCATCCGGTCTTATCTCCAAATTGGTAAGCTTATTGACCAGAGACAGATGGTCTATTCTCACCGTTTGTAGATCAAAGGATAATCTCGAACAAATAGGAGTTCATAGTTAGCTCAGGCTTAAGGTTAAGTTACCTAGGTCATCGCTTTGAAATAGTCAGTCTTAAACAGTAAACAGCATTATAAAGTAAGAGTAACTGGTTTCGTGGTTCGAACTTGAACAAAAATAATTTGCACAGGACACCCCCACTCCTCATGTCCCAACATGCACGAATTAGGATCACTTCGTATGTAACACTTTACAACTCTTTGTAACAACTATAGAGTAGGTTGCATTCAATAGTGTTACCAGAATAAGGTACCCAACCTTATATATATACTATAGATCATTTTGACTATTTACTCGAACCTAATCTACTTGTATGTCTCCACATAAAGTTCAAGTACTCATGTAATAGTCAAGGGACTTAGGTTTATTGGATTTCTAAAAGAAGACAATATATTCAATAACAATCTATTGAATTCTCAGAATAAGTTCTAATGTTTACAAACCACGAGTTTTAGGACATATAACCCAACAAACTCCCACTTGGACTAAAACTCCAATGGTAACTTATATATCTGATATATAAGACTGAGTTTCTAAGTTTTATAGAGAAATACAATAAACTAGGGCATCCCATACCCATGGTTTTACCATTCGATATCTCATACCCGATATTTCTCCCACTTGCCCAAGGTTATTAACCTCTGGTATTTCTAGCCTTACTAGATGATTCTCAAACACTTTAGTTGAAAGAATCATTGTAAACATATTAGTGTACAATAGGCTTCTTATTAAACTATATGGAGAATGAATCTAATTCTCAATAATGGCCAGGAAGCATACTTTCATCCCACTACATTGAGGTACTCTCAACTTTTTAATTAAGATGCGTCTGACCTGCCTTAACAACTCTAGTTAACAGTCAGATCTAGAAATCTTAAATTTATTATACTTCGATCTTAGCTGTTTAATATCTGAATATTTTCAAATGGCATTTAACAATTTTGATTCTTAAAAGAAATTGCTATGAGATAGAACAAACATATTTTCTGAAAATGAATATTTCATTCAAAACAAAAAAATATGTACAATATGTTCATTACAAAACTTCAAAAGCAGGTAATAACATCCTCATCAACAACATCTCCCATTGGTCTAGCTGAGTAAGCGGACTTCAGGAACTAAGTTGCCTGATTAACTTTCTCTGCTTTCTTCTCAGCAAGATATTTAGGACAATTTCTCTTCCAGTGTCCTTGTTCGTTGCAATAGAAACATTTCCCTTTCTCTGCAGCAGTTTTCTTGCTTTTCTTACCAGTAGGCTTCATTTTCCTTTTGTCTTTATCTTTCTTCGCTAGAATACTCTTACTTTGTGAAGAGGAGGCAACATCGGCTTGGAGGACGTTCCTCTCTTCTCAGTAGAAGCAACATTTACTTCTGGTTCCAGACCCTTAATTCTCAACATGGTCTGGAAAGCCTGCAGCTCATTTAGTAGAGTAGTCAAGTTGTATTCAATTTTATTCATCAAGGCATTGGTACAAAATTGCAGAAAACTCTTCAGAAGAGATTCTAGAATAAGCCAACTTGGCTTCTCTCATCCATCATAGCACCGTTTACTTCAACCACATTAAAGTGGACCATTATGTCTAGGACATGTTCACGAACATTGGTCCCCTCTTTCATGCGACTATTGGAAACGTATTTGATAGCATCATGCCTTAGGTGAAGGATGGTTGTCTAAACATCCCTTTCAGAGATTCCATAATCTCTTTGGCAATACTCCTCGTATTTTTTTTTTTTTGCAAAAACATCAAACAAGCTAGCGAGAATATAAGCATGGGCTTTATCATTTGCCCTAATCCATCTATCAAATGCTTCCCGAACAGTTCGGTTGGAATTAGAGCTAGGAATGGGAAGACATTTCTCCGTTAAGATAGATCTTAAATCGTCAATCGTGAGTATTATGTACAAATTCGATTTCCAAGTGAAATAGTTATCCCTAATCAGTTTGTCTGAAGCCAACAATTATATAATTGAACTCGTCATTCTGAAATTATAAACAAATTTTATAAGTGAATTGCTTTTAAATCCAATCAAGTTTTAACAAACTGATAATGTACCCATAATCATTATTTTTGCAACGATACTTAAGTGATTTAGAATAAATGCTATCGTGGGGCAGTCAAGAATTCCTTCACAAAAGCAAGACAGTTCTTGACCAAATACTATCTCGAGAATAACTCATATTCCGATAGTCATTTAGTTATCATTTTCGGTCAAGATCATTACTAACACTTAGTAAGTCTTGTATGTGTAGACCCGCCATTTTTAGATTTTACAGAATGGTATAAGTATGCCCTCCGAAATAAAAGACAATACCCAAGGCGGAACTATAAGACCCTATTCATTTTACTGAAGCCTGGGTTGTTCCGAATCCTATGTTACAATCCTCCTTAGGGATCTTCGTGGTTAATGACTAGCTAGTGCCGCATAAAAACGACAGCAGACACAACATAGGAATCTCACGGTTTAAACTAATGAAGGAGACCATAGGACAATGTTGACACATTTCCTTCACCCACTTACTATGAACGGCTTCCTCTATTCAACTTGTTATCGACCCATGCAAACACTTTCCGAATGGAGCAGACAAGGTAAAATCGACAAGAAGCCGAGCATGGTCTCATGGTGTGAACTCTTGAGGACATGAGAGCTAATAACTTTTATTCTCCCAAAAAAGTTCTAAATGTTTGGGTAAATTTATACTTAGGTTCTTTTCGGCTAATAAAAACAACCCTAAGTTTAGGTGGTTTATCCAAGTATAACACTTATAAATGGATTTTAAACCTACGATGTCTAGGTGATAAACCATTTTTATTACCTCACACCCCTCACGAATGCTCATAAAACTAGTTACCAACGCTCAATTATTTGGCTATAATCCCCAAGTAGGAGGTGTTTCATAGACCGTCAACTTAAATACCCCCAGCCTTCGATAGGACTATATAATGGTTGAGTTTGTAACCCTAGTTTTACAAGTTTAATGACCTATTTTAACTATTAAAACAAGTGCTTAACCTAAGTGAGCATGCAGTTGTTCTTTGTTATGGATTTTAAACGTCTAACCCAATTTTATAACAGCTTATAAAACTTTAGACATGCTAAACATCCACGAGAAACAACAAAGGAATTCAATATCTAACATAACTATTATATTAAATAAAAGAAACAATAATATACATACTATATATTATAACATTTTATAACATACTTTCAATGCATGTAACATGCTTCCTATGGTGGGATTTTAAATTTACATGGCATACTATATGCACATACAAGATTTATTTAATTATAACATACATCACATGATAATTGAACACTAACTGATATGGCTTTAGTTTTGACAAAAAAAAAAAAGCAAACAAAACCTAATTATTACAAAACAACTTCTGAACTGCTTCCCGACCGCTTGAACTGCTCCAAAACGAGCTCAAGTAGTTTGAACCGGACCCGAACCATCTGAACCGGACCAACCAAGTCTGAATCGAACCAGCCAAAAACCATTCGAGGTTGAACCGAACCGAAACTCAAGAGAACCGGTCGAACCGGCAACTCTTGCTCATGTTTAACATCCCGCTAAGTCTCATCGTTTAGCAATGACGACCATCGTCTTGCGTTTTTCTTGATCATTTAGTGTTTGCATGATCGTTTATCAAAGCTACACAATCGTGTAGTGTCTTCATACTATCGCATAGTGTCATCGTCTAGTGCCAAAGGAAGCTACACGATCGCTTAGTGTCTAATACTATCGCACAGCTCCATTGTTTAGAACGAACAATTTACTACAGATCACTTAGCTCCATCGTCTAACGCTTGAAGCCGATCGTTTAGCGCACGCTCGAGGTAAGCGATCGCTTAGTGCCATCGTATAGCAATCAACGCATCACCCAGCTGCAGCACATAGGTAAGCGATCGTGTAGTGCTATAGCTTAGCATCTCGACGCATCACTTAGCTACCGCATAGAGGTAAACAATCATGTAGTGCTATCACTTAGCTACTCAACACATCATTTAGCTCCCAATAAAAGGTAAACGATCGTTGAGCGCTATCGTATAGCTCTTCACTACATCGCTTAGCTCCCACCTGAAGCTACACGATCGTGGAGTGCCATCGTATAGCAATACAATGCATCGATTAGCTCCTATAGGTATACATCGTCTAGCACACAACATCTCAACGATCAATGCCCGAAGCTACACGATCATTTAGCTTTTCTTCACATCGTCTAGCGCATGAAACTAAGCGATCGTTTGGCTACTGAAGCTCAACGACGATATGAATAGAGACTGATTTTCTGGAATCTGTAACTCGACCTCTTCGCTTGTTTCTTCGATTTACAGCTTAATTTCAACTTTAATGACTCTAAATAAATTACAGACCCTTACGAACGCATAAAGCTCGTCAAAAAAGAGCACAAATTTAAACGAGAAATCAAAGTGAAATTAAAAGCCAAAACTCAAAGAACCATATTAGTACAGCAGTTTCATATCACTCATATAAACATCCACCAAACCAAAATTAAACCGAATTGAATGCTTATATGATGCTCTGATACCAGTTGTTGGAAGGTACCAATATGCAGCGGAAGACACCAGGATCCATAAGCACTCTAATTCATTAACTTTGGCATAAAAGAAAACATGCTTCAACAGAAATAAATGGGTTTCATGACATACCTTTGAAGAACTTCCTCTAAGCTTGAACCCAACTGAAAATCTCCTCTTAATCTTGTTGTAGACCACCCCAAGATTTGCCCTACTATCCTCTTGGTGCTCTAGATTGAGTAGTGGGACTCAAAATAAGCTAGAATTAAAGGAATTTGGAGAAACTCACAGTAGCAACCCAGTAGAAGAACAGCTTCTTCTCTCATGAATTTTTTTTTTAAAAAATTGTTCGGTTGCATTACCTTCAAAATACTCCAATCTCTTCAATTTATTGCAAACATTCATGCAAAGAGATTTGTTGCATGAGATTCAAAGTAAGTTGTTGGTGAACTAGTACATGAAGACAATGGAAAAACCCATTTTTCCAACTTTGTGTTTTTCTTTTCTTTTTTAATTTTATCAAAATTGATTTCATAAATCAATTTTATTTAATAAAATTGAAAATATTATTAATTTTACAAAATTAATTTCATAAATTAATTTTCTTAATAAAATTAATAAATAATTATTTAAACAATTTAAATAATTCCAATTAATTTAATATCAAATATTAAATTGATTTTTACACAATTCTATCTTCAAATATTTAAATGATATTTAAATATTATTTCTCCAATTTCATTTAATTCTAATTTGAACACTTCAAATTAACTTATCATGCTATTCTAGAGCTAATTCATTTCTGAGCTAGTAGGGGGACCTCGCGGACCTACAGATCATGGGCTTCAACGATCCGAGATTAATTGGCTAAACTCATTAGACCGATCTAACCCCCATTTGTTAACTAATGGGTGATTCCATTAAAGCCCATAGCTGAACTCCTCTCACTATAGATATATTATGTCCACCCGATATAGCCATTATCAGTAAGTTAACCCTTCACAGATTTCTCGTAATAACGGTTGGGTCGAATTTCTTTTTCCCCCCGAGATTTCTCGTAAGTCCCTAATGAACAATTGATTTGTGATCCAATCAACAAATCGAATCCCTCTCAGGCCAATGAGAGGGTGAGGCCTTTTGTTCAAAACCTGGAATCAGCACTTGAAGGGAACAACCTCTCTACTAACCCTAACCGGGTAGGAGTGAATTCCCTCTTGCACCTTATGTTCCCAGCTATTCATCCAGTCTTATCCCCAAAATGGTAAGCTTATTGACCAGAGGTAGTTAATCTATTCTCACCGTTTGCAGATCAAAGGATAATCCCGAACAAACAGGAGTCCATAGTTAGCTTAGGAGCAAGGTTATGTTACCTAGGTCATCGCTTTGAAATAGTCAGTCTTAAACAGTACACAGGGTTATAAAACAAGAGTGACTGGTTTCGTGGTCCGATCTTGCACAAAACTAATTTGCACAGGACACCCACTCCTCATGTCCCAACATGCACGAATTAGGATCACTTCGTATGTAGCACTTTACAATTCTTTGTAACAACTACAGAGTAGGCCACATCTAATAGTGTTACCAGAATAAGGTACCCAACCTTATACATATATTATAGATCATTTTGACTATTTACTCGAACCTGATCCACTTGTATGTCTCCACATAAAGTTCAAGTACTCATGTAATAGTCAAAGGACTTAGGTTTATTGAATTTCTAAAAAAAACAATATATTCAACAACAACTTTATTGAATTCTCAAAATTTCTAATGTTTACAAATCACGAGTTTTAGGACATAAAACCCAACATGAGTGGTCGCCAGAATGCAAGCATAGTTTCCAATAGTTGAAATAGAGGTTAATAACAGCACCAGTGTTGACTTTACTCACACTAGGTAAAGAGTTTGAGGTTTATTGTGATGCATCCCGACAGGGATTAGGATGTGTGCTGATTGCAGGAAGGAAAGGTAGTGGCCTATGCTTCTCGTCGTTAGTGGTATATGCTTCTCATCAGTTAGCAATAATTGTGGAGACATTACTTGTTTGGTGAACGTTGTCATATATTCACTGATTATAGGAGTCTAAAGTATATCTTCGATCAGAAAGAGCTAACCTTGAGACAGATAAGATGGATCGAGTTGATCAAAGATTATGACTGTACAATTGATTATCACCAAGGTAAAGCGAATGTGGTGGCTGATGCTCTAAGTAGAAAGACCAGATCAGCCAGATCTACTATCTGTTCCGTAAGAGATGTACAGATACATGAGTTTCATAGTGTTAAAGCGGTATTGTCAGTTGATCAAACAGGAGGTTTGATAGCTTCATTTTAAGTACGTCCTACTTTAGTAGATGATATTCTACGTGAAAAGTTAAGAGATTCTGATCTTCAGAAGTTAGCTAAAGAAGTAAGTAAAGGTCTGAGAATGGACTATCAGTTAAGAGTAGATAGAGTGTTACAGAAGGAAGGTAGAATATGTCTACCTAATACCTTAGCACTTAAGTAGGCTATTCTGGAAGAAGCACATAGTTCAGTTTATGTTATGCATCCAGGCAGTACGAAGATATATAGAACATTAAAGAAGTCGTACTGGTGGCCTGGTATGAAAAGAGAAATAGCACAGTATGTTGACAGATGTTTAGTATGTCAGCAAGTTAAGCCTGAAACGACAGAGGCCAGCAAGATTGCTTAATCCACTCCCAGTACCAGAGTGGAAATGGGAGCATGTTATGATGGATTTCTTGTTTGGTTTACCTAAGACAACAGCAAGCTATGATGGTATATGGCTAATCGTGGATAGATTAATAAAAACAACTAAGTTTTTACCTGTTAAGGTTACTTTTACCCTAGACCAGTTAGCTATGTTGTATGTTGATAGAATTGTGAGTCAGTTTAGAGCTCCAATTTCGATTGTATCGGACTGAGATTCTAGGTTTACATCGAAGTTTTGGCCTAGCTTGCAGAAAGCTATGGGTACCAAGCAATATTGCAGTTCAAGGGCAGTTGGGATACACATCTATCGGTTATCGATTTTATGTATAATAGCAGTTATCATTCGAGTATCGGAATGGCACCGTATGAGGCTTTGTATGGGAGACCATGTAGAACTCCAGTATGTTGGAATGAAGTGGGCAAAAGGAAACTATTAGGCCCAGAACTTGTTCAACAAATGTCAGACAGTGTTAAGATTATAAGAGAAAATCTTAAAACAGCTCGAGACAGACAAAAGAGTTATTCAGATAAGCGGAGAAGAGAATTGGAATTCAAAGTTGGCATAAAGTATTTCTTAAGTTGTCTCCGTGGAAAGGAATACTTAGGTTTAGTAGAAAAGGGAAGTTAAGCCTGAGGTACATTGGACCTTACGAGATCACAGAACGAGTTGGCCCAATGGCTTACAGGTTAGAATTACCTCCATGGTTATCTCATATCCATGATGTGTTTCATATGGCAATGCTAAGAAAGTATCTGCCAGATCCTACCTATGTGTTACCTGAGCAACCAGTGCAGTTGAAAGAAAAATTGCCATACGAAGAGGAACCAGTGGAGATTCTTGATAGGAAAGAACAAGACAATACCTTGGTAAAGATACTATGGAGAAACCATAGCACTGAAGAAGCTACATGGGAAGCTGAGAAGCAAATGAAAACAAGTATCCGCAGTTGTTTAATTGACGGGCTTGTAGCACAATTTCGAGGATGAAATTTTCTTAAGGGGGAGATAAATGTAAACCCTAAACCCTAATTTCTCTACTTGTGTATGTTCCCTACTGAGACAAGTATGTTGAGTAGGTTAATGTTAGAATTAATGATTAATTGTAGGTAAAAGGGTAAGAAGTTAGAAGAAATGTTTAAGTTTGAAAGCTTGACTCTTGGGTGATGCTAGAAAATTGGCTAAGTGTAACCCATGCGTTGGAAACTAGAAAAATTGGCTAAGTGTTTGCCCATATGTTGGCCTTGTACTAGGCGTTGGAGTTTAGTCAAGGGCATTGGCTTTACCTATTTGAGAGGTTAGTTAGGCATTTAAGGGAGCCAAGTGTGGCCGAGTGAAAAAAAGCCATGCATTGGGCAAGGCATGCGGCAACCAAGTTTTGGAGGTTAGCATGCATGTGGCAGCATCAGGTGTGCGCGAGCGTGGGTGCTGGGCATTGGAGTGTTGCACGCGCAAACAATCGTGTAGCTACGAGCAGTGTTAAATGATTCACTAAGCGATGCACTAGACAATAGCACTACACGATAGAAGATAGGCTACATAATAGGCGATGGCGCTACATGATCAACATAAGCGCTAGACGATAACGCTACACGATGGGCATGAGTGCTAGACGATGGGTGTGATGCGCTAGACAATGACACTACACGATAAGCGTGAGCACTAGACGATGGGAATGTTGCGTTAGATGATAGGTGTCAACACTGCACGATAAGCGATAGCAAGAGCTACGGGATGAGCGACAGCAAAAGCTATATGATAGGCTTTGCGCTACACGATGAGCAACAGCGAGATCGTTGGGTGATAAGCGACAGCGAGAAATCACTAAATGATGAGCTATACGATGGACACTGAGCTAAATGATTGAAGCATGCATTGATTAGTCTTAACCATCGATTAAGGACAACAACTGTCCTAACTACCAGATTTAAATCCATTTAAGCTGAAGGTGTCATGCTAGGCTTTAATGGTAAGCAGTGGAAAGCAGTATAAAAAGGGAGGTTGAACTTCAAAAGCTCAGCTCGAACAATTCCTCCACACAAATTAAGAGATATTGGTGTCGTTGAAAAGCTCTGAGAGTCTAGTTTTAGAGGTGTCACTACCGAAAGAAGGTCTCGTCGAAATAAGACCGAAAAAGTGAAAAAGTGACCAGAGGTTCAGTTCACAGGTGAATTTGGGCCGTCGATTAAAAATTGAGGCCGCAGGACGAATCACAGAGTTTGAAGATGAAATTTTAAGGTAAACTTCTTGAGACAATTCTAAACAGGTATGTAGAAGGAAATTTCTTGAGATAGCTCTAGAATTTGAGTTATTAATTCCATAATTTAAATCTGGAATTTCATGAACAAGCAGGCAGCTGCTTGGGTTGAGTAAGTTGGCAGCTCAAAGTAGTGCTCGGGCAGACCAAGGGCTGAGCACTCCTATGCGTTGGACCTGCTGTGTGGTCTGAGAAAAGCTTCATTAAAGGCTAGGACGCATAGCAGCCTTTGTGGACGACCATGTGCAGCTGAAGGAACACTTAGAGTAAGTGTTGGTTGCACAAGTGGGATGCGTTTGTGAAGTGTGTTTGGACGCATAGCAAGAGCCAAATTCTTAAGGAAATTTCTAGGTACTAGACCTACAGCAAGGTATGCATTTAAGTGAAAGTCTTCTAGGTGAAGGCTAAACGCAAAGCTTATTTAAGGGTTAGTCTCGAAAGGGAGACCAATGCTAGTAGCTAAATATATGCTTTTGTGTCCACATAATTAACACCAGTGTTAGAAGCATATCAACCTTTGAGGAGTAATCCTAAAAGTTGTGAGTGATTAAATATTTATAATGTTTTTAAAGAAACCATGTTTTAAGAAAGATTATTCTCATGCTAGTTAGTTTTACAAAGTAGCTTTCCAAGCAAACTATGAGTTATGTTGTAAACGCATGCCATGTATGAAAGTTTATTGAGAAACTATTTATGTGTTTAAATACACAAAGCATGCATTAGAGCCTTTAAAGACATGTTTTCTATGCATTTTTCTTTACATGCTTTAAAGAGAAAGTCATGGTATGACTAGTATACTTTATCCTCGATACTGAGGGACATTAAGAAGGTATTCGAGCAACTCGATATTGAGGGACATTGAGAAGGTATCTGAGTAGTAGTACTAAGGTATGACGGTACTTATAATCATGTGCACATAGATAGTTTAAAGTCAGAGATTGAGCAAAAGGGTTCTCTCTTGACTAAGTAGTTGACGTTGGGATTTAATCACAGCAGGGTTATTCTCAACTAAGTAACAATTTATTGTTTTATGATGAAAACAATTTTACATGTTTTATGCTTGGAAAATATTTATATTTCAGTACAAGGTTACTGTAACTATATTTCAATATGATCTCTTTATTGAGACTTATGCATGAGAATCAGTTTTCTTTCTTAAGTCACTCATTAGGCTAGCAAGCTCACCCCGTTTTCAAATGTTTTTCTTTCCCCTAGATAGCGGTCAAATCCTCAAAAGGTAGCTCTGCATCTGCTCTGCCACTCAAAGACAAGATTTATTGTAACCCGTCAGCTAGGTGGTTACTGTAAATATTGTACACATGTTATAGTTGTTCATGTAGGGACTAAGAGTTTAGGTGTCGAGACTTATGAGATTTGTAATGTAATCTCTGTAAATGTTTTGTGGTTAATAGTTAATGTTTATTTTGGCCATAGAGGCAGCCGCTGTGTTTGAGATTGCATGTTGGTATCAGATTATTTCCGCTAGAGTTAATAGACAATAAGTGTCATAAAAGGGTTGATAACTGCAGCAGTCATGTCCTTTCCTAGGCTAAGAGAGTAGTCTGGGAGGGACTGTGACAGCGGTCCTTTGATTTGTATGGGTGTGAGTGGTCAGATCACTGACTCAAACCTATTACTTTGGGCATTCGTCTTATTGGGGATCTGGAAACTCAGCTACACAAGACAGAATTCACTCCTTCCTCGATTCAGGGGTAAGTAGATAAATTGCTCCCTTAAGGGCTGATTCCGGGACTTGACCAATGTGGCGCTACACCTTCCCTTGGCCCAAGAAGAATTTACTCATAGTAGGACTATAATGTATTATTCATTAGAGGAATCAGTGGTACTTAAGAAGTTAGATGTAATTACAAGGGCAAAATGGTAAATTGGCCCAGTTGTACTTACGAGTGATTTGTGAAGGGTCATTATATTGTTGATTGGTTATATCCAATGGACACAGAAATATATCTATAGCGTGAAGAGTGCAGCTGTCGGTCTTTAGTGGAATGTCCGACAATTAACAGATGGTGGATATCGTGATTAAAGAGTTTAGTCAGTTATTCACATATCGTTGGAGCTTCAAGCTACAGATCCATAAGGTCCCCTTGATAGCTCAATGGATTCATGTTGAGAATCTGTTTTTTAGTTAGTTTGAAGTGTTCAAATTAACAAGGGGAAGTTTGATTATAAATGTTATAATTAAATTGCTTCAATTATATGAGATATAATTGATTTAATGTATTAGATACATTAATTGGAGGAATTATTATTAAATAATATAAAGGAGAAAAAGAACTATAGTTTATATATTGCCTGAGATGTGATATTAAAACTATAGGTTATGAATATATTATTTATTTGTAATTAAATCGATTATGGGATGATTGGTTTCGATTTTTTCTCCCAATAGCCAACTTAGTGGGAAGTTGTGATCAGTTATGGTAACTGATGAATAAAATGAAAATCGTTTTCATTTTTTCACTATGCGATCATTAAGCAATTATCAATCGAACGATCACGAGATATAGTTATACGATAGCTTGAGAGTATAAAATGATCGTGCAACAAGGTTTCTATAAGATAGTCACTTGTTTTATAAACGATCAAGTATCAGCCCATATGATAAACTTTAGTTATCTCCCACTTACTCGATCGTCTATACGATCTGTCCATTCCTCCTTCCCTCTACCAAATCCTTATAGAGCCCACAACTCCTAGATGCTCACACCGAGAATACCAAGGTAGCATTCTGTTGGTGTCTACTTCCTGTTCCAGGGTTGAGTGAGATTTGTTCTTGTTCAAGAAGATTGTTGAGGTGTGACGTTCGTGTTGGTAAACGATCGTGCCATAAGATCGAGGGAACAAGAAGAAAAGTTCTTCAAGGGTAAGCTCTCTTGATCCTTAGTTGTTTTCCTTTTGAAGCATGTTGTAATTTAGAGTTTATGCATAACTATTATTGTTTGATTGTAAATGTGTATGTTCTATCACAATGGGGTTTGGAACGATCTTGCTTCCACTCACTGGTCTCTTTGATAAGAGAACCTTCAATTGGTATCAGAGCTAGGTTGTTCTGATAGTCCAAATTCCATTGATGCATCGAATTACATTTACGGTCTTGGTGGGTTTTATGAAGTCTGCAATGCGTTTAAACGTTAGATGTAGTTGTGGATGTGAGTCGATGGATGTTTCGGGATGGTTGCCTCTATTTGTTTGATGCTTTCTTTACTTTTCAAGTTCATTTGTAAGGGCCCCTGTGTTTTCTGGCATAATGTTCTGCTATCAAGTCTATATTCAATGTGTTTGAGTCTATAAGAGTTGTTCGAGAATAAACTTCAGTGCATAAAGATGTTGTTCTCATCAAGGAAGAAGACCAAAGGTTGGTCGCATCGTGTAGCCCAGGCTAAACAATTGTTTAGATTTGGCTACACGATCGTGTAGAAAAGTTCTACTTGATCGTGTAGTATTTGTTAAAAGATCGCATGGCTGATGCTAAGCGATCGGGTAAAGAGTTTACTCGGTCGTGTTGTGTTGGCTACTCGATCATGTAGACATTGAGGTAAACGATCGTTGAGGTTTTAATACTCATTGCATGGTAAGCGCGTGCACTTGATGATTAAGTCTGCCAGCATGCTTCATCGCATAGGGACTGTCTACTCAATCACTTGGTATACAATACTTGACATTTGCTCCGCAATCGTTTAGACGATCATGTTTCACCGCATAGTTATTGTCTATACAATCGTTTAGGCATGTGTTACACGATGTGCGTTGCACGATCGCATGGCCTTTATGCTTCATCGCATAGTCATAGGCACACGATCCATGTTACTTGATCGTTTATTCTCGTTCAGTGTCACTAGACGATCACAAGGAGCTGCTATACGATCCATGCTACATCGCATAGTCATAGGCACATAATCATCTCTATATTATAAGAGTTATGATATAGTAGCTTGCATGACTAATTACTATAAAGCATGCTCATGCATCATATAATATAAGAGTTATAATATATGCATGCATTAAGCATATCCATGCATCATCTTTATATTGTAAGCGTTATAGTATAAGGGTGTATGAAAGCTTAATGCTTGGTTCATTACAAGTTATATAAATGTTATATATAGTAATAGATGAACGTTGAATAAAGCATGACACATAGGTTATTTTATAAAAGTTATAAATACCTAGTCTAGCTTACCATTGTGAATGGTTTTAGTTGTTTCTATTTATAAGAGTTATAATGGAAATTAGAAAAATCAATAAGAAAGACATGCATGCAAACTTAGGTTTAATCAGGTTTTAAAATTTAATTGAGATAGACCTAAGATCGCGGTTCTAATGAGATTAGAAACATAAGTTTAATCTTTTAATCGGTTTAATAGGATTAAATTGTCTAATAAAAGGTTAAAAATGTACCAAATCTATCTATAAGTGACCTTTTGTCTAAGGCGGGTTCTGTCTAGGTTGAGGTATTTAAGGTGACGGAAACGGAACACCCCTACCTAAGAACCTACCTGGAAAAGTGAATTAGATAGATTTGGTGCATGCATACAAATTCGATGATAGTTTGTTAAAGTGTTTAATGGGACTTGATTCAAACTTGTTTAATTATCAAAAGCAAGAGTTTTTTTTTAGCAAATTAAACTCACACTTAGATAAAATCAGTAGTCGAATTGTCTCGGTTAATAAATCCCTAGGTAGAACATTTAGTGGGAGGTACTTGGGGTACACGATACTTCACTTAAACCTCAACACGTTTCTCCCTAAAGTTCACACCGTGAGATCTATCCTCAACCTCGTAGAACCCTGGGAGTGTCGCCCTAATGTTCTGCTATCGAATCTGTATTCAAAGTGTTTAAGTCTGTAAGAGTCGTTCAATAAGAATCTTCGATGTATAAAAATGTTGTTCTCATCGAGGAAGAAGACCGAAGGTTGGTCGCATCGTGTAGCCCAGGCTAAATGATCGTTTAGATTTGGCTACGCAATCGTGTAAAGAAGTTTTAATGATACACGATTAATTGATTAAACTCTTTTAATCAAATTAGTCAACATTCAGTAACTATCAGTCACTCCACTAAAGACTGACAGTTGAACTCTTCGCACTATAGATATATTTTTGTGTCCATTAAATATAACCAATCAACAATGCATTGACCCTTCACAAATCGCTTGTAAGTATAGTTGGGTCAAATTACCGTTTTACCCCTATAGTTACATTTAACTTCTTAAGTACCACTAATCTCTCTAATGAAAAATAAGTCACACTCCAACTATGACCGAACTGTTGGGGTTGATGCCCTAAATCTCATAGGGTTCTATAGTTTGTAAACATTGTATGAACAAACTCATTATGTGATTAATAAAATATATAATATTTTATTCACTTTGTCTATAAAATATGTGATATTTTAGTTGCATTAACCACAAACCAATAAATTAACACCCAAGGTTATCATTGTAACTTAATCACATATGTGGAGACATACGGGTGGATCATGTTTGAGTGATAACCTAAATGGTTTGTAATAGATGGATAAGGTTGGGTACGCTATCTTGGTGACACTACGAGTATGGTCTGCTTTGTAGGTGTTACAATTGTTGTAAAGTGCTATAAATGATCTGATCCTGATCATTCATGTATAAGACATGCGAGGGAGGATATTTTATACAAAGGAGTTTGTATAAGACCAAACCATGAAATGTTTAGTCTCATTATATAACATCGTTCATAATAGATACTTACATTTCACTAGGATAACCATAAGTAACATAACGTGAATCCTGAGTGAGTTATGAACTCCTGCCTATGAGGGCGGTTGTTTGATTTGTATGGATAAGAGTGGCCAGATCGCTGACTCAACAAGCCTATCATTTTTGGGATTCGTCTGATTGGGGAGCTAGGAACACAGCTACACAAGATGGAATTCACTTCTTCCCCGAAGCAGGGGTAAGTAGATCAATTGCTCCCTTAAGGGCTAATTCCTGGTCTTGAACAAATGTGGCGCCACACCCTCTCCTGGCCCGAGAGAGGTTTAGTCCTAGTAGGACTATAATCTATTGTTCATTAGAGGGATCAGTGGTACTTAAGGAGTTAGATGTAACTACAGGGGCAAAACGATAATTTGGCCTAGGTGTACTTACGAGCAATTCGTGAAGTGTCATTGTACTGTTGATTGGTTATATCCAATGGATACAGAAATATATCTGTAGTGCAGCTGTCGATCTTTAGTGGAGTGTCTGACAATTAACGGATGGTGAATAATATAATTAAAGAGTTTAATTGATTATTCAAGAATGTTAGAGCTTCAAGCTACAGGTTCAATTCAAATTAATAGAGAGATTCAATTATATATGATATAGTTTAGGGGCTATTTGAGGCCTGACATGAGTCTTAAACCCAACTCAATGTCCGGGGGCCCAAGTTCCCATCTCACCGATTTATTATATCCATTTACCCTGACTTGAAAAAAGTGATTTAATATATCACTGACTTTCACGCTTTCCTTCCGGTCCTCTTTCACTCTTCCCTTTCACGTTTCTCTCACATCTCTCGTCCCTCCCAACTCTTTGAAACCCTAGCAGCTCCTTACACTCAAAACCACCAGATCTCTCTTTAGCTTTCTCCATTTGGATTTTTATCCCCAATCTTCCATGCAAGTGTTTTTCCGTTGGTTTTGTTTCAGATTTCTCGATTTATCTCTATTATTTTCTTCTAAGATCTATTGATTTCAAAGGCAAGTGCTATAACCTCAACGCCAGTAGCGAAGGTATTGATTGCTTGGTGAGTACGAGCTTGAAGAGTGGAATCAAACGAAACCGGTGTCAGCCTTACAAGCTGCCTCATAAGACCTCAGCTTCGTCGTTTAAGCCAAATTAGGGGATAAATTAATGGATGAAACTGAAGAGTTTTTGCTTAAATGGGATCTTATTGCTTTGATTTCTAGTGAAACAAAATGAATTTCCTCAACTTCTGCAACCTGGGTTCTTCCTGAAGATGAACAAAAGGACCAGAGGACTTCAATCGATAAAAGGGATTTGAGTTAAATTTGCAGAAATGGTGGAAATCTTCAAAAGGGGTTTGAAAAATATGAGAAATGAACAAAACCCAAAAATGGATTGGACATTGGAAGAGAGAAAAAGATGGAGAAATAGTAAATTGCGGGGTTTAGGTTAGATAGAAGGAGAAGAAGGGGGGGAATTAGAAAAATAAGGTGGAAGAGCAATGAATAAACGTGAAGAAAAGAGGAACTGTGGATGAAATTGAAATTCTAATCACAATTATGTCCTGTTTTTAGTTTATACTAATTTATGCTTTTAGAGGATTTAATCGATTCTATAATTTCAACAAACATTAGAATTTAGTTTACATAGTTAAAAAAAAGATAGAATTCTGTCCTCATTGTCATTGTTTGATAAAAAATAGATAAAAAAAAATTAAAAAAACTTTAAAAAAAAAACTTCATAAATAAGTTTGAACCATAAAGACTACATAATTTTAAACTATAAGAACTAAATTATCTAATTTTCTCAAAACTTATGGAAACCAAGTTTGTAAAAGAACTTATTTAATGTATACTCTTTGGAATAAATGATCCAAAATTAAACCTCGTATTTCAAGATCATCAACAATACATGTGTACTTTAAAAAAGAAAAAAGAAAAAGAAATGGTATTCCACATTCTATTAAAAAAAATATAAGTAGAATTGTTGAATAAAAAAGTTTCCAAACGAAAATAGTCATCATAAAAACTGCATTAGAAATCTTGACATATGAACTCAACTTTGCACCCCAAACACAGACATAGAAACTCAGACAAAACAACTATGCACCCCAAACACAGACATATGAAATCTCCAGACATATAAACTCCACAGACATATTAACTCCAGACATTATATCTTAACTCAGCGCCCCAAACAACCCCTAAATAATTTTAATTATATGTGACATAATTGTCATAATGTATTTGATACATTATAGTTTAATGAGAGGAAATAAATATTTGAATGAGATTCAAATATACTTTCTATGAATGTGATTCATAGTTATTAAATTTAATATAAATATGATTTATATTAAATGTCATAAAATAGAAAAAAGAAACTATAATTTATATTGTATGTGATACAATATTACAACTATATGTTATATGTTATATTTGAAATAACAAATAATTTAATATAAATATAATATGATAAGTTAATTATCATATTTATTTATATTATATTATTATTATTTGAATAATATGGAAGGGAGTTACAACTCCCTTTCCCATCTTTTCTCTCCATCCGATTTAGTGGGGTGGTTATTCAATTTGGCAATAATAAAAGAAAAATAGTTTTTCTTCTTCTTCGACGTTGAACTTGATTGAATGATTAAGTGAATTTTATAGAAAAGTTCTGTAAGTTCTTGTGTGATACTTCTCAATCTTCTTCCTCCATACTAAAATTTTCCCTCGAAACCAAAATAGTCATAGCCCACCACTCCTGGGTTCTCACCCCGAGAATACCAAGGACTCCATTGTAGTTGTGTCCGGATTTTTGTTCGAGGTTATTTTGAATAAGATCTTCAAAAAGGTTCGTGTCCGTTCGAGGGAGGATTCGTGAAGAAAAAGGTTATTCAAAGGTGAAATTCTTGTAACCTTTTTCTTGAAAAACATGCTGTAATTTATTTTAAATGCATATCTATTGTATGTTTCCTGTAAACTTAGTATTCAATAATTAATGAAATTTGGTCGATTCGCTTCCGGTCAAGGTTCTCCTCACAAGAGTTCCTTCACAAACCTCTCTCAGGCAAAGAGAGAGTGAGGTGCCTCATTATTCAAGCCTCAGAATCAGCCCTTAAAGGAGCAATTTATCTTTTTACCCTAATGAAACGCATTCCAAAAGTGCATTTTCTGGACTTAGAATTTAGTTAGTTTTATGCTTAATTTTAGATCTTTGATGCTTTTATTGTTTAATTGTAGGAAAACAAGCAATTGGATGAGAACAAGCAATTTTGGAAGATTAATGATCGAAATACCCCCAAGAAGGTTAAAGTTTTGACCTAGGGTAATGATAAATGGAGAAAAAGAAAAGAAAACGCGAAGATCGGAGGTAGGGCAGCGTTGAACGAGCATTGCAACGCCGCACTGCGATGTTGCAAACCCGAGAGGGTTGAAAAATAGGGCAACGTCGCAACGTTGTGCTACGATTAGAAAGGCGTGAATTTAACGCCAGCATTGCAATACTGGTCGCAGCATTGCAATGCTGTGACTGCTGCCTATATAAGCAGTTTGTGACTGAACTGATTTGATGAGGGAATTTTAGGGCTACTTTGAGAGCGTAAAGCGATATTTCGGTGACGCCTCACTGGGGAGTGTGATTCTGGACATAGGTGGCATCTCAGAGCTTCAAAGGATCGAAGATTTGAAGAGATCGTTGGGTTGCGATTCCGGATTAGAGGACAAGAGTCAAGAACACGACTTGCAATTTCTTCCCTCTTTTATTTTATGTTCCTTTGTGTTTGAAAACCACATGAATGGTCTATGTTTGTGTTGTAACCATAAGTGACTGATTTGTGTTTCTAGGGTGTTGATCTACTTTTATGGACTGCAAAAACTTATTTGGTTATTTCTTGGATTGAATTTATGTATAATTATTTTAGCATGTTTGTTCTTAATGCTTTTGAACAATTGGCCATTGTTTAAATGTTCTTTACTTAATGTCTTGCTCGAGAGAGAGAGAGGGTGTTGGGTTAGATCTAGCATGTTAAACTATTAATCAAGTATGCGCGAGAGTGATAGAAGATTAATAGAGATTGTTGATGGAGGAACTTAATGTTGTAGCTAGTTAAGCGATAGAAGATATTCGAGTCGATGGTTAGTTATTAGAAAAGGTTGAGCTCAAGAGAGGATATTTGGATAAAAGACTCCTAGGTCTATAATTTTCATGAAATCAATTTAAGGTCAAAATAATTAATTTGGTTAATCCATTTAACGAAATCATACCCTAAAACATGTCTTTGTCTAGTTTCACCCTAGTGTTATCTTTTTTTGCTTTTTAGGATTAGATTAATTAGATTCTCATCAAAGTCTGATCCCCTAAATAAAATTAAAAATATTTTTGAATAGCTAAAAGAGTCAACCAATTCCTCAGAGGACGATACTCGGTCTCTTGATCATTTTACTATATTATAATTTGATGCATGTGCTTGCATAACATCAAGTTTTTGGCGTCGTTGCTGGGGAATTATGCTTTGATTTCTTTTAACATTTAAGAGATTTGACTGATTTTAATTTAGGGTGTAGATTATTTTTTATTTTATTTTGTTTCAATTTTTTTAGTTGAGTCTTCTCTTGTGTGATTTTCTTTTGTGGTGTTTGCTTTACCATGTCTTCTTATAATTTTGGGTGGCCTTATGGGTTTTACCAACCTAATCTAGGTCCGACACTACCACCACCACCAATGTTTTTCAACCCATTTCCATATCTCATCAGTTACCCATCCCAGGAGTATAGAAGTTTTTATGTTTATCCACTCCCAGTAGAGGAGAAACCTTCTTTAGAAGACCAGTTAAAAGAGGTTATCTTAAAGTCCCAATTTAGGAGATTTTGCATGGAAGAGAGGAAGAGGATGGATAGGATAGAAGCTCAATTGGTAGAGAATGGGGAAACCCTGAAATATTTAGGAAATCAACTTAGTTTGATGGTTAATGCATTTAGAGCCTTGTTTGAGAAAAATATTTTCAATGCCACTGAGGTAGGGAGGTCTGTGATTGTAGATTCTGATGATGGGGATGAGTTGGAAGTACTAGAGCCATACCAAGAGCCAGTTCATGAGATTGAGAAAGAAGATGTGCCTAATTTAGATAAGGAAGTTCAAGTGATTAAGGTTGAGGTTGAGAAGCCTTATGTTCCATCACCTAAGAGTCCTCTTGCCATTGAGCTTCCTCTTCCATATTCTTATGAGTCTTGTCAGTTTGAGTTTGCTTTTAATTTTCAGTCTTTTTATTCTCCAAAAATTAAAAATACCAAAAATAATTTTCTGCTTTCAGGTACCCAGGAGAAGATGGAAAGCCTACAAGACTTTGTAGGTTTTATTGATTCAAGCAAGAAATGACCTAAAAAAATTGGAGAATTTTTATGTACCTTGACGGACAATCTCCCCTATTGTCTAGCTTGGACGTTAAACTCAGCGCTTCTTGGGAGGCAACCCAAGATTTTATTTTCTTTTTGCTATTTTAGTTTATTTTATTGTTTTTTTTTTAGTTCAGTACTCATGGTTTGGACTCTTATCTTTTTTTGGTCCAGGTTTTACAAGAGCCTTCAAAATTAAAGCATGGTTTGCAAGCCTGACACACGTAGATTACTTCACTAATCAAGCCAGTTTCACTCATTCCCTGTACTTTATTTTATTGCATTGAGGACAATACATGTTTCTAAGTTTGGGGTGGGGGAAGTATTGCATACTTTTGCTTGTCTGTTGTTCTTATCTTGCTATGCATTTATTTAGAAAACTGTCTTATGCATGATTATTGACCAATTATTTTGAGTGGCTAAATTTTGAGGAAATTTTTTATTTATTTATTTATTTATTTATTTTTAATTGAAAAAATGATGTTCTGCTTTAATTGCGAAATTTGTTGGGGATGTAGTGATTATGATAGCCTATGAGTTATCCTAAATTTGCATGTTAGATAATTTGCTATGGAAATGGGATGGCATACTTTTGAATTAAATTATCTTTAAGTCCCTCTTTGAGTCTCCCATAGCATGAGCACGTAGTCACTTTAATTTAGAAACTTTAACTAAAAGTAGGATTGGGAGTTTATTTAGTTATCACCTCAAAAGGTCCCACCAGTTAGAAGGTTGATATGCATGATGGTTTGTAATGTTAGACTAAGAGGAAAAGAAAAGAATATTACTATTGCCTTTGAGAAAAAAATAGAGTATATACTCATGTGCTTAAAAGAAATATCTTTTTATTGTTTAAACTTGTAATGTGTATGCATGGATGGGGATAAAAAGAGCTTCCTTTGTTGTGATCAGTTAAGACATCTGAGAATTGACTAGGTACGGTTCCCTGTAGTGGATGTGTGAAAGCTAGTGCCCCTAGGTAAAATGATGCAAGTTTAGGGCCTTTGTTGTTGAAAAAAAAATAAATAAGAAAAAAAAAAGGCACCTTAGTGGACATATTACACTCTTGAAACATGTGGATGCTTGATGATTGGTGCATGAGCCAAAGTAGGGGAAAAATTGGAGAAGCTCTCTTGAACCTAACTTTAGTTCTTGTGTTTTGAATTAAATGTGACTTGTGTACACACACACCTGAGAGATGATGAGATTTGACCATGAAATCTTTTAATGTTGGGATGTGTTGGAAGTTTCTACCAATGGATCTAATATGCGTATTCTGAATGATGAGGTTTTGAATCATTTGCATGCTTGTGTGAATCTCCTTATAGTCTTATTCTTTCTTTGCCCGAGACCAGCAAAGTATAAGTTTGGGGTGGTGAAACGCATTCCAAAAGTGCATTTTCTGGGCTTAGAATTTAGTTAGTTTTATGCTTAATTTAAGATCTTTTATGATTTTATTGTTTAATTGTAGGAAATCGAGCAATTAGATGAGAACAAGCAATTTTGAAAATTAATGACCAAAATACCCCCAAGAAGGTCAAAGTTTTGACCTAGGGTAATGATCAATGGAGAAAAACGAAAGAAAATGTAGAGATCAGAGGCAGGACAGCGATGAACGAGCATTTCAATGCTGCCCCACGACGCTGCAGACTCGAGAGAGTTGAAAAACAGGGCAGTGTCGCAACACACATTGCGACGCTACTATTTGAAAAGGCGTGAATTTAAAGCCATTATTGCAATGCTACGACTGTGGCTATATAAGTAGTTTGTAGCCGAACTGATTTGGGGAGGCAATTTTAGGGCTATTTTGAGAGTGTAAAGCGATATTTTGGTGAGACCTCCCTAGGGTTGTGATTCTGGATAGAGGCGACATCTCAGAGCTTTAAAGGATCGAAGATTTGAAGAGATCGTTGAGTTTCAATTTTGGATTCAAGAACGAGAATCAAGAACACGGCTTGCAATTTCTTCCATCTGTTATTTTTTATTCCTTTGTGTTTAGAAATCTCATGAATGGTCTATGTTTGTATTGTAACCATAAATGACTGATTTTTGTTTCTATAGTGTTGATCTAGTTTTATGGATTGAAAAAACTAATTTAGTTATTTCTTGGATTGAATTTATGCATAATTGTTTTAGCATGTTTGTTCTTAATGCTTTTGAATAATTGGCCATTGTTTGAATGTTCTTCACTTAATGTCTTGCTCGAGAGAGAGGGCGTCGGATTAGATCTAGCATGTTAAATTTTTAATCAAGTATGCACGAGAGTGATAGGAGATTAATGGAGATTGTTGATGGAGGAACTTAATGTTGTAGCTAATCAAGCGATAAAAGAGATTCAGGTCGATGGTTAGTTATTAGAAAAGGTTGAGCTCGAGAGAGAATACCTGGATAAAAGACTCCTAGGTCTATAATTTGCATGAAATCAATCTAAGGTCAAAATAATTAAGTTGGTTAATCCATTTAACGAAATCATATCCTAAAACGTGTCTTTGTCTAGTTTCACCTCAGTGTTATCTTTTCTTGCTTTTTAGGATTAGATTAATTAGATTATCATCACAGTCCAGTCCTCTAATAAAATTAGAAAGATCTCTGAATAGCTAAAAGAGTCAAACCAATTCCTCTAAGGACAATACTTGGTCTCTTGACCATTTTACTAGATTATAATTTAACGCGTGTGCTTGTGCAACATCACCTAACTATAAGGAAGGAGTGAACTCTTTCTTGTTTAGTTGTGTTCCCAGCTTTCCAATCAGATGAATCCCTAAAATGGTAGGCTTATTTAGTCAACAAATCTGGCCACTCTCACCCATACAAATCAAAGGATCGCCCTCATATGAAAAAGTTCACAACTCACTCAGGATTAAAGTCAAGTCACTTATGGTCATCCTCATGAAATGTAAGTCTCTTATAGAGTTGTGGAGGAGATATCACCAAGTCCTCAAGCTTGGTCGCAAGGGTAATCCCAGCTCACCAAATTCCATCTAATTGGCAAACGACCACAATAGGCCTATTCGGGACTATGCATCGCCCAACCTCTATGATTTCTCACTAGGAATCATGAGGCTAGCTCTTGATGGATCAAGATTCGAAATGAAACTGAGAGACTTAACATTCTGTGGTCTGGTCTTTGTACAAACTCTTTTGTATAAGATATCCTTGCTCACATGTCTCTAGATCAGGCTCATATCATTTGTAGTATTTTATAACGATTGTAACAACTACAAAGTGGGTTGTATCAGTAGTGTTATCAGGATAAGACACCCAAATATATCCATATACTACAGACCATTTAGATTATCACTTAAACATGATCTACTTATATGTCTCCATATACATATTTAATTTATATCAGGTAACCTCGAATCTTAGGTTAATGAGTTATTGCACAAGTAATATAAAATTAATCAACCATTGATTCAACTAACGTAAAACTACGAGGCTCTAGGGCATACACCCTAACAATACCATGCGTCGACACTTACAAGGCTGAATGCAAACCCATACAACAGGTAGCACGCCCATATGGTGAGTCATTACCCGAGCGGTGAAGGGACATAGGCGCGGTGGATGCAATGCTCACAGTCACATGCAGAGGGACAATGCCCATGTGTTGAACTTCATTGTCCAATGCATGTGATACTCGAAACTCATGTGTCGAGCACTTCGTCTGTCATGCATGGAGTTTAGTGGAAATCCCTTGTCTATCTCAGTTTGTGCATCATGAAAGGTATCTGACAAATAGTTGATCGCAATAATCTCTTCCAATGCAAGGATGGCAGCTTTTCTTTGTAATTTTAATTTTGTTAAAATTAGGGTGCCAATATTTGGTCTGTCATAGATTTTATATAGTTTTAAATGAAGGAACGGGGAATTCCACAGCGGAAATGGGGATTGTTCCTAATTTTTAATTTTATACAGAATTGAAATTTACATTACTAAATTATGCATTAACATGGTTTTACAACATGCTGAGAAGAAGGAGAAAAGGGGTTAAGGCTTCAAGAAAGCTTACTCTTGAAGAACCTTTCTTCACGTAATTCCTCTACAAAAAGGTCACAAACCTCCAATGAATTTCTGTCTCCAAAAACACAACAAACTAAAAGGGACACCACCAAACAGAGTCTTTTATATTCTCTTTAGAGGTTGAGAATCACAAGAGGTATGGCCTCTGTGTTCTTTTGGGAAGAGGGAAAAATATTTTAGAGGAGAGAAAAAAAAATTCGATGAGAGTTTACAGAACAAAGACACAGAGAGTTATACCCAGGTAGAAAGAGTCGACTATGAGGAGACTTTCTCGCCTGTTGCCATGTTCGATTTGCATCCTTCTATCCATTGCAGCTTATTATAATTATGAGATCTGGCAAATGGACGTCAAGACGGCCTTTCTGAATGGAAATCTTGAGGAGACCATTTATATAGTGCAACCCGAGGGATTCATAGTCCAAGGTCAAGAGCAAAAGGTTTGCAAGCTAAATCGATCCATTTACGGGCTTAAACAGGCGTCTAGATCTTGGAACATACGATTTGATACTGCGATCAAGTCGTATGGCTTTGACAACAATGTTGATAAACTTTGTATCTACAAGAAGATCATCAATGTTTCAGTAGTCTTCTTAGTGTTGTATGTAGATAATATACTACTCATTGGGAAGGATGTAGGTCTGCTGACTGCAGTTAAGAACTAGCTAGCGACTCAATTCCAAATGAAAGATTTGGGAGAGGCTCAGTTGTTCTAGGTATATAAATCTTTCGGGATCGTAAGAACAAAGTGCTAATGCTGTCTCAGGCATCGTATATTGACAAGATGTTGCTCAAGTACTCAATGCAAGATCCAAGAGGGGCATACTTCCATTCAGGCATAGAGTCACTTTGTCTAAGGACATGTGTCCTAAGACGCCTCAAGAGGTTGAGGAGATAAGACGGTTCCCATATACGTCTGTCATTGGAAGTTTGATGTACGCGATGCTCTGTACTTGTCCAAACATCTGCTACGTTGTGAGCATAGTCAATAGGTATTGGTCTAACCCAAGCCAAGGTCATTGGACCGCAGTGAAGAACATCCTCAAGTATCTTCGAAGAACGAGGGACTATATGCTCGTGTATGGATCTAGGGATTTGATCCTTACTGGATACACAAATTCTGACTATCAGACTGATAAGGACTCTCACAAGTCCACATCAAGGTCAGTCTTTACTCTTAACGGAGGAGCTGTAGTATGGCGAAGCACTAAGAGGGGTGTATCGCCGACTCCACTATGGAGGCGGAGTACATAGCGGCTTGTGAAGCTGCTAAGGAGGTCGTCTGGCTCAGGAAGTTCTTGACAAAACTGAAAGTTGTTTCAAATATGTCTAGGCCCATTACCCTCTATTATGATAATAGTGGGGCAGTGGCGAACTCCAAGGAGCCTAGAAGTCATAGGCGTGGCAAACACATAGAGCGGAAGTATCATCTAATCTAAAAGATAGTGCATCAAGGGGACGTGATAGTCACGAAGATCGCTTCGGAGCACAATGTTGCTGACCCGTTTACGAAAGCTCTCACGGCTATAGTGTTTAAGGGTCACCTTCAGAGCATGGGTCTACAGGATCACCTACGGCTGGACTAAGGCAAGTGAGATTTTCTTGTACTAGGTTTTATGCCCTAGTTTATTGTTTTGTACTAGTTTCATGCACATCCCACTTTACTTTAGGACAAGTGAAAGACTGTTGGGGTTGATGCCCTAAAGTCTCGTGTCTTGTAGTTTGTAAACAGTTTGTACAAATGTTTGTGTTGTATAATATATGATATTTACCTCACATCTTGATTTTGCTCAGTTATATGTTTTATTTGCTTTACCACAAACCAATAAACATAAAATCCCTGGTTATCTGTATGTAACTTAAGCATATATGTGGTGACATACAAGTGGATCATGTCTTGAGTAATAACCAAAATGGTCTGTAGTATATGAATGTAGGAGGGAAACCTTATCTTGGTAACACTACGGATGCGGCCCGCTTTGTGGAATGGTCACAAGTTCTGAATTGTCACAGATGGTCTGATCCTGATCATTTATGTAGGGGACATGCGAGCGGGGGCGTCATATATGAAGAGTTTGTATAAGACCTAACCACGAAGTGTCAACGTCTCATTATATAACATCATTCATGACATAGACTTCACTTTACTGAGATGACCATAGGTAACATGACCTCAATCCTAAGTGAGTTGAAAACTCTTGTCATTGAGGGCGGTCCTTTGATTTGTATGGGTGCGAATAACCAGGTCGTCGATTCAAACCTACCATTTTGGGGGATTCGTTTGATTTGGGAGTTGTGACCTCAGCTACACAATATGAAATTCACTTCTTCCTCGAGGCAGGGGTAAGTATATAGATAACTCCCTTAAGGGCTAATTCCAGAGCTTGAACGATGTGGCGCCACACACCTTTTCTTGGCCCGAGAGGTGTTCACACATAGTTGGACTATGTTGTATTGTTTATTAGAGGAATCAGTGGTACTTAAGGAGTGAGATGTAACTACAGGGGCAAAATGGTAAATTGGGTCAACTGTACTTACGAGCATCTGTGAAGGGTCATCGTACTCATGATTGGTTATATCTGATGGACACAGAAATATATTTGTGGTAAGAAGAGTTGAGTTGTTGGTCTTTAGTGGAATGCCTGGCAGTTAACGGATGGTGGATCTCATGGCTAAAAAGTTTAGTCAGTTATTCACGTACCGTTGGAGCTTCGAGCCACAGGTCCATAAGGTCCCCTAGGTAGCTTAGATAAAGTCAATAATCAGTGTTGTCAGTTTGAAATGTTCAAATTGACAAGAGGGAATTCGATTATATATGATATAATTGAACTGTTAATTATATATGATATAATTGGCTAAATGTATGAGATACATTATTTTTGGAGGAAATTAGATATAAATATGATTTATATCAAGTGGATGAGAAATTACTATAGTAGATATATGATATCAAACTATAGGTTAAGAATATAATATGATTATATTCATTTATTAATAAATTGGTTAATTATGAGATAGTTGACCGAATTCTTCTCCTCGGTCATGTGTTAATGGGAGGATCTCATTCGGTTATTGTAACCGAAGAAAAAAATGAAAATTTGTTTCATTTTGCAAAAAGTTCAAAAAAAATCGTAATCGGTGTGAAAAAGTATCGGTCGCTTACCCAAGAGCCTATACGATAGAGACTCATCGTTTAAACGATCGACACCCGCGTCTAAATGATCGTACGCCTTTCCCTAAACGATCACTTAGCGTGCCGCATTTTCTAAACGATCGTATACCTATTACTAGACGATCACTTAATAAAACCTACACGATCGTGTAGCTTTGTCTAAACGATAAGCACTCCGCTATACGATATCTTTCTCTCCCACTTGCTTATTGTCTACACGATCAGCCTTTCCTCCTACCTCTACCAAATTCACCAAAGACCACACTTTGGATTCTCACTCCGAGAATACCAAGAGCTTCAACTGGTGGTGTCATCCCCACTTCTTGCTTGTTCGTGCTTGTTCGTGTAGACGATCGTACTGCCGTAACCGACTGATTTGCTGGGCAATAGAGTTCGTAGAGGTTCTTCCGCTGCGTTGAGTTCGAGATGATAAATAAAATATAAGGGAATGGGTTCTTCAACTGGTATGAGAACTCATTCCCTTGTATTTTATTTATCAAAGCATGTCGTTAATTAGTGTTGAATTGTATAACTATTTGTTAGAATGTATGTGTTGTCTTTCGGTCACAATGAAATCGAAAAGATTCAAACACGCTCATGGATGCTCTTTGTCAAGAGTTCCTTCATATTGGATATAATCAGTCAATAGTACGATGCTCCTTCACAAATTGCTTGTAAGTACAGCTGGTCAAAATTACCATTTTGCCTCTATAGTTACATTTAATTCTTTAAGTACCACTGATCCCTCTAATGAACAATAAGTCATAGTCCAACTATGACCAAACCCCTCCCGGACCAAGAGAGAGTGTAGCGCCACATTGTTCAAACCCTGGAATCAGTACTTAAAGAATTTTCTTTTAACTCGCTTAGAAATTCATTCTTAACCAACCTCTCAATTCTATTGTGATTTATGTGTCCTAATCTTAGGTGCCAAAGATGGGCATTTTCTTTATGAGAAATTTTAAGTCTTTTATTCTGAGTTACCGTAGTTTTAAACAGTTTAGTAGTTAGGAGGGCTTTAGTTGCGAACGATCTTAACACATATAAGTAGATAAATTGCTCCCTTAAGGGCTGATTCTGTGGCTTGAACAATGTGGCACCACACTCTCTCTTGGACAGAGAGGGGTTTAATCATAGTTGGACTATGACTTATTGTTCATTAGAGGGATCAGTGGTACTTAAAGAGTTAGATGTAACTATAGGGGCAAAATGGTAATTTTGTCCAACTGTACTTACAAGTAATTTGTGAAGAGTCATTGCACTATTGACTGGTTATATCCAATGGACACAGAAATATATTTGTAGTGCGAAGAGTGCAATTGTCGGTCTTTAGTGGAGTGACTAGCAGTTAATGGACATTGGATAATTTAATTAATTATCTGAATACCATTGGAGCTTCAAGTTACAGGTCCATAAGGTCCCCTCTGTAGCTCAACAGGGATCATTGAGAATTAATTTTGGATTATTTGAATTGTTCAAATTAATTAAGGGAATTAATTATATAATTAATATAATGTATTTGATACATTATAATATAAAGTTTATTTTGAAAGGAAATAAGTATTCGAATATGATTCAAATATTAATTATGTGAATTAGATTCATATAATTAAATTTAGTGTAAATGTGATTTATATTAAATACCACGATTGATTGAGAGGATTTAAACTATACATTATATTGTATTTGATACAATATAAAAACTATAAGTTATTTGTTATATTCGATATAACATATAGTTTGATATATGATAAGCTGATTATCATATATATATATATATTAAATTTTATATTTATTAAATTTTTTAATTTAATTAGGGAGAGAGTTGTAACTCCCTCCCCTAATTTCTCTCCTCACTCGTAATCGTGGAATGTTGGGAGTTTTCTTTTTTCTACATTTTTTGGCTTCTTCTTCATAGAATTGAAGAACTATGATTTTTCCTGAAGAAGTCTCCCCAAAATTTCGATATTAAATTATCTTTTATGAATTATTATAGATCGATTTTAAAACATGAAAACTCATAAAGGATAATTTAATGTATTAAATTAGTTGATTTATGAAGTTATGAATATATATATATTTGGTTAGATTTGTACATGTAGTGCCTTTGTATAAAATTAGTGGCTCCGCCACTGTTTCTACCCTAAATGCAAATTTATAACATTTATGAAAACCGAAAATAATATTGCATGCATATTTTTTAACACATCAACAAAAGTCCAAAATGTACTTTTTGTAATTTAGCCAAGTAATCATTAAATAATAAATAAATAAATAAAACACATAAGTTTGGCCATCAAATTCGTTTCAATAATCCATAAAATGGGAGCTGTAGTGAAATGAAGCGTATTCTTGTAAGTTAATGTTGGTACTATTTGAACGGAGAGTCGTATTAAAGAAGAATGATGATGAACGCAAAGCGGAAGAAATTGCGAGCGGCAACGACCTTCTTGTTTGTGTTTGTGTCTTCCTTTGCCATTTCCATATCTGCCGCCATGGCTGATTCTGATGAAATTTCTTCAACTTCAACCCATTCCATAGCTTCATCGACGGCGTCTTCACGCCCCGCGGTTCACATTGTGTACACCGAAACGCCTCGGGATGAGGACCCCAAGGACTTCCATATCCGAACCCTAGCTTCTGCTCTCGGCAGGTTTCTCTCTTATTTCTCTCTGCTCTTCCCATTATTTCCTGTTCATGTTTTCGAAATGCAAATGAACATGATCGGACCTATGTTTCTTGTTTGCATTTGTAGTGAAGAGGCTGCGAAGGATGCGCTTATTTACAGTTACAAGACCGCTGCTAGTGGATTCTCTGCAAAGCTCACACCCGACCAGGTTTCTCGAGTTTCCCGTGAGTTTAGCTTCTGTAGTCGTGTTCTTGAGTACATAACTAAACTATAATCATATGAGATTGCTGCTACTGATTGTCTACTCTGTTCGTCGTTTTCAGTGGATAGATTGAGTTGTATACGAAATCGGTTGTTTTGATTGGGTTGATTAAGTTCGAACGATGATGATGTCTAGGGATTCATCATCTTCTTAACTCTGATCAAACGATGACTTAAGCTTTGGAGTAGCTTGCATCTTCTGCATTCATCGTCGTATCATTGTTTGTAGGTTTCATAGCAAAGGGCATCCCAAGTACATCCCTTATTTTGGATGTAGGCTTCCAAACCCCACGCCCACGTTCAACGCTTTGAGTTACGCGCCTCATTTCCATACGTTTGGGTTTTCTTCCTCTCACCCTCTCTCCTCCTCTCTCTTATTTCCTGCGTTTCATCTTCTTCGCCACTGTGCGTACAGGAATTTCCTCTATCGATGGTTCTCTGTGTTTACTATTTGATGAAACCCTCCTCCTTCCTCTTGCCGCTTCTATGAACCCCTTTGCCCGCCTGCTTCAGTGAAACCCTCTCGTTTCCCTCTCTCTATCGGCATGGATGAAACCCCCTCATCAATTTCTCCTCTCTCCATTTGCTTTCAGTAAACTCTCTCTCTCTCTTTCTCGTGCACGCGCTCCCATGAATGCCTCTGCTATGCAGATTCTTGGCTCGAGAGGAAGTTTCTGGGGTGGGGGAGAAAGAAGAGAGACAGAGAGAGTTGGAATGGGAAGAATGGAAGAATGGCTAGGGAGAAGAGAAGAGAAGAAATAGTCGGGTGCTTGGTTTTGACGATATGATATGGTTCGTCTTCCTGCCTCATTTTTGTGATTCGGGCATACTTCCTTCTAACATTTTTGTCAGGTTGGTCGATCCTTCTCCCAAATTTTAATTGTTATTTCCTCTGATTTTCCATCCGTTGATCTCATGGTGGACTTTGCTGATGTAATTTTCTAGTTTTCTTTATTTTTTTTCTTTTTTCTTTTTAATATCCATGAGTGTGTGAGTAACCCGCCACCTTAACTAATCTCACCAAACAATCTGTCTGATTTTATAACATTTGGATGTCAAGAAAATCCAAATATTAAAGTGACTACCATAAATTGAACTCGTGTCCTCTTTGGTTTAATTAATTGAACAACCTTGGTTTTGGTTTCATTCCTTCATTGATTGGAATGTTGTTCATTGCAGTCGGTATTTTGTTTCAGTTTCTTTTCTGTTCTAGAAAAAAATCTTAGTTTGTTCTACTGTTTTGCTTCAGACTTGTTCGTGTTTTCAAATCTTCCTCAAATCAAATTGATTGTGAATCTCGTTTGTTAACTGTAATTATATTATTAACTACACCCATCTCCCTCACTAACCTGTTTTTTTCTTTATAATTGCTATTCTGGTTAACCCCTACACAACTCTCCTCACCCCTCTCATGAACCATTACCGCTCTCTGCGTCTCCCACCTTTGCTTCATCCTAGACCCACCACCATTGCATGTCATAGGCGGGGACAAGAAATCGAATGCTGTAGTAACATCCTTTAGAGGAAGAGAAAACGAGTCGATATTACTGAAATCTTCGAGATTTTTCTACATTTTTCAAGAATGCTAAACATTATGCTTTTAAGGTTGGTTTTACCTTGGGTGAGGGGTGAAGAAGAGGAGGAAACAACGGCCACCTATAAACAGCTGGTGGTTGACAAACTTCATGAGATGCAGGGTCACATCAATGATCGTCTTACAGGCATGACAAGAAAATCCTTTGGAGGAAGGAAGAGGAAACAGGTCGATTTAATCAACGCCGTCGAGTAGTTTCGACGCAAAATGAGAGTGCATAACTTAGAGCTTCAAAGGATTGTGTCCTTGATTACAAGTGAGGAAGAGGAGAAAGAGAAGGCACTCGTAGGAAACAGTTGATTGACGAACTTTATGGGGTACCTGGTTTGAGCTCCGAGGATGGTATTAAGCTTTTCTTAATGTTGTTTGACGATTTCCAAAAGACCGATTGCCTTCTTAGTTTACCAAAGAACAAAAGATACGAGTATTGCATGGATCTCTTAGGGGGAGGGGCAGCTAACCATGCATTGAGATTCCTATCACTTCATGCTCTTTTGTGTATGACTTTTGTGATGAAGTTATGTATTATGAATTTCATTTTGACTTGTATGGATATCATTTGTGCCTAAATTATTAAAATCAACGGTTAAATGTCTTCCTTCTTCTATGTGTCAGATAATTGTTTGTATTGATGTAAAATGTTATCACTAAACAACTAAAATAAATTTAAAATCAAACCAGATCCAATATCTTTAAGAATTAAGGTCTCCTTTGGTAACAATTTGGTTTTTTGTTTTTGTTTTTTAAAATTAAATTTATTTCATCCACATTTCTTATAATAGTTTACATCTTTTTTAAATACAATAGTTGAATTCTTAGCCAAATTCTAAAAACAAAAACAACTTTTTGAAAGTTATTTTTTTTAGTTCTCAAAATTTGGTTTGGTTTTTTAAAACCATTTGTGGAAAGTAGATAACAAATGAAAAAAAGTGGAGATGGAAGTAGTGTTTATAGGCTTAATTTTCAAAAACAAAATGGTTAAATGGGTCTAACTTAATTGGAATTTAGTTTTTACATTAGTACATGATTGTTTATATTAAACTCGAATAATGTTAAAATCCAACAATTAAATTCATACCTTTAGAACTACTTAGAATCAAAATTTGAGGGTGGATTAATCCTTTTCCTCCAAACACTGACATTCTAGAGTTAGGCTTCCTAATCTTAAACATTAGAATATTCTTCAACATTAGAACATTCCTTGGGCTTTGTCAAGTTTCCGTAGGCTTTGTCAAACCTTTGAATTTGAAGTTCTTTATGCTAGTGTTAAGTTAGACTCATTTTGACATGTCTTTCGTATGATTTCATCCATATTTAAAAATTTAATTCATATGATGTTTCTTAAATTTTCATTTTGGTTTTTAAAAATGGTTTGTTTTATACTTTACATGTATTTCTTTTTAAGTACCCTTTACTTCAAAATTCATTTAGTTAATTTTTGGCCATCTACATGGACAAGTCTTTAAATAACCTCACTAGTATCTAATTGGTTAGGTGTTGAGTTTTAAATTACATAGTACATGTTCTTAAAAAAAAATTACATAGTTCATACTAAAAATAAATAAATAATACTTCATATATATATTTTTTATTTCATTAATTTTCACAATAATCATTGAAAGAGAATGTCTACAGTAACTAAATCAATAGATAAATCCACTTACTCCTGATTTTTGAACTTATGTCTACACGGTCATAATCATCTTTGCTATTCGAAATAGTTTAAGTTAGATAATACCTCATTTTTTTTATTTCATTAATTTTCTCATTATTCAATGATAGAGAATTTGACAATTAGTTGGTTTATTTATCCTTTAAATCCTGTGAATGCGTACACATATAGCTAGTAAGTTATTATAGGTAAAAATGACTAACAATAGAGCGTAGAGATTACCACCAAGTTATCGTCTTCCATTTATTATTATTATGCCAATGAGCATTAAATTTTTCTTTAATTTTCGGTATGTATGTTTATGTACTTTAGAAGTAAAATTCAACCAGCTTCTTGTCAACAAATACAAGATATTTATATAATTCATGAATCTGGTTTATTTATTCGGCATATGCTTCAATAATTGCCTTCAAGATGGTGAAAGGTCCTGTGTCTATCATTTTCTTTTGGCAATAATTGCCTTAAATGTTGTTTTAGATAGATGTTTACTCATTAGCTGAACCACCAAACAAATTTATCACTTTGCTATGCAGAACAACCAGGCGTTCTTCAGGTTGTTCCAGACAGCCAGGTCGGGTTGCACCGTTAAAGGATTTTGCAGCCTCTCTCTTGAAATTGGATGAAGATGGCATAATAATGAGTGAGTCTCACCTTCTGTAAATTCATTATAGTTCTTAAACATCAGTACTTATATTTATTGTTTATCATAAAGCTGAATGTATTTATTGTATTTATAGTTCTTAAACATCGACACTCATGCGGTAAAACCTATAGACTTTCACAATTCGAATTTCTATACTGTCACGTCAATACTGTGTCATGAGATGCGAATCCTGCATCAAAACTTATCATTGCTAGGCATTTAGCCACTGGTACATGTCTTTTCTTTAATGAAAAAATAATACTATGCTCTAGAATGAGATCATAGTGTAAAAGAATTAGCTTTAGAGATGATTCAGTAAATAAACACAGAACACTATGATGGATCCTTTTGAGTAGGGGAAAATCTTTGATACTTTGTACTTGTGAAGCTCACATAACTGCCATAACTTGACTTAGATTCTCCATTCTTTCGTTCCAATACTCTGTAGTTCTTCAGATAACTTATGGTCATAGAACTACAATTGGTAAAAATTCCTGTATGTAGAATCTTCATTCGTAGGTTCGCTTTCGCTTTAGAATAGTGGGAAGAACGGTCAAAGAACCGATGAAGAAAAGTACAGTCAAGGTTTTGTAATCGTATAAATCCTTGATGGATTTGAGATCCCCAAGAGCAAGACCAGCCTGATTAAAGGAAGAGAGATTATAAACGCTTGAAAAGCATGTTAGAACAAATCTTCATTTGCGATAAAAGGGAGATCCCGTGAAAAGAAACAGAAATCGTTTTCTTAATTAATATCCAGAAAGCCAATAAAAATGTAGATGGTAGACAGAATTAATTTTGGTAACTAATTATCCAGAAAACCACTAAAACATAAATATGAAGTTTGATATACAGAGAGCGTTTTCATAATTAAATAAATATGAAAATGACAGACGGGTCGGGTTATAGCATAAATAATCCATAAAATGAGGCAAAACCTGCAAGTGGAAAGTGGTATTTTAAATGTACAAATGGGTCTTTGGCTATTAAGTGGATTGTAGCCAAATTGAGGTCATTTTCATTACGATTTCATTGACTTACGCATTAAAACACGGAGTGTAAATACCTGCCATGGATGGTTATAATATACAAAACTGCAACAAGTTTATGCAACAGCTGGGATTTAGAGCCGGTAAAAATGCAAAAACAAAAACAAAAAAAAAAACAAAAAAAAAAACAAAAAATTAAGTTCCGTTTGGTAATCATTTAAGTTTTTGTTTTTTATTTTTAAAAATTAAGCTGGTAAACATTCATTCTTACCCTGCGTTTCTTGTTTTGTTATCTATTTTTCAAAAATCAAGCCAAATTTTAAAAATTAAAAAAATTAGGCTCCGTTTGGTAATCACTTCATTTTTTGTTTTTTGAATTTAAAGATTAAGTCTATTTCCTCTCCATCTCTTACAATGATTTGCATCTCTCTTAAATACAATGGTTGAATTCTTAGTCAAATTCTAAAAATAAAGATAAGTTTTTAAAAGTTACTTTTTTAGTTTTCAAAATTTGTCTTAGTTTTTTAAACCATTGGTAAAAACTAGATAACAAAAGAAGAAATTTAAAGATAGAAGTAAGGTTTATAGCCTTAATTTTTACCCAAAAAAAATCCAAAAATCAAATAATTATAAGACAAGGCTTTAGTTTTTAAGAACTTAAATAAAAAGGTCAAGAATTCAACTCTTATACTTAAAAAAAATTATGGGAATTAAGATAAGAAACGGGGAAGAATTATGTTAAATTTTAAAAAATAAAAAACAAAATTGTTACCCAAGATGATCCACACAAACTTAGAGAACATAGTGTAGGCAAGACTTGGGATGACTGAAAAAACTTACCGTGACCATGATATATGATGAAGGAACAAGACCAAGGAGCGTAGCCAAAAGGAAAACATGAAATGGTATATCGACAATGGGGGATGCCAAGTTTATGAAAATGTTAGGTAGTGTTGGTGTTATCCTGAGAAAAATCAAGTAATTAAGGAGCTTCTCTCTTTGCCTTGCAATCTGAAAGCAGAAGATAGAGTAGTCAATTGAGATGAAGGTGGTAGAAAACAAACAAGGGAAAGTAGAGAAGGATGGCATAGGGCTTTTACCTGAGACTGGAAAAGTTTCAATTTTTCAGGCCACATCCAAGAAACTAAAGGTCTACCGATTAATTTGGAGAGAAAAAAACAAGCAGTAGCTCCTGCCGTAGCATTGAAAACGACTAATATAAGGCCTCTAACAACTCCAAAAAGAGCTCCACCCAACAATGACAAGAAAACTGTTCCAGGTATCATAAAAGTTTGCATAAATATGTAGGTGGAACAATAACCCAGGATGAACTGTGCAGGATGATCCTTGGCGTAGCTTCCAAGATTATCTCTGCTTCACAAAATTTCAAAGAACACAGATGCATCTTCGATACCATATTTGCTATTGCAATGAAAAGCTATCAAATGCAAGTGGAACCCACCAAAACGAAAGGTCAACACGACACATTCAAAAGCAACAACAACATTGTTATGAATAAAATGAGTTGAAACGAGTTGAATTTTTTGAAAATGACTAATCTAATTATAGACTGTAATTCTATGACTTAGTTTGGTAACAGAGGATTTAGACAGTCACCTAATCTTGTGTAAGTTATATGGTATCCTATCTTAAAAGTTATGGTGTCCCCATCCAATTTTACATTAGTCATTTCTGAAAGCTTTCTTTCCTCTTCTTCATTAATTCCTACCTCTCCATAGACAAATTCAAAGGTGTCAAATTCTCGAAATATACCTACTCTATATTTTATTTTCTAATTTAAGGTACCTCCTAGAAATCTTGGTGATTTGGATTTATAATCTCATTAGTCCATTTACTTTTCTAATTTTCCTCCCACCACTAAGTTGATCTCCCATTGTTAAATATTCTTAGCACTTGAGGGACTATTTGGGGTACGGAGTTGATTATTATAGTCCTTATTACAGTAATACATAGTTAGTGTTGAGGGTTACAAATGAGGAATGTGAATGATTATAAAATAGTAAACACAATATACAATGAACGTTTTCAAATAATTTTACTGTAGCTAAGTGTGAGTTATGATAATTGAAAACTTCAACTATTATAATGGTAGCCCACTCTACCTAAGGTAAGTCGGGATCCAAATGCCCCCTAAAAAGTGGAACAAAACATTCTATAATTTTCTCTCCTCGATGAATATCTTTCCTTACATAAGGCTTTGGAAGCAGCCATTTATTGCCCCACTCTATACCAACTCAGCTATCATTTACTTAATTTGCTCTTCTCTAATGAAACAATAAGCCACAAAACTTCTCAACAGTTCAATCAATAAATTTATTAATTAATACATCGCATATTGATGCAACTCACGAGAGATGTTAGCATGAAATGAATGAACAGGAAGCAACTTCTGCTATACACAAACAACCTTTTTAAGTTAGTTAAATTAAATTTGATTAAAATAATTCGAGATCAATCCAAAAAACTGGAAGTAAAATAAATTAATTAATCACCTACTTGAGCATTCGAAGATCGGCGAGGGAACGTGGCAGCTTAATGTTTTTGAAATCGGCGGCCGGCATTGTACGGTAAATGCAGAAGAGAGCGGCGGAGTAGACCAAAAAACTGCCTAGAGCCACCATCAATCCCCACCGGGAGAAAGGATATCTCTCAGATTTCAGCTTCTTGGCCGCCGGATTGTTCATCTCCGCCTTCTCTTCGTCTTTGAGTGCCAGATTCCTGGGAGCCGCCATTAGCGGTGGATTTGCAGAAGCTTCAAAGGTAGCGTAGAGAGGTGGCTTCCGACCGGCTAACGGCTGAGCCGCGCCTCGAGAGAAGGGCAGTGTTACCGGAAGCTAGGGCGAGAAAACCATGGCTTAACCACATGATCGATACGGATCCGCTTTCTTCCACTTTTTTTTCCCTTTTTATTTTTATTTTTATTTTTTATTTTTTGACAATTCTCAATCTCAATGAAACCCTTTGACCTCTGTATTTAGAAAAATCCTTTTTTATTTTTTCTCCTCTCTCTCTCTCTTTTTTATTTAACGGAAAAAAATATAAAAAAAAGTGGTGATTGAAATGCATTTTCTGGGTTAGGATCAGCCAGTCAGCGTTAAAAGGCCAGACGGTAATCGTGGACCACTAGCCAATAGGAATTTGACACGTTTGTTTTTAGTTAGTGGCAAAGTTATTAATAAATTATGACAATTACTCCCCTTTCTTCCGGTTTAATTGAAGGGGTTTTTTTAAAAAAAAAAAAAAAAAACACGGATCCTAGACCAAAATGAAATTTGACCTAACTTTTGAGAATGTAATTTTTCTTTTTTTTACTTTTTTTACTTTTTACTTATGGGTTAAAATTACCAAAATGGCAAACGAAACATGCGTGTTTTATCTTCTCTTTCTCTCTCTCGTCACTTCTAGTTTCTTGGTATTTGGTTCTTAACTAGTTTCTCCCCTCTTTTCTTATTTTTCTCTCTTATTAATTACCATTTTCTCTTTTCTTCCTTTTATTTCAGTTTGCTGCCTTCGATCTTGGAAAAACCAACATCGATTCTCTCTTCTTTTTGTGAAAAACCAACAAAAGTTGCAAATAAATTTAAAAATAAATAAATAAATAAAATTGCACATCGAAGAAGGAAAGAGCGTACACTTGTGGTTAAAGTGGTAATTTCATATGGTACTGACATAAGTAGAATATCAAAATTCCTTCCTTTTCAAAATCAGTGCTAATTTTCATTAGGTCCTCTATGCAATTTTCTGTTTAATTAATTGATAAAAATGTCAATATAGCAAAAAATAAATTATTAGATCCAAATCTTTTATTGGCTGTCTTTGATTTTTTAAGTAAGGAATTTAATGTGTGTTAATTGGATTGAATTATATTTGATACCTCTTTCAATGGCATCAAATACATAGAGATCCCAAAGCAATTCCTCTTTTTTACTTGGAATACAATTTTATTCAAATTCGGAAGTTTTAATCGATAATCTAAAGTCAAATCATCATGTTTTGTCCTTTAATCCCAACACCTAATTTCAATATTTTTAATAAATCATTCTAAATAGATATCTTAAAAATTTTATATTGGATTTGTATAAAATTAATTATATGTTATTCCGTTTTTAATTAGATGGAGTGATTTTGAATCTATAACAAGAAATATTGATGCCAGATAAACTATATTAAGGTTCATTTTGCAATGTAACTTAAAACATAAACCAGCGTTGACAAACCCAAGATAGAGAGATGAAAATGAAAATATAAAGCAAACTTATTTTAGAAGAAAAAAAAAAGACTGCAAAACTTAATCACGTTGTAGACCACAAAAAAAGATCCTTTTCTTATTTAATGAAAACTTTATCTCTCCACTTCTCATGGTTTCCCTTTTGTTACAGATAATATTAGATTTAAATATTATTTTATTCTTAATATTTTTCTCTTTTATTTATTTTAGTTCCTCTATTCTAAAAATATTTATTTTTGTTTTTATACTTTCAATTTTTGATCCCTCTAATTTTGATCATTGTACCTTCATCTTTAATTTATTTTGATAATTGAACTTTCAAAAAGTAATCATTCTAATCCCTTCAAAATGAAGTAATACTAAAAACGAAGAGGCCAAAAGAGTCACTTTTTGAAAGTATGAAGATTAAAATGAATATTTAAAAAGTACATGATCAAAATAAACCAAAATTAAAACTATATGAATTAAAACTGATATTTTAAAAGTATAAAAACCAAAATAAACTAAATATATATATATATATATATATATATATATAGGATCACACTAATATTTAAACCACAATAATATCACAAACCCAAATAATAATAGTGATAATAATTCATATATATATATATATATAACTAACATTTCTTTAGAAACTCGAAGTGGGTTTTTGTGTGAGGAAAAAGCTAAATCCCAATTCCCAATTTTTTCCAAATTTTCTCAAAAAAGAGAATGTGAAGAATCAGAGAGAAAAAAACTCAGACAATGTTTCAATCTTCTCGCCGGACTCATTCCTTCTCTTCTTCTTCTTCAAATTCCCTCTCCTCTTCCTCCTCCTCCTCTCGCGGCTCTTACTATTTCCCCGATGAATCTCCGTTCTCCACCGCCGCCACTCCGATCCGATCATTTTCCGGCAGCATTCCCTTCTCTTGGGAGCACTTGCCAGGAATCCCCAAGAAACAGTCTCCGGCCAGGCTCCGGCGAGGTTCCGCCTCTCCTCTCTCCTCTCTCCTCCCCTTACCTCCCAATTCCATCACTCCGCCATCTTCAAAACGCTTCGGATTTCAAGATTGGAGGAAATCCAACCGCCAAAATTCGCAGCGAGATCCTTTCTTCGACGCCTTCCTCGAGTGCTCTAAGGAACCTTCTACCGCCGCCGCTGTCGACGCCGAGCTCTGGAGCGGCGGCGGTGGCAGCAATGGTAAGGCGATTACAAGAAGCCTGAGCGATCGATTCGGATTCTTGAATCTGTATTCTTCTTGTAAACGGACTTGCGGCGTTTCGGAATCGATCGTGTATCTCCCGAGAACGCCGAGGAGTTCGTTCGATCTGCTTAACCAGCGTAGCGGCGGCTGAATCGCCGCCGTTAAAAAAAGAGATAAGTGGGAGATTTGATTAAATGTTTGTTTTAGTTTTAATTAATCTCTTTGTTTGTGGTGACTAATGATTTATGATTATGATAATATGGAATTTGGCTAAGCTTAATCCTAATTGGGTTTGTTAATTGTGTTTATGTGGGATTACTGCGCTGGAATTGTCTGTGAATTACGTCAAAATTTGAATTGAAAATTGAAATTAAGTCTCCTAATCTCTGTGTTCTAAATTATATATTTTATATCTTAAATTATTGTGTTGCTCTGTATTGTATTATTTACATGTGACACCTCCCGACACTGTGTTTGTAATTTACGATATCATCAATTTCAAATTTTCCCTTTGGACCATTATTTTCTACCCTTTTTTTTTTAATTCTAATAATCCTTTTGGACCAATCTCTCTTCTAAAACTCACATCATCTTCTTTATTTTTTATTATTTTTTTTACATATACTCTTAAACTTTGAAACTTTAATGAATTAATATCTTCCATTAATAATTGTATCAATCTAAACTCTAAAGACTTTAGTAAAAATATTAATTTCATCCTCATCGAGATTTTGTTCCACTAATATCATATGAAAATTATTGTTCGAGTTAATTAAATTCCCAATTTTTTATGAACTGACAGTTAATTTAGATATTTCATTACCATTATCTTTGAAAATCAGTTTGTGTAAACTTCTTCAAACGTTGGTTTTACAATATGGACAATTAAAATAAGTGGAAGAAAATTCTTATTAAGAGTCTAGATTAATTCATTTTTTAAGGTTTAGGGATTTAATTAATATAATTATAAGTTTTACTAGATGCTTTTCCAAATGCAATGTGATAGAGGATATAAATTAATACATTTACAAAAATTCAAGATTTAAATTGATATAATTATTAGTTTAAGACATTTAAAATTTAGACGTGTAAATTGATTTTTTTTTTTTTTTTTTTTTAACTCTCTCAAAGCTTATATATCAAATAAAAATAAATAATTTTGGTATTGATGTGTTGAGTTTTGTATGGTTTCTTTCTCTCTCTCATATGGGATTCAATAAGTTGGTTTTCTTAGGGAGAGGAGGTAACTTGAGGTTGAGGGTTGTTGAGCTACCACTCCATTTATTAAATATTTTGTCTCTTTTTTATTACATTTATTGGTTTTAATTCCATAGGTTAAATTACAAGTTTAATCCGTAAATTTTTAAATTTGTATTTATTTGATATCAACTTTAAAAAGAGTTGAATATGTCTTTGGATGTTTGTGTGTCCATTTGAATTCTTGAACTTAGAAAAATGTTTTAATAGATTCTTAGATTTCGGTTTTGTATTTGATGGGTCCTTGAAATTTCAATTTTGTTTCTAATTTAGGTCAAGGACCTATTCTAACATCTTTTAAAATTCACAAACCTATAAGACCTAAAGTTTTAAAGTTGAAAGTTTAGGACCTTATTTAACATCAATTTTGATTTTATATCAAATATATCACTTAATTTCTAAATTGAATATGGCAAAGATTTATTATACACTATAAAAATTTTAGGAATTTGTTAGACATTTTTAATGGTGGGATCATATAGACACAAATATATGAAAATTATCATAAAACTATTAGATATTTTGATCGTTCATAAACCAAATAGACACAAACATAAAATTAAAATGTAAATTTGGTCCGATAATTTAAATAAAATTAAATTTTAGTCTTTATAATTAGAATTTAGTCTTTATAATTTGAAAAATTCTATAAACTATTTATGAACTTTTACCAATCATATAGACCAAATTCTAACTTCTATATTAAAAAAACAATTATAGAGACTGTATTTTAATTTTTTTCCAAACCCATAAATTTGTAGTTTAACCAAAGAGAGATACAGAAAGAAAATTTACCGATCTCAATTCTTCGTTTTTTTTTTTTTTTTTTTTTTTTTACTACTTCTAGAATGTTCTTTCTTTTTCTTTTTTTTTTTTCATGTAAAACTTTGAGAAATATAATTTAGATATTTGTAACCTATGATTGGATTGTGTGTGTGTGTGACGTATGGTGGATTGGTAATATATTGGTTTTTGTATTGTTTGGATTGTGATTGTTTTTTATTAAAAAAATTATGAGGTGTTATTGAGCCATCAATATTTGGGTAGATAATAACTATCTTTTATCTAATTTGTGCTTGAATTGACTTTGTATGTTTTGGTTTATTGATAGAAACATGCATTGTATAATGTATTTGTACATTCCTATTATAGAAAACTATGGGCTTTGAAAAAGACAAGCCTTATCTTTCATTCTCAAAACTCAAATGTTAAAATGTCTTATTGGCAGTATTTGATTATATATTCTCAAAATAAAATAAAAATTCTTGGGTGTCAAAATTTTAAAAATAGATGCTCACAAAATTTTAGTTAACTAATATATATATATATATAAGAAAATAGAAGTTGTGCATTAGAAAATATAAATTTCTTAGTGACAATTGAGTCTAAAATATTAGCAGATATAGAAAAATTTAGTTTAAACTATCATATTTTATTAACGATAGATTGTATCGTTAGTAGCTATGAAGCAATAATACTTCAAAAGGGACAGAAAATTGATATCATTTACTTTCTGATATTAATACGTCCAGATACGTCTTAGATACGTAAAATGAAGTATCTTAACTTTTTTTAAAAAAAAAAAAAAAAAATGGGCATACATATCCCCTTCTAGATAGATTAGGCTAAATTTTTTGAACCCAATAGTCCACTTATTTTCATTAATATTATAATTCCGTTAATATTATTTCAACTAAAAAAAATCAGAAAAATAAAACGAAATGTCAAAATCCTAAAATCATTCCCCTCAATTCAATGGTCTTCGACTAATTACTCTTCTCTTCATCTCTTTGTTTTGCTTCGTCTCTTCCTCTTCAAGAAGTTGCGACCGACTGAGCAGTGACCACAACCAGTGAGTTTTCCTCTTCTCAATCCTAAAGTCTAAAGCTTCCAATCGTTGAGTCTTCCATACTTTCACTCTTCCTCTTCTTTTCGTCTTCAACAGTTCGTCGTTGACTAAGTTTATATTTATTTAAAAAATGTTATTATATATTTAATTATTAGCACTAGAAGGTTGTCCATCACAATTATCTAATTTTTAATTAAATGAGCTAATGTTTGGTATAATTTAAAAAATATAAGCTAGGCTAGGTGTTGGATTATAAACTTTTTTAATTAAACCAATTAATCCTCACTTATAAAAGTTTGTACGTGCGTGGGTTTTTTGTTATTTATTTAAATCATACATCAATTGTTAGTCAATTGGTAATATATAGATATAATAATTTACGATAAATACGAAACAAAGGAGACGCAATTTTTTATTTGGTGGGATTAATATTTTGTTGTGTTTGTGTGTTGGAATGATGAAATCCACTTAAAATTAGCATTTTTTATTTCTTTTTTGTTTATTGTAAAAAATGTAAATAATGGAAATTAAAAAGGCAGTGTGTAGTGAGGACAGAAAGTGAAAGGAGTCATCATGAACAACAGATGGCTCATCGTCACCCACCACTTCGTTGTCCCTTTTTCTCTCCTCTTTATTTTGTTCTTTTCCATCACAAAATAAATCATTTTTATATATATTGTGAACATTTAAATTAATGCATTTTTTTTTCAGAAATAGCTAAGCTCAACGATAATTGATAAACTTTCTGTTAAAAATTTTGTTGAGAAAAAATCTCTCACTACAACTATAGAAACAAGCAGAATAATAATAAGAAATTAAAATAAAACTAGAAATACAAAAATTAACATGGAAAAACTTCAAATCGGAGAGAAAATCACGGACCAAAAAAATTTCAATATGTGAAATGAATACAATCACACAAAATATTTTCTCTCTAGATCCCAATCACAAAAGTTTGTACCATTCACACTATTTTTCTACTCTCAAACGAGATAATATACAAAATAAATTTAACTAGAGTTACCACATATCCAAGTTTAAAAATATTTCAAACGATAATTTGAAACTAAAGGTATATACTTTTTTTTTTTTACAGTGTTTTGGAATCCATGACCTTTTTTGAAATTTTCGATGTAGGACAACAGTCCTTCTAACATTTTATCAAAACCTAATATGTTGGACCCTATGAAGCACAAATACTTATGTGAGGTAAAGAATCCACATCAAACACGTATCGGCTACCGATACTTTCCAGATACGTATCTAATTTATTTTTAAGTATACTTTTTTAAAAGAAAAAAGAAATGGCAACTCATCTAATCTTTCTCAATCTAAAATTAGGCAACCTGCTCACTACTCGAGTCTAAAACTAAAAGGGAAAAAAAATAACGGGTCAAACCCTAGACTAGAATCATCTAATCTCAATTTTCACATTTGAGTCCCCACAAAATCCACCAAAATATAAACTATTTGGATATCCTCAACAATTCAATGAAGAAGTTCTTCGTTTCTCTTCATACTTCTCCCTCTAATCTTCTTCTTCTTCTTCTTCGAAATATGAGTCACTTTTCTATTGCATTTTATTAACTATTGTACTTCAACATCTTAGATGTTGCTTTTTTTTGTATTGTATTTTAGTGTTTGTATTCTATTTTGTGTTATTGTTATTAACTTGTATGCTAAATTTATCTATATCCTAGATTTTTTAAAGAAAAAGAAAATTTATCTTCAACGTATCAGTATCTTCATTTTTTAGAAATATATATAAAAAAAAATGACGCATCCTTAGACGTATTCATATCTTAACTTTTTAGAAATTGACGAATCGTCGTATCTGATTGTATCCATATTATATAGTTGTATCTGTGACTGTACTTCTTAGGTTGGACATCTCAACTATGCATATGTAGTGGAAAAATTTCTCGTCTTTGTGTTTTTTTTTTTTTTTTCCTTAAAGAAAATTGTCTTTGTATTTAATTGGTCATTAATGTATTAATTTTTGTGAAGAAAAATGTAACTTATATATTAAATATAAAATTACCCTTCTGCAAAAGGCGTTTTTAATTGGAAAAGTATGTAAAGTCAGTTTAATTGTTACTGTTGCTTTGGCATGTCTCGACCTTCTAGAAACATTTTCATTTTTTTTCTTTGCAAATTTTGTTGTTGTTTTTTAATTTTTTTGCTGAGAAGGGTAAATTTTGTTGTTGTTTCCAAAGTTTGATTAAGATTATTTTAACACATTTTCTTCTTTAGAAAATTATACATTTTCCTAGTGAAAAAAAGAGACAATTTCCTAAAGAAGAAACTGGAACTAGATATGTCCACGGGATGGAAGAGATCGAGGATCTATTCCCCATCCTCGTCCCCACTCTCCGTTTCATTCCTCATCTCGTGAAATTTTGCACAGAGATCGAGATGGAGATTCTCTACGTAATTTTTTCCCGTTACTTTTTTTTGGTAAAAAATTAATTAATTTAAATTACTAATGTGAACAAATTTTAATTAAATAATTAACTTTATCACTAAATTGTTTATTATGGTTAGTTTACATAACAATTCAAATTTAAAGATAAATTACTCAAATTTTGGTTTAAAAAAGTTAATTAATTTTTTCAGTAGATAGAAATAAATATAAATCAAATTATTCACATATATAATCTAAATTTAAATATTCAATTTAAACCTATTCATAATATTTCCCAATAAATAATCAAATTTGAAATTTAAATGTAATATTTATATAATAATAACAACATAACATTAGATAAGTATACTAAATAAATATGTAGAAGTTAATTGGGACGAAGAAGGGTAACGTAGCTGCATTTCCCGTCTCCGTTTAGCTCATAGGAAATTTTTTTCTACTCCCTCCCCAGACTAATTGGGAAATCTTGCAAGCCTCGTCCCCGTAAAATTGGATATCTCTAATTAGAACACATAATTTATCATGTGCTAACTTAATTTCTATAGGAAAAACCACAAGATCATCAAATATTAAGTTATTTTAAATTCCAAAATTCAATAATGCCATCAAATTTCAAATTTCAACTACCAAATTAAATGTGATCCTGACATTTATTTTGGTGAATATATATGTATATATATGTTTATGTTTTGACATTTTTCGACCACTACTACTCATAGTTAAATGATACCAAAATTGTTCGAATACCAAAAATATTTGTATAAACTCAAATAATTTAAATTATAAACCATTTTTGTTATGAGAACTCCAAATGGAAAATCAATCAACACAATTTTGATAGGGAGTCGGAGAATATTACCTGTGTGATGAAGACCTAGAGATAAATAAGACAATCGATTTCTTACGTGAATAAAATTTAATCACTTCACAAACAAATTCATCAAATTTATCTAAATGTTTAAGAATGTAACTCTAGATCGAAAATTGTAAAACCAAAAATCTGATCACATTAAAGTAATATAGAATTTAAATATAACTAATTTTAGGAATAATCCCTAATTTGATGTCAAATCACATCCCGAAACAAAATAGTTAAGGTCTAGTTTGATACCCATTTTATTTTATTAACTTGCTACTTTCTCTCCATTTTTTAACCAAGACTTGCATCGTTCTTGAGTACAATGATTGAATTTGTAACTAAATTTCGAAAACTAAAACAAGTTTTTAAAAACTACTTTCTTAAGTTTTTCAAATTTTAATTTGGTTTTAGAAAGAAAGAAATTTGAAAGTAGAAATATTATTTATAAACTTAATTTTCAAAAACAAAAAATAAAAAACGAAACGATTGCCTAAAATAATAACTTACTTAAAGGAATAAAAGTAAATAAAATAATAGAAACTCTCAAATCAATATAGATCATAGTCCAATCAATTCATATAGTCAGCGTCATAATATTCAAAATCTTGTAAAACTTTGTAATGCATCTAATAGCAATGAGTAGTAACTCAATACGATTATGCTATTGTGATATGTAAAAGACCTTTTATTATATATATATATATATATATCCGGTGGCAAATTTAAAAATTTTATATAATTTAATAAAAATAAATGTAATGAGTGAGGCTTGAAGATAGATTTATCACTAACGAGTGATTTTGATACTATATCATATCAAGAACATAAAGTTGAGAGGAGCTCGAGTCTCTGAATCCATACTAAATTCGTCTCTATATATATCGTATTCTCATATTCAAATTATTGGAAACTAATACTAATATTTACACATTTTAAATGTAATAAAAGACTCAACAAACCATTTTTTTTTATGCAAATTAAATGGTTATTTATACATATATAGACACGTAATATATGTACGTTAAAGACGGGGTTTTTAATAAATAAATAAAACTTTATGTTATAAATAAATTAATTATCATGTAATTCAGGTATTTTGTGGCCATAGTGGGCGACAAAATCTCTTTGCTGATCGACAACAATTATAGTTTCTCCCCCCACCCCAAGGTATATATATGTATAATAACAATAATTACAAGGTTGACATATTTTAGTAATACTTTTTTGGGACATGTTAAATTGTAGATTTTGTATTTTCGAGTGCCTAATTTAATTTGAGTATTTTTTTTAAATAAATCTTGGATTTAGTAATTACGATTAATTTGTTGTTTTTTTAAAAAAAAGTCTATTCACTATAAATTTTGACAACATATTTACATTTTATATTTCATAAAATTATTATTATTATTAAATCCATTTTTATAAAAAAATAATAATAATAAATAACTAACTTTGAGTAACTGAATTTAAGTTTTTTTTTTTTTTTTAAAAAAAGGTGAACTAAAACTAAACATATAAAATTAAAGATATTAAAATTGAACAAACTCTAAAAGTAGATATCAAATAATATTTTAATCAACTGTAAAAATATACTAGATTGTAAAAAGCATTCCTAAGCGTTGTATTTTCTTTCAAAAAAAAATATTCAATGATACTTTTTTTTTAAAGAAGAATAATTTATTAAAAATACCCATGAATTTTATATTAGGACTTTAAATTTTAAAAACGGTTGAATATGCCCCTAAATTTGAAAATGTGTTGAATCTGTCTCTAAAAGGGTATCAGGGTATGTTTAACTATTAAAATGTTCAATCAAGTCCATTGGTTTCTTTCTTTTCTTTTTCTTTCTTTCTTTTTTTGATCTAGTAGCTAGAGTTTAACCCTTTGGACATTTTTTAACGTGAACCTAATGAAAAAAAATATATTCTTAGACAAATTATCTTGTTCTATCCTGCTAGACTATATAATTTAATTTTCTCTTTCATGCTCCCAATTTATATGAACGTCAAATCTTTCTTTTAAGAATGCTTATAAACGTGATGTTTTTTTTCTTCTTTCTCTGAGACAAATAGGTATCTACCTCAAATACGACACTAGTTCATCATTAATAGTGGAGATGATACAATCAGAAAAATTCCCCTTCCACAAAAAAGAGTCTCCAAAAAATTATGTCAATGTTGTAATAGAGTGTGCAACTTTGTTTTCCTCTATATGAGAGAAACAAAAAATGCTTTACATTTGCAAATGATGCAACAAAAATGATTTCATCAACAAAAATACCCACCTCGGTAAGATTTGACTCTTTAGAATCAAGCAAATTGATAAGGTCTAGAGCATTAGGTTCCACAATAAGCGGCGAATTTCGACCATCCCAGGCACGACAAACTTTGTTTAAACCTTAAAAAATTATTTCAATTTCAAGAAAAGGAATGAGTCAGTTCTCTTTTTGAAAACTTGCAACAACCAAAGATCAAGTTTTAAGGGAGTCTCAGATAAGCCAACCTATCACATCTCATCCCAAATTACCTTTTTAACCTAAAAGGAGGTGTGAAAACAGCAGATGTCAACCCTTTTATAACATCTACTACCAACTGAACCTATTAAACTCACATCTTATGAACCTGTATTACTATAGTCTTAAACCCATTAATCTGATCATCAATAATCATATCACAAAACATAGTTTAACTCATCATCACAATACTCTAATTACTGAATCACCCTTCAGAATATGGCTTATTACAAACCAATGCCCTAACTCTAACTCTATAGAGACTAATTAATTACCAATCACTTCCAGATTAACACTTGACTAACAAACTCTTTACGACAGTGGTAGACTGGACCTTTTTTGTTAAGCAACCTGCAATCTTGGAATCTTGGAACTCTCTTGCTATCTAAGGGGAAAGAAAACAAAAGCATTAGAAAGAATGAGTTGGGAGCTTAGTGACTGGCACATTTAAGAACATAAGCTTTTACTCTGGAAATTCATTTGCAAGCAACTTTCTAACTCATTAGCATGCTCTTCTAGCTTTAGTTTAGAAAAATCCTTTGTGCACCTATGGCACATGTAAATATCGTACTCTCAAATTATTTAGTGAAAACTAGAGTCCATTTAAATCATGGTCTTCCATACTTAGAACATTATATGCTAATTGGAAGATTCATAATGCAAATATCAACTAAAACCTCCTCAAAGTTTAAGGGTTTAAGACAGGCTTTTCACTAAGCTCGTCAAGTAATAAAATATCAACATATAATAATAATAACTCTGAAAATCCTGAAGGCATCTTATGAAATAATCACATAAAATATTTGTACCCTTTTAAAACTTAGTTGGGTGGAGCTCCTTTTTGCTCACATTCCCAACGTCGAAAACCTTAGCTGAGGTGGAATTCTACATCATCAACAACATTGATAATACTCTTATGTACATGTAGAGATTTTTCCTGGTTACCTTCATCTTCTTCAGCATTAGGGTGGAATCTACCCTATATGTCTTCATCTCTTTTGGCAACGGGGACCCTGATACCTTCACAACCTTCAGTATCAGGTTTCATAGCTAGGGTATTAAAACATATTTCTCATAACAACTTCGAAATAGCATTCCTCATTAACACATCATTTTAAGGGAATATCTTTTGGGATTAGTGTCCTAAATCTCTCTAGTATTCTCGTAGTTTGTAAACATTGTATAAACAAATTATTATTAATAAAATAATTGTTATTTTATGAGCATACACTCAATCTAATAAATTAAAATCCTAGGTTATTTGATGTAATTTAAACATGTATGTAGAAACATACAAGTGGATCTTGTTTAAATAATAACCTAATCGGTCTGTAGTAGATGGATAAGGCTAGGTACTTTATCCTTGTGACACTACGGATACGACCCCCTATGTAATTGTTACAAGTGTTGTAAAGTGCTACAAATGTTCTGATCCTGATCACTCATGTGGATACATGTAAGTGGGGGTATCCTATACAAAGAGTTTGTATAAGATTGGACCACGAAATGATTAGTCTTATTATATAACACTGTTAATAATAGAGACTTACATTTCACCAGGATGACCATAGGTGACATGACCTGAATCCTTAGTGAGTTTTAAACTCCTGCTCATGAAGGCGGTCCTTTGATTTGTATGAGTGAGAGTGGCTAGATTGCCAACTCAATATGGGAATCGTCTGATTGGGGAGCTGGGAACACAACTACATATGAAGAAATTCACTTCTTTCCCAATGTCAGGGCAAGTAGATAAACTGCTCCTTTAAGAGTTGATTCCGTGATAGTAAAACTAACATGCAGCGAAAGAAATCAGAATCAATAAGCACTCTAACTACATTTAATTTGAGTTTTAAAGCATGCAATGAAACTATCATAAAAATAGGGTTTCATAAGAATACTACCATTAATGTAACTCTTCAAATCCTTGCTCTTCAGCACGAAATCAACCTCCAAATGTTCAGTAGACCACCAAGAGGAGCTTCTCTACTATCTTCTAACTTGAATTAAGAGGTGGAATCTAAAATTGAGGTCAATTTGATAAGAGATGAGGAGGGTTATTAGAGAGAAGAGTAGAATTTCATAAAAAAAACAAAAGCCACCCCATGCCCACGAATTTCTCAGTTATTTAACAATGAAAAACATATAAATTCTTCACCTTGACACCTTAAGGAGCTGAACTTTAGTGGGCTAGGTGTTTAGCTGAGAGGAAACCACTCCATTTGAAGATGCAAAATTGGAAAACTCCACTCAATAGTGGAATTTTCCAAATTTTACTTTTCAATTTCTTTTCGATTTGTTGAATTTTGATCTAAATTTCATTAAGACTAAAATTAAAAATAAAATAAAATCTAAATTTTATTTTTAGAATTGAAAAACAATTTCTTTAAATAATTAATTAAATAAAATATAATTTAATATCAAATATTAAATTAATCAAACACCTAATTTATACATGAATCCTATTCATGCAATTCAATATTTAAATCGATATTTAAATATTTCAATCTCTCTAATTTTGTTTAATTTCTACAAAATTAAACGTTTTAATTGTATCAAATACAATTCATTAAAAACCTACTTGAATTTGCACACTTCAAATTCAAAACCCTAGTTTCAAATTTGAACATTTCAAATCGGCTCAATTCACTAATCCAAGATATAATTTTACGAGCTAGTAGAGAGGCCTTATGGACCTACAGATCATGAGCTCCAACAATTTGAGATTAATTGGCTAAACTCTTTTAGACCAAATTAATCAATATTTATTAACTACCAAGATACACCACTATAGCTCAATAGTTGTACTCTCCTCACTATAAATATATTTCTGTCCATTTTAACCACAATCAGTAAGTCAATCTTTCATAAGTTGTTCGTATTTTACATCTAGGTCAAAATTACCATTTTACCCCTATAAATACATCTTACTCCTTAAGCTCCCACTGATCCTCTCTTGAACAATTTGGTTTATAGTCCAACTTGTTGGGGTTGATGACCTAAATCTCGTAAGGTCTTATAGTTTGTAAATGTTTTGAACAAACTCATTGTGCATTTAATAAAATATATGATATTTTATTCCATATTTTAGTTGCATTAACCACAAACCAATAAACTGAAATCCAAACTTATCTTGTAGCTTAAATATGTATGTAGAGACATATGGGTGGATCATGTTTAAGTGATAACCTAAATGGTTTGTAGTAGATGGATATGGCTAGGTTCCTTATCCTGGTGACACTACGAGTATGACCCGCTTTGTAGGTGTTACAATTTTTGTAAAGTGCTACAAATGATCTGATTATGATCATTCATGTATAGACATATGATCGGGGATATTCTATACAAAGGAATTTGTATAAGGTCGGACCACGAAATGTTTAGTCTCATTATATAATGTCGTTCATAATAAAGGCTTACATTTTACTGGGATGACCATAGGTAACATGACCTGAATCCTGAATGAGTTTTAAACTTCTGCCTATGAGGGCAGTCCTTTGATTGTATGGGTGAGAGTGGCCAGAACTCCGACTCAATAAGCCTACTATTTTGGGGATTCGTCTGATTGGGGAGTTGGGAACATAACTACACAAGAAGGAATTCACTCATTCCCTAAGGTCAGGTAAGTAGATAAATTGCTCCTTTAAGGACTGATTCTGGGGCTTGAGCAATGTGGCGTCACACCCTCTCCTGGCCTAAAAAGGATTTAATCATAGTTGGACTATGATCTATTGTTCATTGGAAGGATCAATGGTACTTACGGAGGTAGATGTAACTACAAGGCAAAACGGTAATTTTGACCCAACTGTACTTACGAGCAATCTATGAAGGGTCATCGTACTGTTGATTGGTTATATCCAATGGACATAGAAATATATCTGTAGTGCGTAGAGTGCAGCTGTCGGTCTTTAGTGGAGTACCCGATAATTAACGGATGGTGAATAATTTGATTAAAGAGTTTGATTAATTATTCATGTACTGTTGGAGGTTCAAGCTACAGGTTCATGAGATCCCCTTAGTAGCTCAATAGGATTAAATGAGAATCAATAAGATCAATTACTCAGCAATCGCATACCCGATCGTCAACACGATGCGATCAACTCTTGATCGCATACCCCATCGTTTAACCGATACGATCAATAGCGATCGTGTACCCCATCATCTGCACGATGCGATACTCCCTTGATCGTCTCCTTCCTTGAAGTACCGCAACGCTTGCTCCAAACTTCTTTACGAACGACTTAAAACTCAAACAGACTTTGAATACATACTCGATAACGATTATTAATACCCAAAAACGCAGGGGCCTTTACAAATAACCGCAAATGTAAAAGAATTAAATCAAACCGAGGCTAATCATCCACGAAAACATCCATTAATCCCGCACATCCACAGCAATTTAATGATTAAACAGTGTAGAAATGCACTCATTAAGAATGTAAATATAATTTTGTTGCAACATATGAAATTGGAGTATTTGAACTTGGCTTTGACACCAATTGAAAGAAGTCTTATCGAAGAGTTCCATGAGTGCGTTCGGAATGCTCTAATTTCACAGTGACCGAAATACCCCATTTACATTCAAATGCACAGTTATGCAAACAAACAGTAATTAACGACATGCTTTGAACAAAAAAAACCAACAAGGGAGAGAGTTCTCAGACTAGTTGAAGACGCTCTTCAAACTATGGAACTCAACTCAGCGGAAGACCTCTACCTGATCAACCAACCTCAGCAGATGCGTCGACTATAGCAACACGGACAACTGCAAACAAACGAACGCAGTGGGGACGACACCACCAGAAAAGAACCCTAGGTATTCTCGTAGTGATAACCCAAAGCGTGGTCTTTGGTGAGTTTGATAGAGGTAGGAGGAAGAACTGATCGTGTAGGCGATAAGCAAGTGGGAGAGAATGAGAAGCTATCGCATAGCTAGATTCTTATCGCTTAGAAAAAACTACACGATCGTGCAGATTTTACTGAACGATCGTTTAGAAAAAAGTAGGCGATCGTTTAGCAAACACGACACACTATACGAATGTTTAGAAAAGCTAACCGATCGTTTAGAACTTAGTATGCGATCGTTTAGGCGCTAGGTAGGCGATTGTTTAGGTGCGAGGCATGAGATCGTTTAGGCGCTGAGTGACTATCGTATAGGCTCTCGACTTTAAGCGATCGTTTACGTTTTCACACTAACGCAAACCTTCCGATCTTTTTCCTAACCCTTCAAAATGAAACCAAATTTCATATTTATTCTTTGATTACAATAACCGACGTTGTTCTCCACTAACGCACGTCTGAGAGAGATTTTAGGTTAATTATAATATAATTAACCAATTAAATTATTAATAAATATAATCATATTATATTTTTACTCAATAGTTTGATATCACATATCTACTATAGTAATTTCTCCTCTACTTGATATAAATCATATTTATATCTAATTTCTTCCAAAATAATGTATCCATACATTTAGCCAATTATATCATATATAATTAACCAGTCTAATTACATCATATATAATCGAACTTCCTCTTGTCAATTTGAACATTTCAAATTAACCAAAACATTGATTCTCGACTTTATCCAAGCTACCCAAGGGACCTAATCGACCTGTGGCTCGAAGCTCCACAGTCCGTGAATAGCTGACTAAACTCTTTAGCCACGAGATCCACCATCCGTTAACTGTCAAGCATTCCACTAAAGACCAACAGTTGAACTCTTCTTACCACAGATATATTTCTATGTCCATCGGATATAACCAATCATGAGTACAATGACCCTTCACAGATGCTCGTAAGTACAATCATGAGTTCAAGCCCCGGAATCAGCCCTTAAAGGAGTGATCTATCTACTTACCCCTGGCTCGGGGAACGAGTGAATTTCATCTTGTGTAGCTGAGTTCCCAGCTCCCAAATTAGACGAATCTCCAAAAGGGTAGGTTTAAATCAGCGACCTGGCCAGTCGCACATATATAAATCAAAGGACCGCCCTTAATGGCAGGAGTTCCCAACTCATTTAGGATTGAGGTCATGTTACCTAAGGTCATCCTAGTGAAGTGAAGTCTCTATCATGAACGGTGTTATATAACGAGACGATAACACTTCGTGGTTAGATCTTATACAAACTCTTTGTATAGGACGCCCCCACTCGCATATCCCCAACACGAATAATCAGGATCAGATCATCTATGATAAGTCACAACACTTGTGACCATTCCACAAAGCGGGCCGCATCCGTAACGTTACCAGGATAAAGTTTTCCTCCTATATCCATATAATACAGACCATTTTGGTTATCACTCAAGACATGATCCATTTGTATGTCACCACATACATGCTTGAGTCACATACAGACTAGGGATTTTATGTTTATTGGTTTGTGGTAAAGCAAATAAAACAAGCAAATGAGCAAAAATACAAGATGTGAAGTAAATATCATATATTAACAACATAAGCGTTCGTACAAACTGTTTACAAACTACAAGACACGAGACTTTAGGGCATCAAACCCAACAATCTCCCACTTGTCCTAAAGCGAAGTGGGGTGTACAAAAACCTAGTACAAAACAATAAACTAGGGCATAAAAGCCCAGTACAAGGAAATCTTCCACTTGCCCTAGTCCAACCGCGGGTGATCCTGTAGATCCATGCTCCGTAGGTGACCCTCAAACACTATAGCCGTGAGAGCCTTTGTAAATGAGTCAACAACATTAAAAAGGCCTGGGTTAGTCTGATCCATCTCATCTTCTCAACCTCTTGAGGTGTCTTAGGACACATATCCGTAGACAAAGTGACTCCATGCCTAAACGATAGTAGGCCCCTCTTGGAGTCCTACATCGAGTACTTGAGCAACATTTATCAATGTACGATGCCTGAGATAATGCTAGCACTTTGTTCTTACGATCTCGAAAGATCTGTATACCTAGAAAAAACTGAGCCTCTCCCAAATCTTTCATTTGGAATTGGATCGCTAGCCAGTTCTTAACTGTAGTTAGTAGACCTATATCATTCCCAATGAGTAGGATATCGTCTACGTATAACACTAAAAAGACTACTGAAGCGTTGATGATCTTCTTGTAAACACAAGGTTCATCAACGTTTTGATCAAAGCCATACGACTTGATCGTAGTATCAAACCGTATGTTCCAAGATAGAGACGCCTGTTTCAGTCCATAAATGGACCGATTCAGTTTGCAAACCTTTTTCTCTTAACCTTGGCTATGAATCCCTCGGGTTGCACCATATAAATGGTCTTCTTAAGATTGCCATTCAGAAAGGCCGTCTTAACGTCCATTTTCCAGATCTCATAATTATAATAGCTGCAATGGATAGAAGGATACGAATCAACTTTAACATGGCAACAGGCGAGAAAGTCTCTTCATAGTCAACTCCCTCTACCTGGGTATAACCCTCTGCCACTAGTCGAGCCTTGAAGATTTGTACCTTCCCATCAACACCCGTTTGCGCTTGTAGATCCATTTACAACCTATAGGTCTTACCCCATCAGGCTGATCTACAAGATCCCATATTGAGTTGAAGTACATCGACTCCATCTCGAGATCCATGGCCTTGACCCATTCATCCCGGTCAACATCCTCCATTGCCTTCTTATAAGACAATGGATCCTCAACGTCGCCATCTGCTACCATAGCAAGGATTTTCGTGAAACTGATAACGGGCAAAAATGCACGTTATCATAGTACTGAGTTCTTAAACAATATTGGATTACGTTGTTGAAATATGTTAAATTTCATCCATTAAGCATAAATTCTATAAATTGTGGTCGCACGCGTCCAACGCATTAGAGCAGTTGATCTTTATATTTTTGTGCAGAATATGCGTTAACACAATGCAGATATTGCGATCATAGGAATACATTGGTCGAGTGCAACTTCACCGCAAGACTTTGCGTTGATCGTGCTCGCAAACATTCGCCAAAGAAGAATCACCACAACTTAGTTGACGCAACATGGTGGACGCATCTGGGTGAAAGGATAATTAAGATCGATGGGACAGAAAGCTAACGGCAGTCGAATCCAAATTAAGTTGATAGCCGATAACGGTCATAAAATACATTCAGCTTTATCGGTGACAATTATCTGGCGCATCAATCAGGAATTAAAGCCGTCCCATCTGTACAACCGAGAGAGAGAAGCTGCCATTCACCATGGAAACTCTATAAATACCAAGTGAATTCTTCAGAGAAGGGGTTAAGTAGTCGATTACTTCATCACTTTACAAGTTCACGCCTTTGTCCATAGTTTTCTTCCATTCTAAGGCGGACGCGAGGAAGAAGGTGTGCCGATAGATCATTCCGGCAAACTCGGGAAAGCACCGGAAGCTCCAAGACGGAGAGAGGGCCGACGCTGCAAAAGCGGGAGCATTTGTAGATCAGAATAGAGAAATTTAGTGTAAAAAGCCTCAGTCAGCAAGGAATTGCTACCATGCTCTCTACCTTTATTTTCCATTATCATTTTGCACTCAACTCAGTTATAAGAATGGAATGTCTTTCTCGATATCTGTTCACTCTCTGTTATTTAAGCATGAGTAGCTAAATTAGTTGAATGGGTTGAGAAGTAGTTAGCTAGCATAACGAGGGAATTTTCATCTTTGCAATCATCTTGTTTATGTATGCTTCATTCGTCTATTAGAGATACTCGGGAAGGTAGTCTAAAGATAGGATCTAGACTTGGGAAGGTCAGGTCAAAATCTAGGTTTGGAAGAACCAGATTAGAACGCATAAACGGGAGATAGGCGCTTAAGAATGAGCACTATTTGTTATTAACGCATTGCATGCATCTTAGCAATAAGGTATGATTGTATGCGGTCACCTTGCTTTCATGCATTTTGCATCAACGCATAGGACAAGAGTAGAGGCTTAGGGATAAGCTCTATGGACATTTTGCATTCAACACATGCATCCTAGATTTAGGAGCATCGCATTTACGTTGGGAAATGACTTGCTGTGCATGGTTGTAACATGATCGAAAGGTTTGATGCATTCCCGAGCAACGCTAGCTAAAAGACCTTCTCAACCCGTTCATCGTATACTCATTGCATTTATCAACACAACTATCTTTCTCAAATTCGCCGCCTTTATTTCTTTCTTTTTCATCAACACAACAACACACCCAAAACTTATTATTTACTTGGTTACCACAAATTTTCATAAATATTATCAACATAACTATTTTCACAAGTCCTTGTGTTCGACCCTGGACTTACCAGGAAACTCGGAGGAATTTACACTTGAATTCTGCTGGGAAAACTTGAGTGCACAACACAATCCATCAACGCATATCGTCCATATTTCCATTCAATAAAATAACGCATCAGAAACCCAAATAGTGAGTAGGTAGGTTCGCAACCCTCCCACTACGTCGAGGTTCCCTCAACTCTTGAGGTGGAACTGACCTACTGGATGAACTCCCATCAACAACTCTTGCTGATGTAACAGGCTCTTCAACAACTCTTGATGAAGTTTCAGTAGTTTCATTGGAAAGCTCACGCAACACGACTTTGCTTCGTGAACTGTGCTCCCTTATATGATCCTCCTCCAGGAAAGTAGCGTTTGTTGAAACAAACACCCTTTTTTCCGTCGGATCATAAAAATAACCCCCTCGTGTACCTTTGGAGTAGCCTACAAAGAGGCATAACCTCGACCGTGGTTCTAACTTCTTGGGATTAGCCTCAAGCACATGTGCAGGGCAACCTCAAATGCGGAAGTGATGTAAACTAGCTTTACGTCCGTTCCACAACTCTAGAGGTGTTCTTGCAACACTCTTAGAGGGAACACAGTTGAATATGTATACCGCAGTCTCCACTGCAAAACCTCAAAACGAGTCCGGTAAGGAAGCGTAACTCATCATCGAGCGAATCATGTCTAACAAGGTCCTATTTCTCTTCTCTGCTACACCATTCTGCTGAGGTGTACCCGACGTTGAGAGTTAGGAAACGATTCCATGGTCTATCAAATAGTCCTGAAATGCTAAATCCAAAAACTCTCCTCCTTGATCCGATTGAAGTATTTTAATCCGTCTATCCAATGTGTTTTCAACTTTAGCCTTGAACTCTTTGAACTTTTCAAAGGATTTAGACTTCCGTTGCATAAGATAAATATACCCGTACCTTTAGTAATCATCAGTGAAACTGATAAAATACTCATAGCCACCTCGAGCTCGCACATTCATAGGACCACAAAGGTCAGAATATACTAACTCAAGAGGCTCCTTGGCTCTATAACCTTTTCCAGTAAAAGGTCGTTTAGTCATCTTATCCTCAAGGTAAGATTCGCACACTGGTAAAGAATTTTTTTCTAACTTACTTAGAAGTCCATTCTTTACCAATCTCTCAATCCTGTTGAGATTGATGTGACCTAAACGAAGATACTATAGCTGGGCATTTTCTTTTGGAGAAATACGTCGATGTTTTGATTAAGTTACGGTAGTTCTGAACAATTTAGTATTATGGAGAAAATTAATGGCTAACGGCCTTAGCACATATAAATTTGATTCCAGATTTGTTGTGCAAATAAAAATACCATCTTTATTAATAAACACTTTATCCATATTAAACGAGATAGTATATTTACATTGCAATAAACACTTTACAGAAATAAGGTTTCTTTTTACTTCAAGAACAATATATACACCATGTAAAATAAGAAACCTATTCTGTAAAGCTAACTGGAGTTCTCTTACTGCCACAGCTAAGACGACGTGTCTGGTGCCTACTCGCATTGTCATCTCACTAGCATCCAACTGTCGCCAAGATCTAATCCCCTGAAAAGAAGAACAAAAATGGTTAGTGGTGCCCGAATCAATTATCCAAGCAGAATCATCATTCTTCACTAAACAAGTTTCAAGCACAAGTAAATCATATTTACCTTTGTCGGCCTTGGCTTTAGCCTTGGTTGCTTTCTTCTCTTTTAGATACCGAGGAAAATTCCTCTTCCAGTGTCCATCTTGGTTGTAGTGGAAAAACTTTCCCTTAGCAACCTGTGGACGCCTCCTTGGGGCGACAGGCGGTGGGTTAGCAGGTGCCTTCCCTTTTCCCTTACTACTCTTCTTCTTCTTCCTCTTTGCAGAGTTAGAAGTAGAAGGTGCAGACTTCGTTCCTGAGGTCAAACCTCTATGGAACGTCCTATTGGATGAAACAACATTTGCCTCACCCTTGTCCATCTCCTTACTTTTCAGTAAAGATTGGTAGGTCTACAACTCGTTGAGGGGAGTTGTAAGGTTATATTTCACTTTGTTAAGAATCACATTACTAACAAAGTGTAGAAAGCTCTCCGGCAAAGAATTCAGGATTATACTAACCTAGCTGCCCTCATTGATGGTAGACCCATTCAACTCCACCACATTAAAGTGGACCATCATGTTTAGCACATGTTCACGAATAGAGGTGTTTTCTTCCATTTTGTAGTTGAATATGTATTTAAGGGCCTCATGCATAAGCTGTTCAGACGGTTGTCCAAACATTCCCTATAGGGACTCCACGATCTCACACGCTGAGACCATAGGCTCATTTTTTTTGGCCAAGACTTCAAAAAGACTTGCCTAGATGTAGGCTCGGGCCTTCTCATTCGCCCTTATCCATTGCTCGTACGCCTCCTAAACATTTCAAGCGGCATTAGGAGTTGGAATAGGAGGACAAGCCTCCATGAGAGCGAACATGAGATCCTCGATGATCAGGATCGTCGTGATCATGTGTTTCCATGTTGCGAAATTATCGCCAGTAAGTTTTTCGACACTAAGTAATGCTAACATGGTTGTTGCCATTTTGAAAAAGTTGCTAAAAATACGAACAAAACTTTATTAGATTTTGCTAAACGACTTTTAGATCAATCATTTTTGCAAAACAGTTTCAAGTACCCTAAGTTATAGACTTCTATTTTGCAATGATGCCCCAGTGAGGCAGGACAAACGTTACCAGTGGGGTAATCAGTTGCCCCTTCGCTGGAATGAGACATTCTCAACCATTAGGCAAAACCAACTCTTGGAACTGAACTTAACAACCACCATTTTTCGGTCCAAAATTGTTAACTTTTAACTATTCCGCGTAAGTGTAACCCCTCGTTTTCGGTGCCAGAGTCCCGCCCTAATGAGCCCACCATAGGGAAGAAGCAAATTACGACAAGAGACTAAGTTACCTTATCCTCTTATAGGAGATCAAATAAAGAAACGCGCAAAACTTCTATCCTTTAGGGGGACACTCCCAGGGTGCCTCGAGACGATGCGCAGTAACTTTATTCAACGTAACGAGGGAGATTAAGGGATATACTGTCGTACTTCCCACTCCCACTTACTATGAACACTCTCTCCATCCACCTTGATATTTACCTACCCAAACACCATCCGTTAGGGGGACATGCCAAAGGTGTCGCAAGGCCGAGGGTAGATCTCACGATGTGCACTATTTAGGAGAAATGTGAAAGGTTTAAGTGAAGCATCTTATGCCCCAAGTACCTTCCACTAAATGTTCTACCTACGATTCATTAACCTAGACATTCCGGCTACTAATTTTAGTCTAAGTCATCTTTTTAAACTCAACTCATAAATAATGTTTGTCTATGAAATATGAACAAGTTTAAGTAGCCACATTAAACACTTTAATGAACTGTCTTTAACTTGCATGCATGCATCAAATCTATCTAATTCACCTTTCCAGGTAAGTTCCCAAGTAGGGGTATTACGTTTCCGTCAACTTAAATACCCCAGCCTAGACAGAACTTGCCTTAGACAAAAGGTTCCTTATAGATAGATTTACTACACTTTAACCTTTTATTAGCCAATTTAATCCTATTAAACTGATAAAAACATTAAAGCCTTAGGGTTTCTAATCATATTAGAACCGTGATCTTAGGTCTATGTGATCTAAGTTTTAAACACTTTAAAACCATGAATTAAACCTAAGTGAGCATGCATGTCTTTCTTATTTCTTTTAGTTCTAATTTCTCTTTAACTTTTTTTTAAAAAAACAACTAAAACCATTGCTCACAACGAGGTGTTTATAGCATTTATAAAGTAACCTATGTGTCATACTTCATACAATTTCCGGTCATTACTATATATAACTTTTATATAACGCGTAACAACCAAGAAAACATGTTATCATTCACCCTTATATTATAACAATTATCATATAAAGATGATGCATGTCAATGCTTTTTATGCATGCATAAATATAACTCTTATATTATATGATACATGAGCATGCTCTTACATAATTAAAATCATGCTTCTCTAAATTATAACAATTACAATGAAGAGATGATGCATGACTATTGTATAATCTAAGGTGGGATTTATTATATGTGCATACCATATGATATATAAAAAACATACACCGCGTGTAATAAATAAAGGATTAATGGACCGGGATGAGCCTTTACAAAAAATCAGAATAAGAAAACCTATCCATTACATTTTTCATCGAGCAAACCGGTTCACAGGTGAACCGGGTCTTGAACCGCCAGGAAGCTCCATCATAGTGTAAAGGCAGTAGGTAGACGATCGTTCAGTGCGCACTAGACGATAGAAGCATAATTAAATGATCGTGTAGACGAGAAGGAGGCTGTAAAGCCTGATCGTCTATGCAATCGCTTAACGGGACGACAGGTAAACAATTTACCGTGCATTACTAAGTGATAATTTAGGCAGTTACTAAGCGATGAAGCTTGCTGACCTAAACGATCGTCCAGTGCGCACGCATGTTAAACGATACGCGAGCATCTCACGTCTACACAACGCGATACTCAACGATCGCATACCCGATCGTTAACACGATACGATCAAAATTTGATCGCATACCCCTTCGTTTAACCGATGCATTCAATAGCGATCACATACTCCATCGTCTTTATGATGCAACAGTGATTGCGTACCATATCTTCTGCACGATGCGATTAACCCTAGATCACCTCCTTCCTTGAAGAACCACAACACTTGCCCAGAACTTCTTCAAACGACTCAAAACTTCAAATAAACTTTGTATACAGACTTGATAACGACTATTAATGACCAAAAACGCATAGGCCTTTACAAACAATCGTAAATGTAAAAGGATCTAAATCAAACCGAGGTTAATCATCCCGAAAACATCCATTAATCCGCACATCCACAACAAATTTAACCATTAAACAGTGTAGAAATGCACCCACTATGAATGTAAATGTCATTTCGTTGCAACAGATAAAATCGGAGTATCAGAACCTGGCTCTGATACCAATTGAAGGATCTCTTATCGAAGAGTTCCATGAGCGCGTTCGGATCGCTCCAATCACACCGTGACTGAAATACAGCAATATATATTCAAACGAACAGTTATGCAAACACACAATAATTATCGACATGCTATAAACAAGATATACCAAGGAAGAGAGTGTCATACCAGTTGAAGACAATCTTCAAACTTCGCAACTCAACGCAGCGGAATCCTCCACGCGATCTGCCAACGCCCAGCAACAGCGTGAACAACAGCAGCACGAACAACTGCACAAACACGAACACCGCGGGGACGACACCACCACAAAAGAGCCCCGAGTATTCTCGGAGTGAGAACCCAAAGCATGGTCTTTGGTGAATTTGGTAGACGAAGGAGGAAGCACAGATTGTGTAGGCGATAAGCAAATGAGAGGGAAGAAGACGCTATCGCATAGAAAAATGCTTATCATTTAGGAGAAGTTACACGATCGTGTAGATTTTACTAAACGATCGTTTAGGTAAAGGTATACGACTGTTTAGCTAACACGACACACTCTACGATCGTTTAGGGAAGCTATGTGATCGTGTAAGAAATAGTGTGCGATCGTTTAGGCGCAAGGTGGACTATTGTTTAGGCGGAGAGGAGCTATCGTATAGGGTCTCAGAATGCTTAAGCGATTTCTTACTTTTCACCAGTGCGATCTCTTGATTTCTTTTTGGACGAGCGATTCAAAATGAAACAATTTCATTTTTATTTCATTGGTTACAATAACCGACACTGACCCACTAACCCACGTCCAAACGTGATTTTTGGATTAATTATCATATAATTAACCAATTAAAATATTAATAAATATAATCATATTATATTTTTATCTTATAGTTTGATATCACATATCTATTATATTATTTTCTCCTCTTCTTGATATAAATCATATATATATCTAATTTTCTCCAAAATAATGTATCTCATACATTTAGCTAATTATATCATATATAATTAACCATTCCAATTATATCATATATAATCGAACTTCCTCTTGTCAATTTGAACATTTCAAATCAACCCAAACACTGGTTCTCGACTTTATCCAAGCTACCCAGGGGACCTAATGGACCTGTGGCTCGAAGCTCTAACGGTTCGTGAATAGCTAACTAAACTCTTTAGCCATGAGATCCACCATCCATTAACTGTCAGGCATTCCATTAAAGACCAACAGTTGAACTCTTCTTACCACAGATATATTTTCGTGTCCATTGGATATAACCAATCATGAGTACGATGACCCTTCACAGATGCTCGTAAGTAAAGTTAGGCTAAATTACTGTTTTGCCCCTGTAGTTACATCTCACTCCTTAAGTACCACTGATTCCTCTAGTGAACAATACAACATAGTCCAACAATGTGTGAACACCTTTCAGGCCAAGAGAAGGTGTGTGGCGCCACATTGTTCAAGCCCTAGAATCAGCCCTTTAGGGAGCTATCTATCTACTAACCCCTGCCTCAAAGAAGGAGTGAATTTCATCTTGTGTAGCTGAGTTTCCAGCTCCCAAATCAGACGAATCCTCAAAATGGTAGGTTTGAATCGGCGACCTGGCCACTCATACCCATACAAATCAAAGAACCGCCCTCAATTTCAAGAGTTCCCAACTCACTCAGGATTAAGTTCATGTTACCTATGGTCATCCTAGTGAAGAGAAGTCTATGTCATGAACGGTGTTATATAACGAGATGTTAACACTGCGTGGTCAGGTCTTATACAAACTCTTTGTATAAGACACCCCCGCTCGCATGTCCTTAACACGAATGATTAGGATCAGATCATCTATGACAAGTCACAACACTTGTGACCATTCCACAAAGCGGGCCGCATCCATGGCGTTACCAGGATAAGGTTTCCCTCTTATATCCATATACTACAGACCATTTTAGTTATCACTCAAGACATGATCCACTTATATGTCACCACATACATGCTTGAGTCACATACAGATAACTAGGGATTTTATATTTATTGGTTTGTGGTTAAGCAAATAAAATAAGAAATGAGAAAAAAATATAAGATGTGAAGTAAATATCATATATTAACAACACAAGCATTCGTACAAACTACAGGACACGAGACTTTAGGGCATCAACCCCAATAGTTACATCTCATTTCTTAAGTACCACTAATTCCTCTAATGAACAATACAATATAGTCCAACTATGTGTGAACACCTCTCAGGCCAAGAGAAGGTGTATGGCGACAGATCGTTCAAGCCCCGGAATCAGCCCTTAAGGGAGTTATCTATCTACTTACCCCTACGTCAGGGAATGAGTGAATTTCATCTTGTGTAGCTGAGTTCCCAGCTCCCAAATCAGGCGAATCCCCAAAATGATAGGTTTGAATCGGCGACCTGGCCACTCGCACCCATACAAATCAAAGGACTGCCCTCAATGGTAGGAGTTCTCAACTCACTCAGGATTGAAGTCAAGTTACCTATGGTCATCCTAGTGAAGTGAAGTCTCTGTCATGAACGATGTTATATAACGAGACGTTAATGCTTTGTGGTCAGATCTTATACAAACTCTTTGTATAGGACGCCCTCGCTCGCATGTCCCTGACACGAATGATCAGGATCAGACCATCTGTGACAAGTCATAACACTTGTGACCATTCCACAAAACGGGCCGCATCTGTAGTGTTACCAGGATAAGATTTCCCTCCTATATCCATATACTACAGACCATTTTGGTTATCATTCAAGACATGATCCACTTGTATGTCACTACATACATGCTTGAGTCACATACAAATAATTAGGGATTTTATGTTTATTGGTTTTTGGTAAAGCAAATAAAATATGCAATTGGGCAAAATACAAGATGTGAAGTAAAATATCATATATTATACAACACAAGCGTTCATACAAACTATTTACAAGCTTCCCTTCCAGACTCGTTTTGGGGTTATGCAATACAGACTACAACTTATATTTTGAATTGTGTTCCATCCAAAAGTGTTGTTGGAACACCTTTGGAATTATAGAATGACCATAAAGATAGTTTACGCCATTTCAGGATCTAGGGTTGCCCAACATATGTGCTTGACGAAAATCCTAAGAAATTAGAACCTCATTCAAAATTGTGTCTATTTGTAGGTTACCCTAAAGGAATAAAAGGTGGTTACTTCTATGATCCTAAGAATAATAAAGTGTTTGTGTCAACAAATGCTACCTTTTTAGAAGAGGGCCACATCAGGGAGCATAAACCCCTCAGTAAGATTGTGTTGAGTGAAGTTCCAATGAAACTAATGAACCTTCAACAAGAGTTGTTGATAAACCCAATACCTCAACAAAATTTGTTGAAGTGGGATCATTCAGTAGGTCAAATTCACCTCAAGTGTTGAGGAAGCCTCGACATAGTAGGAAGGTAGTGAACCTGCCTATTTGTTATATGAGTTTAACAAAAACCCTAGCTATCGTAGCTGACAGATATGTTGAGGATCCATTATCTTACAAGAAGACAATGGAGGATGTTGACAAAGATGAATGAATCAAAGTTATGAATCTCGAAATGGAGTCTATGTACTTCAATTCTATTTGGGATCTTGTAGATCAACCTGATGGAGTAAAATCTATAGGTTGTAAGTGGATCTACAAGAGAAAATGGGGTGCTGATGAGAATGTGAAAACCTTGAAGACTAGACTTATGGCAAAGGGTTATACCCAAGTTGAAGGAGTCGACTATGAGGAGACTTTTTCACCTATTGCAATGTTGAAGTCTATCCAGATCCTCCTGTTCTTTGCCTGATATTATAACAATGAGATTTGGAAAATGAACGTTAAAACTACCTTTTTGAATGTCAATCTTGAGGAGACCATTTATATGGAATAACCTGAGGGATTCATAACCCAAGGTGAAGAGCAAAAGGTTTGCAAGCTTAATCGGTCCATTTATAGATTGAAACAAACTTCTCGATTTTCGAATATAAGATTTGATACTGCGATCAAATCTTATGTCTTTGATCAAAATGTTGATGAACTTTGTGTATACAAGAGAATCATCAACAGTTCAGTAGCTTTTCTAGTGTTGTATGTAGATGATATCCTACTCATTGAGAATGATGTAGGACTATTGACTGAAACTAAGAATTAGCTAGCGACCTAATTCCAATTGAAAGATTTGGGGGAGATGCAATTTGTTCTGCGCATTCAGATCTTTAAAGATCAAAAGAACAAAATACTAATGCTATCTCAGGCATTGTACATTGATAAGATACTTGTCAAGTTTTCAATGCAAAACTTCAAGAGAGGTTTAATTTCTTTCAGGCATGGAGTTATATTGTTTAAGGAATAGTGTCCTAAGACACCTCAAAAAGTTGAGCAAATGAGACGGATCCCTTATGCATCGGTTGTTGGTAGCCCGATGTACGTGTTGTTATGTACTAGACCTGACATCCGCTTGATGGAACACAAGACATACGCAGCAGAATAAGGATCTAATTACACTTTAATTGCTTTTAATCAAAAGGAATTTAGCATGCAAAATGAAGGGAAAAATAGTAAATTAACTTACCTTTGAAGCTCCCGAAAACTGCTTTTCCTCATTGAATCTCAACTCGAACTCTTTCGGACCACCACTAGAGTTGACCTACTATCCTCTGGACTCAGAACGGGGTTGTGGGACCCAATGGATGAAGAAAACCGAGAGAGAGAAAGAGATGAAAAATAAGAATGAATCTTGGGTTAGGTTTGGATTTTTTTTTTTTCATAAAGTAGTGATTTTTCCAGCCCAAATTTAGAAAAAAAAAATTTGGAAAAATGGCCAAAAGTTTTTCATCCATAATTGAAACCCCAATTTATAGAAAAAAAAACCATACAACAATTGCATAAACCAAATCCAAAAATCTAACACCTGGAATCCACTATCTAAGTGGGCTTAATGTCTCCGCTATAAGCTAACACCTAGTCCACTATTTTGTTAGTGGAATTATCCAACAAAAGTTTGGATTTTCTCACTAGCTATGGTCAAAGGGCAAAATAGTCATTTGGTCAAAGTCAAACTTTGACCAAAAAGTCAACATTTTGACTTTTTATGATTTTTTCTGTGTTGACTAATTTTGACCTCCCGAGCATGAATCCACATTCATTTTCTCAAAATTCAAATAACATTTGAATATAAGGTCGGTCAAAGTTTGACTTTTCAAAGTCAAAAGTCAACTCTTTGACTTTTTACATCTTTGACCATTTTCATTATTTTCGAGCTTTCGAATAATAACGTATTCATATTCTTGATATTTAAATCATATTTAAATATTAAAGCTGTATCTCTAAACTGAAAATCCGACCACTATATCACATATACTTGTCGGTTTCTCTCTCTTCACCTAATTCGAACAATTCGAATTATTCTATCATACTGTTCTAAGTTTATTCCATATGAGCTAGTAGGGAAACCTAATGGACCTATAGATCATGAGCTCCAACGATCCGAGATTAACCGGTAAAACTCTTTAACCTAATTAATCAACATTTTTAACTAACGGGTCATTCCACTAAAGTCCCGTAGTTGCACTCCCCTCACTGTAGATATATTTCTGTCCATATGATATAACCATGATTAGTAAGCTAATCCTTCACAGGTTGTTTGTAATCTCGGCTGGGTCATAAAAACCGTTTTACCCCCAATACTACATCTTGTTCCTTAAGTTCCACTGATCCTTTAATGAAAAATTGGTTTAAAGTCCAACCTATAAACCGAATCCCTCTCGGGCCAAGGAGAGGGTGGGGCCCCTTGTTCAAGACCTGAATTCAGTACTAAAGGGAACAACCTATCTACTATTCCTATAACGGGTAGGAATGAATTCCGTCTTGCACCCTATGTTTCCAACTACCCACCCGATCTTACCCCTGAAATGGGAGGCTTATTGGGCCAGTGATGATGAGCTGCCCTCACCTATGCAGATCTAAGGATAATTTTAAGTGAACAGGAGTTCATAGTTAGCTTAGGATTAAGATTAAGTTAGCTAGGTTATCATTTAACGAAATAGTCAGTTTTATACATAAAATGGCATTTAGAACGTAAAAAGCGACTATTTCATGGTTCAGTCTTATGCAAACTCATTGCATAGAATGCTCCCACTTACATATCTCTATATGAACGATTCAGGATCACATCGTTTGTACTAATTACAAAGTGGGCCTCATCCATAGTGTCCCAAAATAAGGCATCCAACCTTATTCATATACTATAGACCATTTTGGCTATATATTTGAACTTGATACACATTTATGTCACTACATAAAGTTCAAACTACATTAAATAGCCTCAGGACCTTAGTTTATTGGATTCAAGATTACAATTTCAATAACAACTTTATCGGGGAAAAAAAATAGAATATGTTTATTAATTTACAAACTATGAGTTTTAGGACATAAAATCCAACACTACTATATAGTAGGGATAGTTAGTAGATATCAGTTTAATCCAAGATTTGATCACTGGACCACCGTTAAGTATCTACGGAGAACGAGGGACTACATGCTCGTGTATGATTCTAAGGAACTTCTTACAGGATACACTGACTCTGATTTCCAGACTGATAAGGATTCCAGAAAATTCACATTAGGATCAGTGTTCACTCTTACCGGAGGAGCAGTAGTCTAGAAGAGCACCAAGTAGGGGTGCATTGTTGACTCCACTATGGAGGTTGAGTACGTGGCGGCTTGTGAAGCTACTAAGGAAGCTATATGGCTCAGGAAATTCCTGACTGATTTGGAAGTGGTTTCAAACATTTCAAAGCCCATCACCCTTTATTGTGATAATAGTGGTTCTTTGGCTAATTTTCGAGAGCCTAGAAGTCACAAGCGTGGGAAACACATAGAGCGGAAGTATCATTTCATCTGAGAGATTGTGCATCAAGGAAATGTGATCTTGACATATATGGCTTCGGAGCATAATGTTGTTGATTCATTTACAAAGGCCCATACGGTTAGGGTGTTTGAGGGTCACCTGCAGAGTATGGGTCTACAGGATAGACCACATTTAGTCTAGGGCAAGTGGGAGATTTTGTATTGGGCGCGTATTATGCCCTAGTTTATTGTTTTATGCATACTTTTATATCACCATGACTTTTATGATGTACACCCCAATAGCTTTAGGGAAAATGGGAGATTATTGGGATTGATGCCTTAAATCTCGTGGGTCATGTAGTTTTTATTTTTAATGTACAAACAATTTTATTTATTTAATAAAATATGAGATATTTTATTCGATATTTAGTAGTATTAACCCATAAACCAATAAACTAACATCAAAGGTTATCTTCTGTAGCTTAAACATGTATGTAGAGACATACAGGTGGATCATGTTTAAGTGATAACCTAAATGGTCTGTAATAGATGGATAAGTCTGGGTATCTTATCCCGGTAACACTATGAATACGGTTCGTTTTGAGATGTTACAAGTGTTGTAAAGTGCTACAAATGATCTGATCATGATCATTCATGTAAAGACGTGTGAGTAGGGTATTCTATACAAAGAAGGTTGTATAAGACTGGATCAGGAAATGAATAGTCTCATTATATAACACCGTCCATTATAGAGACTTACATTTCACCAGAATGACCATAGGTGACATGACTTGAATCTTGAATGAGTTGTGAATTTCTGCCTATGAAGGCGGTCCTTTGATTTGTATGAGTGAGAGTGGTTAGATCGCTGACTCGATAGGCCTACCATTTTGAGGATTCGTCTGATTAGGGAGCTGGAACACAGCTACATAAGACGAAATTCACTCATTCCCTAACGTCTGGGTATGTAGATAAATTGATCCCTTAAGGGCTGATTCTAGGGCTTGAACAATGTGGCACCACACCCTCTCTTGGTTGATAAGGGTTTGGTCATAGTTGGACTATGGCTTATTGTTCATTGAAGGGATCAGTGGTACTTAAGGAGTTAGATGTAACTACATGGGCAAAACGGTAATTTTGGCTCAACTGTACTTACGAGCAATATGTGAAGGGTTATCGCACCGTTGATTGGTTATATCTAATGAACACAAAAATATATCTGTAGTACAAAGAGTGTAGCTGTCGGTCTTTAGTGGAGTGACAGACAGTTAATAGATGTTCATTAATTTAATTAAAGGAGATCAATTAATTATTCAAGTACCATTAAAGTTTCAATCCACAAGTCCATAAGGTTCTCTCTGTAGCTCAACAGAGATTATTGGAAATTAATTTTGCATTATTTTGAATCGTTCAAATTAATTGTATGTGATATAATTAATTTAACCTAATTATATATGATATAATTAATATAATGTATTTGATACATTATATAAAGTTTTTTTTAGAGGAAATAAATATTTGAATATGATTCAAGTATTAATTATGTGAATTGAATTCACATAATTAAATTTAGTATAAATGTGATTTATATTAAATACCACAAAATCAAACACAATTTTAAGGGAGAGTTACATAATATTACCTTTGTGATCGAAGACTAAGTAACAGGAGACCAACTCAATATCAACACATGAAATTTCATTTCAAAATACAAAATTTTATCGCACTAAAATAATTTAGGCTTTAAATATAGTTAATTTTAGGAATGAATCTCTAGATTGATGTCAAATCACACTCAAAACAAAATGGCTAAAATATTACTTAGGAAGAATAAAAATAGAGAAAACAATAAAAACTACCAAATCAAAATAGATCATATAATTCAATCGATTCACGTAGTTGCGTCATAAAATTCAAAATATAGTAAAACTTTGTAATTCACCTAATAACAATAATTAGCGACTCAATTGATAAATAGTTTAATCAACAAACTTTATTGCAAACAATAGTAATATTTGATTGTACGAACACATTTTAAATAAAATAAAAGACTCGAGAAACTTTTTTTAATGCAAATTAAATGGTTATATATACATATATAGACACGTAATATATGTACGATAAAGATGGGGTTTCTTTTTAAATAAATAAATAAACTTTGTGTTATAAATTAGTGAATTATCATGTAATACAGGTATTACGTGGCCGATAGTGGACGACAAAATCTCTTTGTTGATCGACAACAATTATAGTTTTTTTTTTCGTCAAATATATATATAATAACAATAATTACAAGGTTGACAAAATTTAGCAATACTTTTTGGGACATGTTAAATAGTGGATTTTGTATTTTCAAATGCCTCGTTTTAGCTTGGAGTATTTTTTAAAAATAATTTTTAGATTTAGTATTTACAATTAATTTATTGTTTACTTTAAAAAAAAGTTATCTATTCATTATAAATTTTGATAATATATTCATATTTTGTTTTTTACATAAAATTATTATTATTATTTAATCAATTCTTATAAAAACTAATTTTGAGTAACTGAATTTAAGTTTTTTTTTTAAAAAAAAATAGGTAAACTAAAACTAACGGTAAGAATATATTAGATTATAAAAAATATTCCTAAGCTTTGTATTTTGTTTAAAAAAATATTCTTGATACTTTGTTTTAAAAAATAGTAATTTATTAAAAATATCCAAGAATTTTATGAATATTAGAATTTTTAATTTTCAAAACGGTTGAATATGTCCCTAAATTTAAAAATGTGTTGAATATCTCTCTAAAATTTTTAATGGTATGTTTAATAGATGTTAAACTATCAAAATGTTCAATCGAATCAATTGTTTTTTTTATTGTCTAATAGCTAGTGTTTAACCCTTTGGACACTTTTTTTGCATGAACCTAATGAAAAAAGTGGTCTAATATGGATTCTTCTACAAATTATCTTGTTCTATCTTACAAGACAATATGATTTAATTATTTTTATGAACGTGAAATCTTTCTTTTAAGAATACTTATAAACGTGATCCTTTCTTTGAGATAAAGAGGACATCTACCTAAAATATGACACTAACTCACTAGTAATATTGGAGATGATACAATCAGAAAAATTCTCATTCCACACAAAAGAGTCTCTAAGAGATGACGCCGAAGCTACAATAGGATATGCAACTTTGTTTTCATCTATATGAGAGAAACAAAAGAACACTTACATTTGCAAAGGATGCAACAAAAAAAAAATCATCAACAAAAGTACCCAATTCAGTAAGATCGGACTCTTTAAACTTAAGCAGATTGATAAAGTCTAGAGCATTAGGTTCACAAAAAGCGGAGGATTCCAACCGTCCCAGACACGACGAACTTCGCTTAAACCTTCTAAAATTGTTTCAACTTCAAGAAAAGGAAAGAGCCAATTCTCTTTTTGTAAACTTACAACACCAAAGATCGAGTTCCTAAGGGAGTCTCAGATTAGCTATTCTAACTTCTCTTGCTTCACTTAGCAGACCACAAAGCATCAGAATTCAACTTCCACCAATCACTTTTTTGGAGGAGACTATGATTTGAGAGAGAGTTCCAAGTGCGTGCGAGTCTTGGATAAAAAGAGAGGTAAGATTACAACTATTGAAATCACTTAGCTGCTTATCTATTAAGATTCTAATAGAGGTCAAATTAAGACGATCTTTATTAAACAAATCTTATTTTGAAAAATCTAGATAGATCACATGATGATAACAACTTTTTCCTACTCCCATCTATAACAATTTGATGTTCTAAAAAAAAAATCTCTGCCCAATAGAGATGAGATAATTTACATTCTCACATGATATTACATGTAGATTCATGGACAGATCTGGGAAAAAAAAGTTAACATGGATTTCTTTCAAGAGTATAAATTACAAGCATATGGAATTAAATCATCTATACTATGCTATCAAACTAAATTTGATGCTCTTCTAATTATTCAGACCATCTCAAAGAACCTTCCAAAACTTCTCCTTAGCTTTTGAGTTAGAGGAGAAGGTTTTATTTTTTTTTTATTATATATATATATATATAAGGAATCTCATGCCCAAATCATAGGCACTTTTTATTGAGAAAATTCCCCTCTTCTCATAAGTCCAAATAACTTCATTTTTAAGTCTTGATTCTTAAGGCATGTTTAGGACTTCATTTACCTTTCAAGGGATGAAAAATATTTTATAAGAGACTCATTCTAATGCCCTTTGTTATCAATAAGATAGGCTACCTTCTTATCTCTAATATCGCGATGCGTAATCCTTAATTTAAAATTTCTAAAATTGGGTAATCAAAGATCACAAGTAATTTTAAATTTTCTTCCACATTATCCACTCTTCGTCTCAAGCCTTTAATAAAAAGATCTTTTCCCTTAAAGAAGTCTTTTTTTCAATCATACTCAAGTTATAAGACCATTAAAATCAAATTCAAATATTAATATTAACATTTTTTTTATTATCTTAAATTATGAATACTAAATTAATATTTAGTTTCGTTTAATAGTTATTTGATTTTTTAATTTTAAAAATCAAGCTTATTTCTTGATTTCTTTATTTTTGTAACCTATTTATAGGAGTGTTTTCAAAATCAAGTGCATATTAAAAAAAATAGTTTTAAAAAAATAATAATAATTAAGAATTTGATTGTTTAGTCAGAGAGGTGGACACTGTAGTAAATAAATTGTAAGAAAACAAGTACAATTTAAAATTTAAAAAAAAAAAAAATCAAATGATGATCAACAAGGACTTCAATGGTCCATATATTAATTTTTAAATTTCGTGTAGTTAAAACATTTTCAATTGGAATTTCAATTGGGGTGATTGGCTATATTTATTTATGTTGGCCTAGGGCCATTCACATTGAAATTAAAGTATACATTTTCAAATCTATTTGAAGTTTCCTTAACCTTTCACATTTGTTATATAGTGACATATGACTTTTCTTTTTTGGAAATATTAATAATTTATCATTTAAAGTTCAACCTAAGTGTAATTTAACTAGTTAAAAATAATATCTTCGACCATTATATCAGCAATTAAAATTCTCACAATCACATGTGGTTAAAGTGTGAAGAAAAGAAAATAATTCGTTTATGAAATAACTTTGTTTGAAAAATTAAATTTTAAAATTAAATATATAAGCGTTGAAGAGAAAATTTGGACTATTCACAAATTGTCACTTCATTTACCAAATTAATGATGAATTTAGAAATTATTTAATTTAGGACTAATTAGAAGTTGACATGTGTAATTAAAGTTGACGTTATAAATTGGCGAATTCCAATGACGCCACATGTTTCCTTCACTCGTTGGAATGAATAAAATTAATCTAGTCCAATTTGATATTATTATTTGGGCTAAAGTTCAATTGAGCCCAAAAATAGGATTTATTTGATGCAAATGTAAAGTAAGGCACACATCCAATTAGTTGGCCCAACAGCCAAGTCCATGGATCAACCAAGCCTAAGCCCACAAAGACCAACTGAGAACTTCATGAATATTTCATTTGTGGGGATCGGAAATTTTAGCCTCCAGATCAGAGTCCGGAGAAAATTTTCTATAATGAGAAGATTCTTTGGCTCTTGAAGCTGACCACATTTAAAGACGGCAGTCATTTGGAAATACAAACATTCTTCTAAGACTCCAACTTCGAGAACATCCACACGCTCCAGTTTCATGCATCAAGCGTACACATTCAATCGAGAGAATTAGAGGATTAAGTATTAGAGATCGGATCACATCCGCATCAAATCAACAACAATACAAATACAAGTTCAACTTTACGAAATAAGATTCTCTAGAAACCTCGTGTAAACAATGAAAGTTGTTGATGATGCATGAAAGAACGATGAAGTGATTATTTAAGCTGTACTTTATTATTTTTCTTTTAAGAAAAAGTTGTAATAAACGAGGAAATTTAATTGATATTGAGAATTGAGATGACTTGTTGAAGAGAGAAGCACGTGCAAGACAGCTACATGTGTGAGACCGAAAGGACCTTCGTGGAAGGATGTCCATTTGTTGTTCTCCCAATCATACTCCTATTAACCAACCGCCTTTACAACAAGGGAAGTATGGGAATTTAATACTTCACCAAAAGAATAATAATAATAATAATAGAAGTATGGGAATTAAATAAGAAAAATAATAATTTTTTTAGTCATTAAATTATTAATTTAATTTTAACGAGTAATAACTTTTTAGTCTCTAGATTTTGACTCTAGTTTCAATTTCGTCATTAGATTTTAAAATGCTACATATTTAGTACTTAAGTTTTAAATTTTGTTTCAATCTAGTTCTTGAATTTTAAAATATTACAATTTTACCCTTAATATATGAGTTTTGTTTCAATTTGATTATTGGGTTTCAAGGTTTTACATTTTCAACCTCAAATTTCACTACTACGAAACTGGGGTTTAATGTCAATTTAAAACTGACATTATAGGGGGTACAATGTCAGTCGTAAACCAACATTGAAGATCGTGTTATAAAAGTCTTAATATCGGTTTTAAATTGATATTACAACTGACTGAAATTTCAATACCAATTATCTTCAATGTTAATTGAAAACCGATATTGTACAACATCTTCAATGTCAGTTTAAAACCGACATTACACATCATCTTCTATGTCGATTTTTTACTTTCAATAATTGTCCAATTTTTTTAATGCCACATTTTTTAAATTGTCCGATCCATTTTTTATGTCGGCCAAAGAGTTAAAAATGCCAATAAATGTCTCGTTTTAGGTCAGAAAATGTCTGTCATCACAATTTATTAAAAATATATATATAAAAAAATTATTTATTGTAATGTGTGCCTATTATATTATGCATGTAAAATACCTCAAATATTGGGTCGTAACTTAATTCTCTTTCTTCTCTCTACTGAAACATTTCATAGCTTGTTGGCTAAGTGAGGCATCGATGCTTTCACTAGTCATAGGTTCGATCCGTTTTGATAGAGAGAAGAAAGAGAATTAAGTTACGTGGCAAGCCAACAATATGTCTTTTCTACCTATAAATGCATAGATCCCACACCTAAAATATAACAATAGACACAACAATACACTCTACCAAAGTTACCTAAAGTACAATAACCCACTTCCATGAAAAATGCATTAAAGCACACTTCTATGATAACTCAAACAACGATTAGTACTTCCAATCTATTCTATAAGTACTTATCAAATATGAATAAACAAACTAACCAACATTTGTATATCGGTAATACACTTCCATTAAACAATAATTAAAATCATTATATTCAACACTTATATATATGATCAAACTAGAAAAACCCATAACTAGATCTATAGATCCAACGTCAGCGACCCACTTCCACGATCGAAACGAGTTATACGATCGGAGATCTACACAATGAGCTAAATGCCACGATTGAGCTAACTGACTGGATCTAACGACTAAAACCAACATGCGAGTGAACTCGAAGACCACGACCGAGCTGTATGATCAACCAAATCTTCCTATTGTCGTTGGAGATCTACACAATTGAAATCAACACACAAGTGAGCTGTGGCCGACCTAAACGACAACATACTACACGCGAGCAAGTTGAACGACAACGAACTACACGAATGTTGAATGACACGACCTCGACAAGCTGAATGACAATGCTGAACAGAACGATTGACAACGAGCTCAATGGTGATGGTCGGTACAGTCAATGGGAAGAGGGTTTGGAAGAGATAAGTGAGAAATGAGAGAGAAGAAAGATAATGAACTGGAAGAGAGATATTTTTTTTACTAAAGAAAACAAATAAATGGTTATCTTTAATGTCGGTTTTAAAACCGATATTAAAGATCCATTTTTTTAAAATCAACATTATACATCCATTTTTACTTTTTCCCACCGACATAAAGTCCAACATTATTGTAGTGTTTTCATTAAATACTCACTTTTAATCATTGACGTCAATTTCTAAATAATTATGAAGTTAAATTTTAAATGTGATAAAAGTAGTAAAACTTAATTAATTGTAATTTTTGTACGATTTTTAATTTAATAACATAAATTAACTCTAAATACAAAAAATCGATATTTGGTGAAAAATCGATATTAAAAATGTAAAGCTTAAATCATATGAACCAAATTGAAGCAAAACTCAAATGTCAATGATAAAATTGTAGCAAAAATTAAATGTATAACATTTTGAAACTTATGGACTAAATAAAAATTAGATATTAAAAAAACCTAGGGGCCAAAAATGTATTTTTTTTCCTTGATTTTTTATGTTTCAAAATGTTATAATTTGACTCTTAAAATTTGAATTTTGTTTCATTTTGGTCAATAGGTTTCAAAATTAACAATTTTAACCTCGATTTTCACTAAACACTCTACTCATTTTTTGTTTTTGGGTTAATATCTATTAGACATTAACATTAATTTAAAGATTGATGAAAAATAGTAAAAATTAATTAATAAACATTAACATAACCGTGTAAATCTTGAAACTTATTAATCAAATTAAAATAAAAATAAAATTTAAAAGATAAAATTGTAACATTTTAAAATCTAGCCAACTTAAATTCAATACTTAAACACTTAGTTTAACATTTTAAAACATATAAACAAAATTGAAATTAGACAAAAACAAAATTTCCCATTAAATAATTAGTACCATGTGAACTCCCTTTAGAGCTCCATTAGCGGTTTATTTTTCTTTTTCTTTTTCCTTTTTTTTTTTAAAAAAAAATAAAAGAAACTCTCTTTAGGCTAAGGTTTTGTCACTCACACATTGTGATGTGACTACTGTTTTTTTTTTTTTTTTTTTTTTTTAAAATATAATTGTTGATGCATTAAGAAATTAATTTAATAATGAACCAGTAATTTTCAATAAATGTTATTATGTGCTAACTGATTTAATTATAATTATAAATCCTTTAATTGTTAAAATATTGAGGGATTTTGAGATAGTAAAAATTGATAGTAAATGTGACAAAAGTTTACGTGCGTCCCATTTACCTAAAGCATAAAATCTTATTTTAAAGCGATGTTGAAATTGTAAGGAAATGTTTCTTTCAGATTCGTTTGCAATAATGGTAAGTATTGGCAACTTTTTCGCTCTACCCTGACCTCTTCATTGTCCATAAGTTCTTAAAATAAATTATATGTCCAACCTTAGATTTCAAAATTTTAATAACCCCAATTTTTTTTGGTAAGTTGTGAATAAAAATATATTAAATATTTTGAAACCCAATTGTACAGACACTTGCTTTGATAAAAAGAAAAATCTAGATATTAATATATTGTAATAACAAATAAATTATTTAGGAAGGATTAAATTTTTTTACCTATGTGCTCAAAAAAAAAAAAAAAACACTTACACGATATGCATTGATGATCTTATTTCCCCTTAACATCTCTTAAGCAAATAAATTTTATGTTGTATCTATGTTTTTTTTTTTACACTAAACTATTGTTGTAGTTAACCTATGAAAATGCCAAAATTAAAATTGTTTAACTGACATGAAGTTTATACTATCGAATTTAGATTTTCGAGTTCAATTCCTCTACTTTAAAAAAAAGTTAGACTTGTATAAATGTTGACTCATTGATAAAATGCATTTTATGGTGTGATTGAATGTAATGGAATAAGAAAAATTAAAACCCCGTTTGATAACTATTTGATTTCTGATTTTTGTTTTTGAAAAGTAGGCCTATAGATACTACTTTCATCTTTAAATTTCTTCCGCTGTTATTTATTTTTTGTTAGTGATTTAAAAAACCAAGCCAAATTTTGAAAACTAAAAAAAAGTAGTTTTTAAAAGGGCTGTTTTCAAATATAGAAAAATGAATCAAAATATTTACAAAATATAGTAAAATTTTAGAATTATCAATGATAGACGCTGATAGACTTCTAGTGTCTATCAGTGTGATACTGATAAACATTGATAGAAGTGTCTATTAGCGTCTATCATTGATAGTTCTAAAATTTTGCTATATCTTCAGTTTTACCATTTGAAATAATTTTTCTTTTTAAAAATTATTTTTGTTTTTGATATTGGGTAAGATTTCAACCATTGTACTTAAGAAGATATAAATCATGATAAGAAATGAGAAAAAAATAGATTTAATTTTTAAAAATAAAAATAAAGAAAAATAAAATAGTTATCAAATGGATTCTAAAATCCATCCATTTGATAAATTAATTAGGTTGATTTCAAAACAATAAATAAATAAATAAAAATATTCACAATGGTCAGATCTTACATGGGCCTGGCCCAAAATTTTAAAAGAAGAGTCTAGCCTGTTTCATCTTATTGGTCGGTTTGGAATCGGATAAACATGAGAATGAGCTCAGATCTGGACGATGCTAATCTAATCATAAACCAATTATAAATTATAGATTCTCTAAAAAGAAAGAAAATTTATTATTTCTTTCTAATACAAAAGGAAGAAAACTTTTAAATCATTATAATTCATGACAGATATGTATTTCTAGAATATATCCTTATCTTTGTTCTTTTTAAAAAATAATTAACTAATCAAAGAAAAATGAGAATAAATAATTAATCATTTTACTATATTTCTTTGTCTTCTTTTTTTCTTTGTGAACAAATTACTAAAACTACCTAGGTAAGATTATATCCTTAAAACTTTCCATTTTAAAATTTAAACCTTAAAAAACGATATTAAAATTGACTCAAATTTAATCTACAAACTTATATAATTGTGTAAATAGTAACATTTGTACAAATTTATGTTTCAAATTTTATTATTTATGGGTCTAATTTCTATAATTATTATAAATTTGAGGATCTAATTTTAATATTTATAAACGTTTTTTGAATCTAATTTTTATAATTTAAAATTTTAGAATATAATTACAATTATCACCATTTTTTCCATTTTTTTAAACGGATTGCTTTTAACTTTATTGCCATAAACGCATACCAGCACAGTTGTTTTATATTATGGTCAGTGTTTCTATTTTTTTGTCAGTTTATTAATTGGGATGAACTATTATTATTATTATTATTATTATTATTATTATTATTATTATTATTATTATTATTATTATTAAATATTTTGAAAAAGGATGAACTATTATGAATGATATTTTGAATGGCTCAATTTATGAAGTTATTATCATTATCATTTATCATATATATATTTTTTCCATCGTTTCCATATTGTTGAGGGAGTAGGCAAATTCAATCCCGAGAGTTTATCTCCCAGCGAATCAAGGAAACCAAGATTTTTCCTTCCGAGAGATGGAAGCTGATGTTTCCATTGATATTTTATAAACCCTAATCATCTTTTGTTCTTCGTTTCAATCTCTAATTCTCTCCCTTTTTCTCTCTCACTGATTAGGGTTTTTCGGTCCATGGCTTTCAGTGCTATGAATCCAGGTCTCGCCTTATTGTTTTCACTGATTTTGGTTGGCTGTTGCGGCTCTGCAGCTAATGTGGTATTGATTGGGACCAACGTTACTCGTTCCTTCGACTCCATTGAAGCTAATTTCGGTTAGTTCTCTTTATGCTCGCTTCATTTTGAATATTTTCCCAACTCAATTGTTTTGTGTATTGCTGAGTGATTTCTGACTCGGGCACTGGATTAAATGTCTGTGCTCTTGTCATTACTAGTCGTCGTGGCTTTTGCCAACGGGCGACATGGTTGACTATATAGATTCTGCTGTTAATGTGGAATAATTCTTTTTTTTTTTTTTTTTTAATCGAAAATTCTGTCAAATAGTAAAAGGTGATTCAGGATGGTATTATGTTTTGAGGGGATAAATCGGATATGGTCATCCAAGAAGGAAAATGAGGGAGGCCAGTCAAATATTTGAGATTGGTCTATGGATTCAGTTTTATTTTCTATGCCTTTCTTTCTTTTCCCCCCCTTTAAATGGCCATGATGGATTCTCTTATTGATCTCTGGAATTATCTCTGGAATTTCTGATTTCAGCTCCTTCAATAGAAAGTTCAGGGGAACCTGGGGTGTTATATCTGGCAAAACCTCTTGACGCATGCTCGACATTGGAAAACAAAACTGATCTGCCTGTAAACTCCAGTTCACCATTTGCGCTTATAATTAGAGGAGGATGTAGCTTCGAGGATAAAGTGAGGAGAGCCCAAGTGGCTGGATTTAAAGCTGCAATCATCTATGACAATGAAGATGGTGGCTTAATTGCGAGTAATTACTTTTTTACACTATTAACTTTATGCAATTTTCTTATATAAAAAAAAGAAGCTATTCTCCATTAATGGAAGTCGATTACTTTCAATATGATTTATGGGTCTTAACTATGTCTATGTTGCTATGCTTGTTGCAGCCATTCGATTTGCTTGTACTGTAGGTATTAGTGCCTTGATGATTTACTTATCTACATTCAAAGATTGAATAACATTTTGTAGATACCAATATTTTATAAAAACTATACTTCAAAGACTTTCAGAATTAGATTTAATTTTTTTAAATGGAGAAATTGACATTGCCGTTCATTAGAAAAAAGAAATGCAGTTGTCCGTCCAAGATCTTCCCTTAAAACCAAAGCCTCTTTTTCTGATGGATCTTGTCTAGAAGACCACAAACAACATGATCAAATGTCTTTTCAATGTTGATTTTCAATCAATGTTTCTTAGTGTTATTGTATGGAATGGTGTTGGTCTTGGTATATCTTAGTTTTATATTTTTGAAATAAATGATAAACTAGAAAAATTCAATTGACTTGCTCATCAATTAGAATACTTATATCTTGAATTACAGTCCCTTTTTACTACAAATTCATAAAAGTTTGCATATGTGCCAAGGGGTTCTCTAGAATCCTCGATGTAGGCTACCTTGTAGTTGTTGTCTACGATTGTTGCAATTATTTGATATCTTTTTGCTATTGCTTTATCGATCTAAACTTTATGCCCATACTTGGTAATTATAAGTTTCACGCTTTTACTTTTCCCTGGTTTTCCTACTCTGTTAACGGGTATGGAGTTATTTGGTTAACTTCATTGCATGCATGCATAACAGTAAATGTTTTGGAAAAGAAAGATCAATTTTCTTGTTAGCTTGAATATTCCCTGGTCATAACTTTGAAGTGGTTGCAGTGGCAGGGAGCTCAGCTGGTATTAGAATACATGCTGTATTTGTTACTAAAACATCTGGTGAGACATTGAAGAAGTATGCAGGCTTGCCTAACGTTGAGATATGGATAGTTCCAAGCTTTGAAAATTCTTCATGGTCCATCATGGCTATCTCCTTTATTTCTCTTCTTGCAATGTCTGCAGTGCTTGCTACTTGTTTCTTCGTTCGTAGACATCGAATAAGACGAGGACGTCCTCGATCTTCTCATGCTCAAGAGTTCCGGGGAATGAGCAGACGTGTAGTAAAAGCAATGCCAAGCCTGATATTTACTACTGCTTTAGAGGATAATTGCACATCAATAACATGTGCAATATGCCTTGAGGACTATACTGCTGGTGAGAAGCTCAGAATTCTACCATGTCGTCACAGTAAGTTCACTCCTTTATTCTTCTTCCATTTTTTCCCCTTTTTTTATTATTATTTTTTTAATAAGAAACAGAAAGATATATTCACCAAAAAGCCAACAAAAACAACCTAAGGGCAAAGGGCTGAGAGGACCCTTCACTCCTTTATTCAGAAGTTGATATTTCCTTGTTATGCATGTATCTTGCATCTGTAAGAATATTAGTTGCACTTTGTGCTGTATAGAACCTGTGATGGTGTGGTTGGTCCTTTCTTTCTTTTCCATCTATAGCTCAGACACCCAACGTTTGTGGATTGGGTATAACATAAGTGAGCTCTTAAACTTTATAAAACAGGTAGCGTATTTGTAGGAATTATTATAAATGATCAAGGTAGTGGTTAATCAATGTCTTAGTAATCAATGCTCCAAGTCCTTGTTCAAATTATTCAAAAAATGTAACAATCATGAGTTGGCCTAGTGGTAAATAGGGGGCTCATGATCTTGATAAAGGGCAAGAGGTCATGGGTTCAATCCATGGTGGTCACCTATGTAGGATTTAATATACTACAAATTTCCTTAACACCAAAATGTTGTAGGGTTGGGTGGATCGTCCAAAAGAAAAAAAAAATTGTTCAAAAAATTTTAGAGATACTATGATTCGATAAATGCAGTTTAAGATCTTTTATAGACATAAAGTTAAGACTCCTTTATTTTATTCATGTAACAACCACATATCAGTTATCACGACCTGAAGCCATTCGATTTCTTTACAAAGGTAAAATAAAATCTCATAAAGATTTGACTTTGCGAGTACGGTACACTATCACACCATTTGCCCAAACAAAATTTAAAAGTTCAAAATAGGCAAAAAGTAGTTTAGAGTGCCCTGGTTAGGGCTTGAAAAAGAATGTTCTTAAACCAGTTAGGCTACTTGACCAGGACTAAATTAAGGAGCAGATAATTTGATGTACATGTCTTGAAAAATGGTTGAGATAACTTTGTTGGTGGAGGACTAGGCAACTGCTCGTTTTCCAGCCAGCAAGGAAGTTTGGTTCATTGGGTTGTCTGCGGTTTAATTGGCATATGACTAAATTAGCATATGAACAAAATTTAATAGTTCAAAATAGGTGAAATTTAGTTTAGAGTATCCTGGTTATGGCTTAAAAAAGAATGTTCTTAAACCCAGTTGGGCTACTTGATGAGGACTAAATTAAGGAGCAGATAATGTGATGTGGAGGTTTTGATAAATGGTTGAGATAACTTGTTGGTGGAGGACTAGGCAACTGCTCGCTTTCCAGCCAGCAACTGAAGTTTGGTTCATTGAGTTGTCTGCTGTTTAATTGGTGTATGACTAAATCAGCATATGAACAAAATTTAATAGTTCAAAATAGGTAAAATATAGTTTAGAGTACCCCGGTTATGGCTTAGAAAAGAATGTTCTTAAACCCAGTTGGGCTACTTGATGAGGACTAAATTAAGGAGCAGAGAATGTTCATTAGTTTGTCTGCGGTTTAATTAGCGTATGGAGTGAAGATATTTCCTGATTTTAATGTCTGGAGTAACATAAATGTACTTTTATTGCAAAGTCCCACAAGCAGGATATAAGGTTGATTTATATAAATGAAGTGACGGAGAACTAGGAATGAAGAAAATTGTGGGGAAGGGAAGTCAAACTTTTTCATTGAATTAGCAAAAAGCTGGACAAAAAGAACTCTTACAAAATAGCTTCTCATTTTGTGTTCATTACCGGAGGAGTATAACTAAAAAGAAAGTTAAAGAAAGAAACCCCCCTTGGAAAAGAGGAACTTAGAAAACTCAAGAACCTTAACCTATTGGCTGTCTGCTCCATTAAAATGCGACAATTTCTTTCTAACTATTTCTCTGACATAAGGCCACGAACACATATATCCACAGAATTCTTGCTCTTCTGAATCTGTTCCTTCTTAAGGCTCGAGAGATTTTTGTCTTTTCCATCTCTGTCAAAGGCCCTGGCTATATAAAATTGCAGCAATAAGGATGTCCAATACAGTGAAAAACTAGATGCCAGCTTATCTTTGGGATCTCTTCCCTCGGCCCTTAGGCAGTTGTGTTTTACTCAGTGTTGTTATAGCCCAGGTTTCTTATCAAAAATTAAAAAAACAATATTCTTCGGGTTCTGTTTTCTATGTTCTTTCAGCCATTGTGATTCTGCCATCGTCCCTTTCCTTTCAAAATCATGCCAGAGGGCAGATAGATTCTTTGTTTAATGGGATGATTTAGATGTTAGTATTTTTCATCATTGAGATAAACTCCATCTGGAGTTACAGATAGTTGTAGAAACTCACTCGATGCTACCCTCTGTTATTCTCAAGGCGAAGTTCCTTTCCCCATTACTACCTTAGCATTTCCTTGACACAGGCTCCTTATTTTGTGACACTACAAAAAATCTATAAAAACGTCATTATGACTGAGAACCCGAGACATCGTTATTACTATTGTTTTTATTTTTTATTTTTATAGAACACAACTGTTTTTATTAAGAAAAAAGAAAATAATACAAGGACATACAAAAAATCAAGCCCATAAACAAACCCCATGAGAGAGTTTCCAACTAATTAAGATATTGCTTAGTGAATAATTACAAAAAGGCTTCGAAACTGAAGCCCAAAGAAAAACATGGAACCTCACCAAGGACCAAACCTCACAAGGGTTCCTATCCACTATCTTTTTGCTTTTTGAGGCCATATTTTACTCACATACATACATACCTTTACATGCATTTGTTTCATATATATGATCTAGCTAACGTCTGATCTGATTACTGAATATAGTTTTATTGGAACTGTTTTCAGAATTTCATGCCCTCTGTGTGGACTCTTGGCTTACTGCTTGGAGAACCTTCTGCCCTGTTTGTAAGCGAGATGCAAGAACTAGCAATGGTGATCCACCACCTTCAGAATCCACACCATTGCTTTCGAGTACTCCCAGTTCTGTTGCTTCATCCTCAATATTATCTTCTGTGAGATCATCATTGCCACCAAGCTCCGCCATTCAAATATCCCCTTCATTAAGATCGCCTTCGGTATCTCGGAACCACTCCCTCTCAAGCACTCCTTACCTTCAGCAGTCTCTGAGATCCTCCTACCGCCAATCCCCAACGTTGAGTGTGAGCAGAAGTTCAGTTGAACTCAGAAATGCATCTTCCCAAAGATCTCAGACTTCTCATTTGGTTTCGCCGTATTCCTCGTGTTACCCATCCATTTCACCTTTACATTCAAGATACATGATTCCGCTTATTCCGAGTCCAAGCAATGCCTCACCAAGCATCATTGGTTCTTCTAGTCATCAACATAATCCCTTGCATTGTAGTGGATCAGCTGCAAGCTTTTCTCCATTTGCTTCGGCTCGGTCTCTTCCTGAATGCTGATACAAGAGCGTTGAGAAAATCTTTCGCCCTGAGAAATTGGCAACGAGGGGGTTGAGGGGTTGGGTGAGGTATGGTTGAATTATGGCATCATGTGGTCTGTAAAGCGATTTGTTAGTTGTTGATCTGTCTAAATACCCTGGTTGGCCAGCATCATTGTATATTATTTCTCACGATTGCTCCATTTGTTTTGGGTTTGAAGTTCCATTTTGTGGTACATGTTGTAGAGGTTTTTAAAATTACAAAGTGAAGTAGAGTATATTCTTGTGGCGGTGGTTTTGTAATTCTTTAATGGATTGTGGGATTAGATGCAGTGGAAGTGGATACTTAGTTTAAGAGCTAACCAGGAAAGGAACATTTGTAATATATACCACTTCTCTCTTTCCTTATCTTCCCATCTTTGAGGCCCCTTCCATCGTTTCAACATACTTTTTTCTTTCACCAGATGATTTTTTCGTTAAATTCTCTGTAAAAGAGTTGCTCAATGTTGTGGCCACTCCAGGTCCAGTTGATAACGTTTCTATTTCTTGTTTTTCTGTTTCTTATTTCTCGTTTTTTATATTTCTCCCAGTTTAAATATGATTTAATTATGTTTGAAATATAAAAATAATTATCAAATATAATTTATATTATCAAATATACATAAATCTCAATGAAAAATTAATAACGATGATACGGTAATAAAATTTAAGTCATTTGTCTTCATTGTTGTTGACTCAAATTCAATTTAATTAATTATGTAAATGTAAATGTTTGTGGTTGTAAAATATTAAAATGAAATAAATGAATTAAATGAATATCTTAGTAATCAAAATTCATAAATTTTGAAATTTTAATGGGTTATGAATGTAATAAAAATAAAATATTTAAATTTAAAATAATATATAAACATGTCTATTGTAAATTTTTAAATTAAAAAATTGAAACAAATATTTAAATACACCTTTTGAAAATTTAAAATTTGAAAATCAGTTATATATAAATTTAAATGTTGAAAGATTTAAAATTCAAGATTAAGTTAACATATAATTATAAATAATAATAATAAATATAAATAAAAGAAAGAAAAGGAATATAAACGATAATATAGAAAAGAAAGTAATATAAAAGAAAGAAACATGAAATAAAATAAAAAGAATAATGCATTTGGGAATCGACCGTAAGACTAAGGGGTAGAAAGAAATAGGAGTAGGCCTACTACCAACCAACCAGGGCTAACTTTTTACATAAAAATGAACAAATTTAAATAAAATAAAAACGGAACGGGTCTTGTAGTTTCTCAAATTTGGCTTCATTTTCATAAACGTTTCTAATATTTTAGAAACAAGAAACGAGAATGATTATAAAAAAAGTTAATTTCTCAAAAAATAAGAAACAAAAACAAAAGATAGGAAACAAAAACGTTATCAAATGGACCTTTCCTGATTCATTTTCACGGGATTGAAGTGGGCACAGGGGATAAAAAGGTAATTTAACTCTCAAAGTTGTACTCAACCTTGTAGTCTCTTCCAGATTCATTTTCAAAAAGAAAAAAAAAAAGAAAAAAAAATAATTTCCATGAGCTACGCGGGATGGAGATTATTTAACTCTCAAGTTTCATTGTTTAGTGGCATGAAGCATTGTATGGTGATTTGGTATTTTAGAACAATATATATATATATATATATATATATATATATATATATACACATTTTGAACATAGGGATATTTAAGATAAATTGATATAAAAGATTATTTTGTTTTTATTCGAAAGTTTAGGAATATTCAAATTAGATGATGAGTTCTTGTGGTAAATTATCCATTTAGTTTAATTTAGGAGGAAAGAAAAGTGACCCTTGTTTAAGGGTAATTGTTTTAAATGATCGTTGGAGTACATTTGTAGTTTGTAAACCTCGTGGTAAATCTTAGCTTGTTTTTTTTGATGTCCTAAATCTCGTGGTCTTGTAGTTTGTAAATTTGTATTTTTACAAGCATATTATGTATCTAATAAATAAGTTGTATTTTATTTGACATTTAGTTGTGTTGAAAATAGGGTTATTAACCTAGGGGCATTTATGTAATTGTGTAGGCCTCTTGGGTTTCCTACTGTCTATTTATACGTTGTATTCCTGTGTATTCGGTATATCAGATTAACTAATATGAAAATCTTTATATCGTGGTTTTTCTCCCTGTACTAGGGTTTCCACGTAGCTGTTCGTTGTTATTCTCTTTTCTTTTTATATATTTTAACATGGTATCAAAGCTAGGCAACGAAACCTTAGCCGTTATGGAAGAGAACCAACCACAATCGTCTTCAGCCGATGGAACTTCAAGTTTTGACATGAAAACAACCATTCGAGTGGCCGTGAAGGAATGTTTTCAAGCAGCCTTACCGAAGTTGATCTCTGCCATCCAGTTGTAGTCGATAGAGAGTCGGAGTCGATGGGAGCTGTCACACCAGACAGAAGCCACGATCAGAGACCGAAACTAGAGCGCGTTGCCTTCGACGGTCGGACAGAGACGAGCGACGCTGCCTTTGACGGTCGGATAGAGACGAATCAAATCGAGCCTAGTCGTGCCTTTGATGGTCGGACAGAGACAAATCCGATCGGGCCCAGCCGTGGGTGGCTGCCATTTGTGCCGATCGTGCTCGCGCCGTTCGAATTCTCCATGCTAGGTTAGATCGATCGCTGCGGAGCCGCGCCTAGCACTTCGTTCAAGCATTCCAACTGGTCAAACCAGAATTCGATTGAGCCATCCAGTCGCTCAAACCAGCTAGTGCCACCTCGTGCGCCGGGCAGATACGAGGATCACCTGCAGCCGCCGGCGACATTCTTCCAGCCGTCGATGGCTGCTCCTTTTCCAGCCACTTGTGGCTCGACCCAATGCCTAGATGATGTTAGACAACGGTTGGCGTGTCTCCAACAACAAATTTCAGACTTGGATACGATGTTTGACATAAATCCTCAACCAGTTCAACCAGTCTATTCAGAGAATCCGATAAATTCGTTCTCTATTTTGCCAAATGCTTCTTATTTATCTGGCTCGATGGGCAACTCTGCAGGATTTCTCGTAGGAGAAAAATTAAATGGCCAGAATTATTTCTCTTGGTCCCAATCGATCAAAATGGCCTTGGAAGGGCATCACAAATTTGAGTACTTGACGGGGGAGATTCTGAAGCCGATACAAGGCGATCCTCAAGAACGGATTTGGAAAGGGGAAGATTTGCTGTTACGATCTGTCCTCATGAATAGTATGGAACCTCAAATAGGCAGACCATTATTGTATGCTGCAATCGCCAAGGATATCTGGGAGGCTGCACGAGATTTGTACTCAAAGAGACAGAATGCCTTTTGACTATATACGTTTCACAAGCAGGTCCATGAATGCAAACAAGGGTCCATGGATGTGACATCATATTTTAACAAATTATCAATGCTTTGGCAAGAGATGGACCTGTGTCGAGAAATTATCTGGAACTGCGCACAAGACGGGGCTCAATACTTGAAAATTGAAGAAGCAGATCGTGTGTATGTTTTCTTGGTTGGATTAAATCCTAAATTCGATGGTGTTCGTAGTTGAATATTGGGCCAACGTCTTACACCTTCTCTCAAAGAAGTTTGCTCCGAAATACTCCTGGAAGAGGATTGGTCACGCGCCATGAATAATCCTATTACTACAATTGATGCAGCTGCCTTCATTGCAAAGTTGCCCAGTGTTGGTGGCGATAAAAAAACCCCACCTGTGTGTGAGCACTGTAAGAAACCCTAACACACAAAGGACCAGAGTTGAAAATTGCACGGGAGACCTCTAAACAGCATGCGACGACAATCTCATGAAAAATCTAATATTGGTCGTGCCCTAGTGAGTGACTCAGCAGATGAACATACTCAGAAGCAGTCTTTTGTTGACAGTAAGAACAATTTGAGTACTGTTGGGGTGAGTGCTATTGCACAATCAGGTAATTTTCCTTCATTTGGCCTTATTAGTATAAACGGTAAAAAACCTTGGATTGTGGACTCAGAGGCCACAGATCATCTTACTAGTTCTTTAGATATGTTTATTTCTTACAACCCGAGTGCTGGAAATGAGCGTATTCGAATTGCAGACGAGTCTTTTTCCCCTGTTGCAGGGAAAGGCCTATCTCCCTATTTGATGGTTTAGTTTTGCGTGATACTTTGCATGTGCCTAAAATCTCTTATAATTTGTTGTCTGTCAGTAAAATTACAAGGGATCTGAAGTGTAAGACAATTTTCTCACCTGACTCCGTTTTGTTTCGAGATCTGAAATTGGGGATGACAATTGGCATTGCCCGACACGATAGGGGACTTATTTCTTTTTTGAAGATCCTTCCTCTAAAGATGATCATTGAACTGGGTTTATGTCATTAAATTTTTCTGTTTCTGAAAATGACGTTATGTTGTGGCATTTCCGTTTAGGACATCCAAATTTTCAATATATGAAGTATTTGTTTCTGTATTTATTTCGCAATGTTAATACTTCCTCTTTAAATTGTGATGTGTGTATTCGTGCCAAGCAAAGTCGTGTTCCTTTTGGGCCTCAGCCTTCTAAACCCTGGAGTCCTTTTACTTTTGTTCATAGTGATGTTTGGGGTCCTTCACCTGTTACCACTTCCACTGGTAAACGTTGGTTCGTTCACGTTTATAGACGACCATACTCGCTTTACTTGGGTCTTCCTCCTCACTGACAAATCTGAGGTGTCATCCATTTTCCAAAAATTTTATACAACTATCGAGACTCAGTTCAATGCGAAGATTGGAATTTTACGGAGTGATAATGGGCGAGAAAGCGATGATTGATGAAGTCCCTACCTCTGAAAGTGGAAGGAAGGTAGTGCCCTCAATTGTTCCAGAGAAAAGGATCATGGCGCCCCAGAACAAGTCCTCTCATTTACCATTTTTGTAAGTTAGTTTTTTTCTAGAAAAGAGGGAAAAACTGAACCGGGAGAACTGATTCTTCTCGAGTTGACAGTTGTAAAGGGCCTCTCAGAAAAGTCAGGAAGGAGGCATTCGAAAGGCCGACAGCATTCTCACTTCTGATATCTCCAGGTGTTGTCACCAAAAACCATCCCCGATTGACAGAACGTCCCGCTACTTGCTCAATAGTGTTTCGCCACTACCATAGCTGGCGGTCACAACCTATAGCGTAAAGGCATTCGATCCGCATCTAATTCTTCAACACCTTCTTCAGGGATTTTCTTGTCTCTAAGGGAATTGTCCACTAGAGCTTGTGTGCTTATACTCCGCAATAGAATGGAGTGGCCGAGTGGAAAAATCGTCATCTGGTGGAAGTAGCCCGGTCTCTTATGTTATCTGCCACTCTTCCGTCATATTTGTGGGGGGATGCTGTTCTTACGGCCGCCCATCTCATTAATCGGATGCCCTCTCGTGTTCTTAACCTTCATACTCCCTTGGATCTCTTTAAAGAGTCCTTTCTAATCACTCGGTTAATCTCCGATGTTCCCTTTCGAGTCTTTGGTTGCGTTGCCTTTGTTCATTCACATGGTCCAAACCGCACAAATTACTCCTCCTGCTCAGAAGTGTGTCTTTGTTGGATATCCACTTCATCAACGTGGGTATAAGTGCTATCATCCGTTATCTCGTAAATACTATGTCTCCATGGACGTCACCTTCCTCGAAGATCAGTCATTCTTTTCTATTAGTCATCTTCAGGGGGAGAAGATGAGTGAAGAGACTAACTGGTCCTCTTTGTCTATTCCCTTAGAGTCGGCTCCTATTCATATTTTGTTTGAGCCTAGTTCTAAGCATGAAGACCCGGTCCTTCCTACCAACCAAGTTCCTTGGAAAACTTACTATAGGAAGAATCTTAGGAACGAAGCAGTGTCACTTGTCGAACCGAAATAGCCGGCTTCAGTACATGAGTCAGACCCGCCATTAGATCCAGGTACGTATATTCCTGAAACTAATGATGTTGATGTATGTATGAAGACTGACAAATGCATGTAGGATAAAGGGCGAAGGAAGTGGTAATACTGAAAGTATGACAGAAGAGGAGACAGCTGAGAATGAAATGATTCTAGTTAATGATGATGTGGAGGATACTACTGAAATCCCTAATACACAGATAGCTGATCATGGTGAGAAGCCTGGAGAGTTGAAGGATCGTGATCCCTTGCTCGATCTTCCTATAGCTCTGAGGAAAGGCACTCGTTCATGTACTAAATATCCCATGCATAGTTACATGACGTATAGTAATCTGGCACCCAAGTTCAAAGCGTTCACTACCAGCCTAGACACTGTGATGGTTCCGAATGTCATAAGTGTTGTGATGGAAAAACCATAATGGTGGTTTGCTATTATGGAAGAAATGAGAGCTCTTGAGAAGAATAGAACGTGGGAACAGGTGGTTCTACCTGAAGGGCACAAGACAGTTGGATGCAAATGGGTGTTTACTATAAAATACAAGTCAGATGGGACGATTGAGTGGTACAAGGCTAGGCTTGTTGCAAGAGGCTTCACTCAGACCTATGGAGTAGACTACTCTAAACCTTTTCTCCCGTGGCCAAACTAAACACTATCCGAGTGCTTTTGTCAGTTGCCGTAAATAAGGATTGGCCCCTACACCAATTTGATGTTAAAAATGCGTTTCTGAATGGGGAACTTGAAGAGGAAGTCTATATGAGTCCTCCTCTTGGATTCGAGAGTCAGTTCAAAAACAGGGTGTGCAGATTGAGAACGTCGCTATATGGGTTGAAACAATCTCCAAGGGCTTGGTTTGACAGATTCACAACCTTTGTGAAAGCACAGGGGTATGTTCAGAGGCATTTTGATCACACTTTATTTACAAAAAGGTTGAGATTAGGGAAGATAGTTGTTCTTATTGTCTACGTTGATGACATTGTTTTATCTGGGGATGATGATGCTGAGATCATGAGACTCAAAACAAAGATGGCCGAAGAGTTTGAAATTAAAGACCTTGGTAAGCTAAGATACTTTCTGGGAATGGAAGTGGCTCGATCAGAGGAAGGTATCTCAGTTTCTCAACAAAAATACACTCTTGACTTACTAAAGGAAACAGGCATGACTGGGTGTATACTTGTTGACACACCAGTAGAGTACAATGTGAAGCTCAGCGAGAAAAATTATAGAGTTCCTGTTAATAAAAAGAGGTATCAGCAGTTAGTCGAAAATTTGATCTACTTGTCTCACACAAGGCTAGATATTTCGTATGCAGTAGGTGTTTCAATCAGTTTATGCAGGCTCCCTGTGAGGATCATATGACAGCAGTTGAATGTATCCTTTGGTACCTGAAAGGAACTTCTGGCAAGGGACTGATGTTCAAAAAGTCCGATAAACGATCTGTTGAAGCCTACACTGATTCTGACTGGGCAGGTTTTGTTGTTGACAGAAAGTCAACATCTGGGTATTGTATGTTTGTCTGGGGTAATCTAGTCACCTGGAGAAGTAAGAAACAAGGGGTCGTTGCTAGAAGTAGTGTTGAGGCTGAGTATAGAGCCATGAGTCTGGGGATATGTGAAGAAATCTGGTTGAAGAAAGTGTTATCTGATCTCCAGCAAGATAATGAGCTTTCGATGAAATTGTTTTGTGACAACAAAGCTACCATGAGTATTGTAAATAACCCGGTTCAACATGACAGAATTAAACATATAGAGATTGATAGACATTTCATTAAGGAGAGACTAGACAGTGGAAACATATGTATCCCTTATATTCCTCCAAATCAGCAAATTGCACGTGTGCTTACAAAGGGGTTACTAAGACAGAGCTTTGACTATTGTATAAACAAGTTGGGCCTTGTTGATATCTATGCCCCAACTTGAGGGGGAGTGTTGAAAATAGGGTTATTAACCTAGGGGCATTTATGTAATTGTGTAGGCCCCTAGGGTTTCCTAATGTCTATTTATACGTTGTATCCCTGTGTATTCAGTGTATCAGATTAACTAATAAGAAAGATCTTTATATCATAGTTTTTCTCCCTGTACTAGTGTTTCCATGTAACCGTGCGTTGTTATTCTCTTTTCTTCTTCTATATTTTAACAAGTTGCATTAAGTCAAAACCACTAAACTAAAATCCAAGGTTATTAGATGAAGCTTAAAAAAGTATGTGAAGACATACAAGTGGCTCACGTTAAATGATAACCTGAACGATCTGTAGCAAATGGATAAGGTTGGGTACCTTATCCTAGTGACACTACGGATACGATCCGCTTTGTAGTTGTTACAATTGTTGTAAAGTGCTACGAATGATCTGATCTTGATCAGTCACGTGGAAACATATGAACGAGGGTGTTCTATACAAAGAATTTGTATAAAATCAAACCACAAAATGAATAATTTCACTTTTTAACATTATTGCTAGAAGAAACTTACATTTCACCAGAATGATCATAGGTGACTTGACCTTAATCCTGAGTGGGTTGTGAACTTCTGCCTATGAGGGCGGTCTTTTGATTTGTATGGGTGAGAGTGACCAGTTTCGCTGACTCAATATGCCTACCGTTTGGAGCAGGGATGGCAAAATTCTTTGCGGAGTCAGGTCTCCGTGTTGGGTTTTATGTCTTAAAACTCATGGTTTGTAAACAATAAAAGTTATTCTGAAAATTCAATAAGTTGTTATTGAATATATGAATTGCTTATTTCTTTTTAGAAATAAATTCAATAAACTAAAATATCCATGACTATTACATGAGTACTTGAACTTTATGTGGAGACATAAAAGTGGATAAGGATCGAGTAAATAGTCAAAATGATCTATAGTATATGAATAAGGTTGGGTGCCTTATTCTGGTAACACTATCGGATGCGGCTCACTCTGTAGTTGTTACAAGGAGTTGTAAAGTTATAGACAATGTGATCCTAAGTCGTTCATGTTATGACATGAGGAGTGGGGGCGTCTTGTGTTATGGGTTTGTACAAGATCGAACCATGAAATTAGCCACTCTTATTTTATAATGTTGTTTACTGTTTAAGACTGACTATTTCAAAGCGATGACCTAGGTAACTTGACCTTAATCCTGAGCTAACTATGAACTCCTATTTATTTGATATTATCCTTAGATTTGCATAGGTGAGGGTTGGCTCAACAGCGCCAACTCAATAAACCTCCATTTCAGGGGAAAGAACGGGTAGATAGCTGAGGACATAGGGTGCGAGATGGAATTCACTCCTACCCGCTTTCAGGGATAGTAGAGAGGTTGTTCCTTAAGTGCTCACTTCGGGTCTTGAACAAGGGGCCTTACCCTCTCATTGGCTTGAGAGGGACTCGATTTATTGATCGGATCACAAACCAATTGTTCATTAGAGGATCAGTGGGACTTAAGGAACAAGAGGTAATCTTGGGCGGTAAAACAGACATTTGACCCAGCCGTTATTACGAACAACCTGTGAAGGACTAACTTATTAATCATGGTTATATCGAGTGGATATATTATATCTACAGTGAGAGGAGTGCAACTATGGGTTTTAGTGGAGTGACCCATTAGTTAAATGAGGGTTAATTCGGTGTAACGAGTTTAGCGAATTAATCTCGGATTGTTGGAGCCCATGATATGTAGGTCCACGAGGTCCTCCTACTAGCTTATAAATGGATTAGTCTTAGAGTAGTGTGATAAGTTAATTTGAAACGTTCAAATTAGAATTAAGAGAATTAGTAGTTATATGTGATATAATTATGCATTTAGTTTTGGAATTAAACGGAATTGGAGAATCAATTAATACTTAAATATAATTTAAAATATTAAATTCATGAATATGGATTCATGTTGGTGGAATTTGAGTTAAAATTAACTTAATATTTGATATTAAATTAATTAGAATAAATTAAATTATCTATTAAATTATTTATTGTTAATTTTATTAGAAAATTTAATTTATGGAATTAATTTTGTAAAATCAATAATTTTTTTTCAAAATTTGAAAACAAAATTGATTTTGGAAATCAATTTGAAAATCAATAAATTGGAAAAACTTGAAAAACACAAAATGGAAAGTGTGCGAGAACTCCACTTTCACCTTGTAGTAGCTCACTCAATATCCACCTTTTTCTTGAGTCAATTTCCAAGCATGAGCTGCTCTTCATACAACTATCTACTTTGCATGATGGTCTTGCAATAAATAGAGGAGATTGGATTGAGAATCGAGCATGCAAAATTTGATGTAGTTATTGAGTTTTGCTGAAAGCTTGAGAGGATGAAGAAGGTGTTCTTCAAGTTGTATCAGTGAATTTCTTCTTCAAATTCCCTTCATTCCAGCTTAATTTGTTGGGGTCGATTCCCTAAATTCTCATGTCCTATAGCTTGTAAACAGTTTGTACCAACACTTGTGATGTATAATATATGATATTTTACTTCACTTCTTGATTTTGCTCAGTTGTTTGTTTTATTTGCTTTACCACAAACCAATAAACCTAAAATTCTTGGTTATTTGTATGTAACTTAAGCATGTATGTGGTGACATACAAGTGGATCATGTTTTAAGTGATATCCAAAATGGTCTGTAGTATATGGATATAGGAGGAAAACCTGATTCTGGCAACGCTACAGATGCGGCCTGCTTTGAGGAATGGTCACAAGTGTTGTGACTTGTCACAGATGGTCTGATCTTGATCATTCGTGTAGGGAACATGCGAGTGGGGGCGTCCTATACAAAGAGTTTGTATGAGACCTGACAACGAAGTATTAACGTCTCGTTATATAATACTGTTCATGATAGAGACTTCACTTCACTAGGATGACCATAGGTAACATGACCTCAATCCTGAGTGAGTTGAGAACTCCTGCCATTGAGGACGGTCCTTTGATTTGCATGGGTGCAAGTGGCCGGGTCGTCGACTCAAACCTACTATTTTGGGGATTCATCTGATTTGGGACCTGAAAACTTAACTACACAAGATGGAATCCACTCCTTCCCCAAAGTAGGGGCAAGTAGATAGATAGCTCCCTTAAGGGCTGATTCCGGGGCTTGAACGATGTGGCACCAATCACCTTCTCTTAGCCCGAGAGGTGTTCACACATAGTTGGACTATGTTGTATTGTTCATTAGAGGAATCAGTGGTACTTAAGGAATGAGATGTAACTACAGGAGAAAAACGGTAAATTGGTTCAGCTATACTTACGAGTATCTGTGAAGGGTCATCGTACTCATGATTGGTTATATCCGATGGACACAGAAATATATCTGTGGTAAGAAGAGTTTAGTTGTTGGTCTTTAGTAGAATGCCTGACAGTTTACGGATGGTGGATCTCGTGGCTAAAGATGGCAAATTCTGACCATTCATGTGGAGACATGCGAGCAAGGGTGTCCTATACAAAGAGTTTGTATAAGACCTGGACTATGAGATGACTAGATTTTGTATATAACACTATCGATACTAGAGACTTGCATCTCACTTAAATGACCATAGGTGACACGTCCTCAATCTTGAGTGTTTTGGGAACTCCTGCCTTTGAGGGCGGTCCTTTGATTAGTATGGATAAGAATGGCCAGATTGCCAAGTCAACATGACTACCTTTTTGGGGACTTGTCTGATCTAGGAGCTGGGAACTCAATCCACAAGATGGAATTCACTCCTTTCCCGAAGCAGGGATAAGTAGAGAGATTGCTCCTTTAAGGCTGATTCTGGGGCTTGAACATAGTGGCCACAACTTCTCTTTGGAAGAGCAGACTCAGTCATAGTAGGACTATGACTTATGTTCATTAGAGGAATCAGTAGTACTTAAGGAATTAGATGTAACTATAGGGGCATAACGATCGAGTTGTACTTACGAGCGATTTGTGATGGGTTGTCACACTGCTGATTGGTTAAGATGGACACAAATATATCTGTGGTAAGAAGAGTTCAGCTGTCGGTCTTTAGTTGAGTGCCTAACAGTTAACGGATGGTGGATCCCGTGTCTAAAAAGTTTTGTCAGTTATTCACATACCATTGGAGCTTCAAGCTACAGGTCCATAAGGTCTCCTTGGTAGCTCAATGGATTCAGTTAAGGATCAGTTCTTAGTGTTAATTTGAAATGTTCAAATTGACAAGAGGTATTTTGATTATTTATGATATAATCGGTATGATGTATGAGATACATCTAGTGAAGGACTAATGTAAATGAGATTTACATTAAGTACCATGGAATAGAAAAAGAACTATAGTTTATATGTTTCATGAGATGAAATATTAAAACTATAGGTTATAAATATAGTATGATAAGTTGGTTATCATTTATATTTATAATAATATTAATTATTGGATAATTAAATCTTTTTCTCTAATAACCAATTGAGTGGGAAGTTATTGGTGGTTCATGGTAACTGTGAGTTAAAAGGAAAATTATTTTCCTAATTTTAGAAAGAATTGAAAAGTTTTTTTTTCAAAAGTTTGAAAATTTGTTTTTGAGTTTTCTTTCTCGCAAAAAGAAACTCACAGAGTTTGTCAAGTGAATATCGATTTACTAAGCGATAGCTTGAGCGAAGTAAATGATAATGTAGTGTTTTGTAGGCGACAGACACGGTACTAAGCGATGAGCTAAACGATTGCTTAGCTTTTGCTAGACGTTCGCTTAGCTTTAACTAAATAATTGGGCATCGACCTAAGCGATAGGTTTCTATCTTCTCCTACTTGCCCAATCATGTAATGATTGTTCATTCCTTCTTTGTCTGCCTCATTCCAAGTCCAAACAGAGCCCACCCTCTAGATTCTCACACCGAGAATACCAAAGTAACGTTCTTGGTGGTGTCGTACTCAACTCGACATCGTCGAGGTTCTATAGAGGCCGTTCGTGTTGCTGGGGAGTTCGTGACTGAGGCGATCACTGAGGACGAGTGTGAAGTGTTCGTGCAGTGTTTTAGTCGTGTTGTTCGAGCGTTCGAGTGTTTGTGAGCAAGAAGCGTGGAGACGAGTCGACAAATGTTTGTAGCATTCTTTTTGTTTATTTGATTGTTCATGCTATAATTTTTGTAACAATTGCATAACTGTATGTTTTGTTTACGACTGTAATTTGTAATGTTCATTCATGATTGTAATTTGGAATGATCTATTTTCTGCTACTCATGGAAATCTCGGATTCGATTTTCTTCAATTGGTATCAGAACCAGGTTGATCTGATATTCCAAATTACAAGTCTGTTTTTAACTTCATTTGACAGTCGCGGTGGGTTTCTCCATTTGTGGTTAATCGTTTTTTGCATTTGTGGATGAGTTGATGAATGTTTCGGGTTTAATTGCCTATTTGTTAAAGCTTTCTGTCATTACAAAGTGTTAATTGTAAGGGCCCCTGTGTTTTTGGGCATAATTAACTTTGCAATCGAGTCTGTAATTCAAGGATTTTGAGTTAGTCGAGCCGTTCATAATGAAGCTTCAAAGCACGAAGATGCAGTTCTCAACGAAGAAGAAGACCAAGCGTTGGTCGTATCGTGTAGCCTCAAGTAAACGAACGTTGGGATAAGCAATCGTTTAGATTTTTCTAGACAATCATGTAGTATTTTCTAAACGATCGTTTAGCTAATGCTAAGCGATGGGGTAAATCGTTTACTCTATCGCGTAGCGTTGGTTACCTGATCACGTAGCCACTGGAGATAGACGATCGTAGTGGGAGCATGTGATGCTCGTCATTTAGTAAAAGGCGCGCGCTAGATGATTGTTTAGTTAGCAAGCTTCATTGCTTAGTTACTACCTACACAATCGCGTGAATACAATACGGAGGCGCTAGCTAAGCGATCGCTTAGGCGATGGTGCTTCACAGCATCGTAGTCATTTAGACGATCGCGGAAGGCGGGCATTGTGCGGAGCGTGCTAAACGATCGTGTACCTCAAGCTTCATCGCTTAGTAAAAGGTACACGATCGTGTAGTAATAGCTAAACGATCATTTAGATTTTTCTAAACGATCGTGTAGTATTTGCTAAACGATCGTTTAGCTCTGGGAATGCTGGTAAGCGATAGAGCAAAGTTTTGTTTTATCGTGTAGACGATAGCAGGGTGCTTAGTATACAATGGTTGAAGACGCGATGCTTTGCCCGAGCGATTCAAGACCCGGTTCGCCTGTTTGATCCGAAGACTCCTTGTTTGTGTAATAGTTTGCTTTAATTTTGGTGATTTTAAGGCAATTTCACCCGATTCATCAACATTGATTTATTATGCATGTGATGTATGGTGTATATGCCAAAGTGTTTGACATATAGTTCAAAACCCACCTTAGGTTGTGCAATTATTCTTGCATCATGTATTATAATTGTTATAATCGAGCATGAAGAAATTATTTGAAAGCATGCACATGCATCATGAAATATAAGAGTTATTTTTTGCATGTAGTAAGCATTATCATGCATCATCCTTCCACTATAAGTGTTATAGTCTAAGGGTGAATGGAGGCATGTTTTGCTTGTTTCATTGCTATTTTGTATAAGCATTATATAAAAGAAGTAGCAATGAATAGACAATGCATTGAACATGACACTTAGGTTGTTTATAAGTGTTATGAATGTCTTGCATGTGTTAACTTAGCATTGTGGTTGTTTCCGTTTATAAGTGTTATAAAGGAAATTAGACCTAAAATCTATAATTAAGAGTTACATGTGGACTTAGGGTGAACTCAAGTTTTTTAAAAGAGTTTTAAAATTGGATTGAGATAGACCTAAGTTCAAGTGGTTCTAAAGAGTTTAGTAACCTAGATTAATCTTTTAAAATCGGTTTAATAGGATTAAATTGGTTGAAATAAAAGATTAAATTTGTTGTAAACCTATCTATAAGGGACCTTTTGTCTAAGGTGGGTTCTGGCTAGGCTGGGTTTCTTAAGTTGACGGAAACGTAACACCCCTACCTGGAAAGGTGAATTAGATAGATTTTCAACAAGCACGTGACGATTTGGTCAAAGATTCCATTAAAGAGTTTAATGGATGATGATCAAAAGTTGTTCAACTATCTAAGGTAAAAGTTACTCTTGGGCAAACCTAAAAGTCACTTAGTTAAAATACTTAGCCGTGTTTTTTCTAAGTAAGCTAAACCCTAGGTTATAAAATACTTAGTGGGAGGAAGAGGCATATCTGATATGTTTATGATTTCATTCACGTTTCTTCCTGTATGTTCACACCGTGAGATTTATGCTTGGCCTCGTGGTGCTCATGATACATCCCCCTTCAGATGGTGTTTGCATGAGTCAATATCAAGGTGAACGGAGAGAGTATTTATAGTAAGTGGGTGAAGGGTGTGTGTCAACACGTCCTATGGTCTCTGTCATTAGTTCACATTGTGAGATCATTCTGTACTCCCTCGTGTCACCTTTGTGCGTCCCCCTTCGGATGAGTTTTGTGCAGTTGGTTAAGATTAAGGTGAACTCCAGAAATGGATAGGGTCGCTTTAGGTTTTGTCCTAATCGGATTTTTCCCCTTCAGATTGGCCTTTTGAGACGGACCTCTAGGGCCTAAAATGGCGGGTCACACTTATGGGAGATTGCTAAGCAAGTTAATGATCTCTTGGCCAAATCAATGATGGCTAGTCGTTATAAGAACAAGAGTTGTTCTGGTATTAATGAATGGTTGAGATCTTCTCAATTCAGAGGAGGGATAACTGACCTCCCTTCGACGGCTTTTGTCCTAAACCTTTGAAGCGTCATTGCGAAACTAGATGTCACATGGGGTTCATGTTAGTTTTGCTAAAACCTTATTGGATGTTGTTTTGTTCAATGGGTATTTACTCAAAACCTAATGTAAGTTAATGTGTTTTTTCTTTTCAACAACTCGTTAGTATTTTCGATTAAGCTTTTAAAATGACTGATTACTTACAGTGGAAAGAATCGTGTGAAACGAATTTCGTGGAAAACGACCTCGATCTCACTACTTCCCAAAAGAGGAGACAAGACAGTGAATATGATTTATTGGTCTTGGAGACGTGTCTGGTAGAGAATATGATTCTTCCTGGATCCTTGACTCAGGTGCTACTAATCATGTTAGTTCCTCTTACTAAGGATTCAATTCCTGGAAAACGTTGCCACAGGGAGGCTGAAGTTAATAAGCTTGTTTAATGAATAAAATAAGTGTTATTTAATTCTAGCATTTACTCATATTCAATAAACAAAGCTTCTTGGTTATCTTATGTGAACTTAAGCATGTATATGTGATATACAAGTAGATTATGCCTTAAGTGATAACCTAAATAGGTATATAGTATAAAGATTAAGGTGGGATACCTGATCCTGGTGACACTACGGAGCTTTGTAGAGGTTTGCAAGTGTTGTAAACTACTACAGATGGTAGATCCTGACCATTCATTAGAGACGTGTGAGTAAGGGTGTCCTATACAAAGAGTTTGTATAAGACCTGAACCACGAGATGACTAGATTTTTTATATAACGCATTTGATACTATAGACTTTCATCTCACCTAAACGACCATAGGTGACACGATCTCAATCCTGAGTGTTTTGGGAACTCCTACCTTTGAGGGCGGTCCTTTGATTAATATGGGTGAGAGTGGCTAGATTGCTAACTCAACATGCCTACCTTTTTGGGGACTTGTCTGATCTGGGAGCTGGGAACTCAATCCACAAGATGGAATTCACTCATTTACCAAAGCAGGGATAAGTAGAGAGATTGCTCCCTTAAGGGCTGATTTCGGGGTTTGAACATAGTGGCCACAACTTCTCTTTGGAAGAGAATACTTAGTCATAGTAGGACTATGACTTATGTTTATTAGAGATCAGTGGTACTTAAGGAGTTAGATGTAACTATAGGGGCATAACGGTTATTGGCCGAGTTGTACTTACGAGCGATCTGTGAAGAGTTGTCACACTGCTGATTGGTTAAGATGGACACATAATATATATGTGGTAAGAAGAGTTCAGCTGTGGGTCTTTAGTAGAGTGTCTGGTAGTTAATGGATGGTGGATCCCGTGACTAAAGAGTTTAGTCAGTTATTCACGTATTGTTGGAGTTTCGAGCTACAGTTCCATAAGGTCCCCCTGGTAGCTTAATGGATTCAGTTGAGGATCAGTTCTTGGTGTTGATTTGAAATGTTCAAATTAACAAGAGGTATTTTGATTATATATGATATAGTCGATATGATGTATGAGATACATCTAGTGGAGGATTAATGTAAATGAGATTTACATTAAGTACCATGGAATAGAAAAACAACTATGGTTTATATGTTTCATGAGATGAAATATTAAAACTATAGGTTATAAATATAGTATGATAAGTTGGTTATCATTTATATTTATAATAATATTAATTATTGGATAATTAAATCTTTTTCTCTAATAACCAATTGGGTGGGAGGTTATTGGTGGTTCATGGTAACCGTGAGTTAAAAGGAAAATTGTTTTCCTAATTTTAGAAAGAATTGAAAAGTTTTTTCAAAAGATTGAAAAATTGTTTTTGAGTTTTCTTTCTCGCAAAAAGAAACTCATGAAGCATATCAAGTAAATATCGATTTACTAAGCGACAGCTTGAGCGAAGTAAACGATCGTGTAGTATTTTTTAGGCGACAAACATGGTACTAAGCGATCGTTTAGCAAATTTTTGCTAGACGATCACTTAGCTTTAGCTAAACGATTGGGCATCGACATATGCGATAAGTTTCTGTCTTCTCCCACTTGCCCAATCGTGTACACGATTGTTCATTCCTCATTTCTCTGCCTCATTCTAAGTCCAGACAGAGCCCACCCTCTGGATTCTCATATCGAGAATACCAAGGTAACCTTCTTGGTGGTGTCATACTCAACTCGACACCGTCGAGGTTTTATGGAGGCCGTTCTTGTTGCTGGGGAGTTCGTGACCGAGGCGATCGCTGAGGACGAGTGAAAAGTGTTCATGCAGTGTTGCGGTCATGTTGTTCGAGCGTTCGAGTTGCTATGTTCGTGAAGGAACTCTTATTCAAGAGTACCTACGAGCGGAAGCGGATCTTTCCAATTCATCTTGACAGAATTACTGCATATACATTCAAACATACTTTTATAATGCTAAAGAGATCAAGAAATCATACAAGATGAATATTTCTTCTTCACAACGAGTCTGAAGCCCAACCGTCTACCTCAAACAATCACCACTTGAGCAGAAGGAAACGGAAAAAAGAACACCACTAAGAGCCCTCAGTATCCTTGGAGTGTGAATCCAAAGTGTGGGCTTTGTTCGGATTTGGTAGAAGGAAGAAGAAAGAGAGACCGTACACAACGATCAAGTAAGTGGGAGATGCGGTCGTCTATCGCATAGACATGATGCTTGATCATTTAGGTGAAGTATACGATCGTGTAGGAAAAGTAAGCGATCGTTTATACAATCTGTAGGAAAAGGTAAACGATCGAGTAGGAAAAGGGTGAGCGATCATCTGAACGATCGCGTAGGAAAAATTAAGCGATCGTTTAGTAAATATCGGGAGCTAACGATCGCTTAGGAAAAAGGTAAACGATCGTTTAGATAATAGCGTGTAACGGTGTAATCGGTATGCGACGCTTAGCAATATCATATATGTAAGCGATCGTGCAGTTACTATCGTATAGGCACTGATTTTCTAAACGATGACACTATCTTTTTCACAATGTCCTCGCACTCCGAGATCAACACACCGTTTGCTATTTATAATGCATTCATCCGTTATTTAGAACAGAAGAGGCGCCTTCCTATTTCCTTTATAACCGTCCATTAATGTGATCTTATCACATTCATAACTTATAAATTAATATCATATATTAATTATAATATTTTTTTCTTTTAGATATAAATCATATTTATATTCAATTTCCTCCAAATTAATGTATCTCATACATAAAGTTAATTATATCATATTTAATTAACTCGTTCAATTATATCATATATAATTGAACTCCCTCTTGTCAAACTAACCCAAAAACTGATTCTCAACTTGTATCCAAGCTACCAAGGTGACCTTATGGACCTATGGCTCGAAGCTCCAACGGTACGTGAATAGCTGACTAAACTCTTTAGTCACGATATCAACCATCTGTTAACTGCCAGACATTCCACTAAAGACCGACAACTGAATTCTTCTTGCCATAGATATATTTTTATATCCATTGGATATAACCAATCATTAGTACGATGACCCTTCACAGATGCTCGTAATTATAGCAAGCCAATTTATCGTTTTACCCCTGTAATTACATTTTCCTCCTTAAGTACCACTGATCCCTCTATTGAACAACACAACATAGTTCTACTATGTGTGAACACCTCTCGGGGCATAAGCGGTGTGTGGCGCCACATCATTCAAGAGCCACATCTTGTTGTTTTGCTCGGTTATTTGTTTATTTGCTTTATCACAAACCAATAAACATAAAATCCCCGGTTATCTATATGTAACTCAAGCATGTATGTGGTGACATATAAGTGGATCATGTCTTGAGTGATAACCAAAATGGCCTGTAGTATATGGATATAGGAGGGAAACCTTATCCTGGTAATGCTACGAACGTGGCCCGCTTTGTGGAATGGTCACAAGTGTTATGACTTGCCACAGATGATCTGATCCTGATCATTCGTGTTGGGAACATGCGAGCGGGGGCGTCCTATACAAAGAGTTTGTATAGGACCTGACCA